>NW_024704743.1:89853426-90363426 GCF_018977255.1 Callorhinchus milii
AAATTATGTATGAGCTGCTATTAAAGGCTGCATTAATAGCTGTTGGTACACGTGGAATGGCTACATTGATGTCTCCATACTGTTGACTAAATAAAATGTTGCTGCTTGATAGTGAAGATCAAAATATTATTTTTCAGCAGTGCTTACTATGAATTTGCTTGTTTCTTGTCAACCAGGACTATTTCTGCCAAGACCCATCACCAGGCTGTTGACTTCAACATTTTTGAAGGAATGGTCTGCCATGGGGTCCCTGTGGTCACCATCTCACAGGGGAAAGTGGTATTTGAAGATGGTCTCCTGTATGTCGTGCAGGGGGAGGGGAAGTACATTCCACGGAAACCCTTTGCTGATTATGTCTTCAAGCGAGTTAAACAACGTGACCAGGTTCGTAGCTCTTTGGAAGATAATGTCATTTATGAGAATGGTTCTGGCTGGCACAAAGCTGAACAAGTCCACTCGCCAGAAGATCTGGCACAAGTTACCTCCCGAGTCTGTTCTGCATTAAAATCCAATTCTTCTGTTTGCTGGTAACTGTAATTTTGTTTGAAAAAGTTCTCGAGGAAAACAGTCACTGTGGCTTCTCATTCAGTAAAAGTGCCACAATGTAAACTGTGTTTTCTGATGGGAACTCACAAGACTTTAACAGCAAGAAGGTCTCTTGTCTCTGTGACTAACAGGGGATTCCATCCAGAACCAGATTTCATGTTGCAAGGCTGCTTTCCTGAGAATAGTTTTTCTTCCCTGCAAACCATCTTTACATTTGTGCCTGCTAGGAGGAGAAGGAAGAGTATCTTCTTTTTAACCTGTTTTGTTACCTTTAGTAACATAAAAGCTTAGCATAATGATTGTCTTAAGCATAAGGTTATAAATACGTGAATTTAGTTCTATAGACACTGGGAGGAGGGGTGGGGCAGGGGATGGAATTGGCTCAAAGGAAGGGAAGTCTTCCAAGACCTGGGGGGAGTGATGTGAATCACTGCATTCTTTAAGCCATTAGTTTCTCTTTGTACTGAATAAGAAAAGCACAGAACGAAAACAAGATTATATCAAATCCAGTCCTTCATTTCACACAAAATATACCCTATCATTGACTGCACTTGTCCATTTTATCTCCTGGGGTATTGTATTAAATACTCCTTGAGTCCCAAAGTTATTTGAACCAAATCTTCAGAATAGTGATCCGATCCTTCTTATCCCAGAGCTTTGTGAAATCTTCTCTCATGGTCTGAGGGGTGATCTTTACTCATACTGTGCTGTGCGCCAACCTGTATGTATTGGAATAGTTAAACAGAGCTGTAAAGAATTAATGCTGTTTTGATGTGAGCCATGTACCTGTCATTTCTAGAACATGTTAACATAAGAGATTCTTGTGCAGGTTTTAACAATTGTTGGTTTGTACTCAATCCAGACCTGTCAGCCTACACCTGTACAGAGAGAGCCATACCAAGGAAGTGTTGTGTCATTACTACCAACTGGTACATCTCGGCCTGGGGGGAGAGATCTCCACCAGTCAACATTTACTCTATCTGGTATGCATCACATTTTAAGATCTGGAATACTGTCAAAAGCCTTTGAATCACAAGTTCACTCAGGCCTTACTTGAAGATTATTAGATGAAAGATTGGGTGCTGGCCCATAGAAAGCTTCTTATTTAGCTCAAAAAAGTATTCTTTTAAGCTTCCAAGCAATTAGATTGTATGAAGATGTAAGGAATTCATACTCATTGGGCTTCCTCAAACTGCGACTCCGTCTATGGGCTTTTGAAACTCATTGAGAAACAACACATTTTCTCCCCTTAAACCTTTTCAATGTTCCACTGCTTTAGATAATTGAGAATGTCAAAATGAGAAGATTGCCAGCATTTTGGAGCTCTATTGCACAAAACTATTCAGGTAGCAGCACTCTGGTTATACCTACAGACCAGGATCTTTAGCCATAAATCCTAGGATGGGGCATGACCAGGATTTGTCAGGTACTCCACAAGTCATGGCAGGAGTCTGTTGGAGGAAGGGTTGGAGTTCTGAGCAGTTGTGAAGATAGAACAGGCGAAGCTCAGCCAGTTGCTGCTTGAAGCAAGTCTAGTTCCCACCTACCAGATATTGCAAGTGCATATGTGAACACTGTGTCATTTGCTTCGAGAATCTGAGTTCCGTGCAATGGGCTGAGTGACAGATCCCTTCCTCCAGAGATAGTCAGCAGAATGAAGCATAGATTGCAGCACACACCTTCGTTTTCAATACTATTCAGAGATCATCTATACTTTCCATGTTGTATTTTACACATTGTATTTCACGCCACTGTATGGAATTGCATCTGTATCTAAAATTAACTCTTTTACCGATGTTCTCCTCAGGTGAGCCTGTAGAAAAGGAATCTCAGAACCTCCAGAGAAGACGTGTCACTGAACCACCAGGCGGCCGGTCCAACATCCTTTTCTGAGTAATCGGTTCAGTCTAAAGATGGCACGTTCATTCCAACAGAATGTCACCTGCACTGTGTATTCAATCTTCCCTTCTGGTCATGCAAGAAGTATATATTTAAGCATGGTGCAATGTGAGTCCTGAATAAAGCAAACATTACATACGAATCAAAGGCTCTGCTTCTTATCTCCTCTTTAGTTCATTAAGGATTATTATTATAAACTAAGGTTTGTCACTGGAAGAGTTGAGGGAAAGATAGATGAAGCTTTATCGTTCATAGGATTTGCAGTGTTGAATTCTTTGTTATAGAGGCTATTGAGGTTGAGATCATAATAATATTTAAAAGAGAATTGGATAATCATTTGATGAGCAATAATATAAAATCTAAGGCAGTATTTTGTATGTTTGTATGTGTGTTTTCCAAATTTCTCACACTCCACTGTTAATTTCTGAAACTTTTAGTTCCATGGTCATTGTCCCAAAGGCAATGGACAGGTTTGTTGAGACCTTAAATTGAATGAATCCTGAGTGAAGATCTGACCTGATTGTTTTCTGTACAGTAAAGACAAACTACCATTTTGATGAGCAAAAACAGGTTCATACACTTTGAGAAGTCTCGAAGATGTGATAAAGCGCTACATCAAATGCAAGGATTATTATAATTATAGATTCTCAGTAAAACCTTCCACATTTTTCTATGATACTTTAATTATTCTACTTACTATTTTTTAAAATCTATATTTATACACATACACATGCACACATGTATCTAAATTTATATTTATTTAGTATTGAGAATTAAAATTCATTCTTTAAATGGGAAAATAGCTGATGTGATTGCTGATATATTTCCATCCTTATTTTGTGGCGATTGAAAAGTGATTTTCCGCCATTTATTGTCAGCCTGGGTTAGTCTGAGCTTGATCATTTATACTTGGGTATAAATTGGATAATCATTTGATGAGCAATTATCTGGCTTATAGTTGAACTATTGAAATTTCAATACTAATCGCAGAATAAACCCAGAAGGAGCGAAGCCAGGAGCAGCAATTGAGAAGGGGCTACTGAGGTTGTTCAACTATAAGCCAGATAATCGTAAATTGATAACGAAAGTGAACATAGAAAGAGCAGGGAATTGAGTTAAACATAGAATTAGAATAGTTAGCTTATGCTTGGACTAGCACCTTGCTAGGCATTATGGACAAAATCACCTACCAATAACCATACATTTACAGTTAATCTTGTGGAGCACTTTGAGATGTCCTCCCAGTGTGAAAAGCACTATATCAAATGGAAGTATTATAATAATAGCCTCCTAGGTTGTTAAATGTTCAGAGACTCTACATTGTGTGAAGGACTCTATATGGTCCAAGTTGTTTATTCTTGATTTTAAGTGTTCCAAAGTAAATCTAAAACCTATGTATAAAGGTTCACCAATCTTGGACAAGTGATGTTTGTTCTGTCCTGCCTCTCTTAGACCTTCACATACCACTTGCTATCTCCAGTAGAGAGGCAAGGCATTTAAGCTCTCATCCTGCTGCTCACTGATGCCTGCAAAAATATGATTCTCTTGTCAAACACCTCAGTTAACAATGGAAATCTTAATACTAAATAATGGAGCTTCATGTACTCTATCTCTATCTTTTACCTTTAATTGAATTGACTTTAATGAATTCTACAAATTCATTCATGTTGTCTGATCCTAGCTGAACAAAGACAACATTCCCTGAAAAGTGATTGCATGAACAAGATGGCACTTTTCCAATTTGAGTTTTATAGACCATTCTAAAACTTGCTGGAAGGTAATTAAACCTGTTGGCCTAGGGATTTGATTCCTGGCAGAAGAGGGGACTGGCATATTCATAGAATCATAGATTCATAGAATGTTACGGCACAGAAGGAGGCCATTCGGCCCATCGAGTCTGTGCCGGCTCTTTGACAGAGCAGTCACTTTCACTAACCCCAATCACCAGCTTTCACCCCATAACCCTACAAACCCTTCTTCCCCAGATACCTATCCAACCTTTCTAACAATTCAGCTGAGTAATGAAATTGCATACATTAGTACTTTTCATCTATTTCAGAGCCAACTTCTGAAGTAGCTTAACTGCTCATCAGGCGGATCTGATGAGCAATTATGCTGTATGAAGATGGAAAGAATTCACCTTCCTAACAGAGCACCTCAGTCTATGGCATTTTGATTGCCCTTTTTCACCTTAATACTCCAAATCTACATCATTTATGGGTTTATCATGCGTTACCTTGATCATCAGGGCAGCTGACAATATTCTCCATTGAGACTCTTTAACTCCATATACCCCATGGAGCAACTCATTGATGCACTCTTTCGCTCTATAATCTCGATAGAGGACATGCCCAGTTTTCGTTGACAAATTTCGCGAAATCCCTGGTTTTATAATTTTACCAAAAATTTCAGGAATTTCGTGAAATCACTGGTTTCACTACTTTACTGCAACACACACATATGTATATATATATATATATATCAAACAAAAACAGAGAGAGCTGGAAAAACTAAGCAGGTCAGGCAGCATCTAAGGAGAAAGGAAAGTGAGTCAACGTTTCGGGTCCACAACCCTTCGTCAGGACGCTGTTTGTTTCAGATTCCAGCACCTGCAGTGTTTTGTGTTTTGTACATATATATCAATCTCATTTGGATAGTGGTGGCGATGGGTTTCCGCATATGCTGACTATTGAAGTAAACAAATCATAATTTTAGCACCAAGCAGACATACTTTTCAGAATAACATTGCAAATTAATTACTTGATGTGAAAAGCTGATATTGTAGAAGTTTTAACCAGGTGTTGTGAAATGGATTTCATATCTAACAGCGCCACTGTGTGGCAGAGGTTTGAATTGCATCTTTCAGGAAAATTATAAATACAGTCAAACCTAGTTTTCAGAAACTATCAGGGGACTGAAGCAAAGTGGCCTTTATGTGAGGGTGGCCTCTGAGTAAGGGTTCATTGACCGGGACTGAAAATTAAAAAAAAATCTGTGGGCCCACGTGCAGACTCTCACTGGACCACTAGGTTTACCTCATTCGTGAGTGGCAAACTGTGGCCATCATGTGGGCTGCTCAGCCCAGTGTTGGTAAATGGGTTAAGAGACTACCAGGAGCCGAATAACAGGCCCACCGGAATTGGTAATGCATTACCGATAGGATCTCAAAAACAACAGTCTCTGCTACACAACTCAATGTAAATCTGATTAGTTTGCATTCCAAGAAAATTGCAAACTTTCATTTTGAAACACTTTCATTCAAGAGGTGCACAGGAAATTAATCAGAACCATGGAACATTTTGCTCCATCATTCACTGGTCACTTCACTTCCAATGACGGTCTTCAGTCACTTTAAAACAGCAACAGTATCAAAAACAACAACAATTTTACATTTATATGGCACCTTTTACTTTGAGGAAGTGTCTCCCTCCACAGGCTGCAGATCATCCAGAACTCTGCAGCCCGCATCCTCTCCCACATCAGGCGCTGTGACCCTTTCACCCCCATCATCGCTCGACTCCATTGGCTTCCCATCACACAGAGGATACAGTTCAAGATCCTGGTCCTCACATTCAAAGCCCTCCACAGCCTTGCTCCCCCCACCTCTGCGACCTCCGAACCCCCTACCATCCTGCCGGCTCCGTCCGCTCAGCGGATTACGACCTACTTCACGTCCCCGCCTCACCCAACTCTCCATTGGCGGGCTTGCCTTCAGCCACACTGGCCCTATCCTCTGGAACTCCATCCTGCAGTCCCTCCGCCTCGCCCCCTGTCTTGCCTCCTTCAAGACCCATCTCAAGACCCTCCTGTTCAACTGTGACTTCGCTCACTTTCCTTCCCCCCTGCCTTCCACCCTCCCCGATCCCGACCCCTAGATTGGGTCCGAAACACTGATTGTCCAGCGCCTTGGGACTTTCTCCTGACCCAAAAGGTGCTATACAAATGTAATTTTATTGTTGTTATTGTTGTTATTGTTAAAATGTTTCAATGAGCAGTCTGGGAGTCTGAACTGAGGATTGGGGGAGCTGAGGAAGCAGGAGAGAAGAAAGATGACCAAAAACCAGGCTGAAAAGAAAATTCGGGATTCAAAGGTGGGGAGTGAGAGAGTGAGACAGAGAGACTCTAAGATGGAGTCCTCACACCTGTTCTCTGAAATTCTGACATAAAATCTCTTTGCCTTGCTTCCTGTTTTCAAAAACCTTTATACAAGATATATTCATTATGTTTTTGGTCAAAATCCTTAAATCTCCTCTGTTCGTGCTGAACGCTTTTTATTATGTCTGTTAAGTGCTATGAGACATTCATTGCACTTTAAAAGTGGTACATAAGAGCAAATTATTGTTGTAAATGAAAAAAATCTTCAATGGGGTCTGGATCATCAATACAATGCTATTTTAGCAGAATGGAGGAGGTAATTTTCAAGCAATCTGGCATGAGACACTTTAACAATAATAATCTGCGCATTTGCTATTACAACCAGTGGTTTGTTCATATCATGGTATTCTCTTCAAATGCATGTGCCTTAATTTTATCTGGTACTCTTTGATGTGGTGCTTTATCTTCTGGAAATCTATAAAAATCAAATCCAATGATATTTGTTTATTTATTTATCACCTCAGTTGTTCCATTAAATAGTTATATTCCGTTTATGAGGCACCATTTCCTTTCACAAAATCATTCTGAGTTTGTCTGCTTTTTGTGTATTTTTCTAGTATTTTGACCGTATCCGTATATAATGACTTGGTTTGTGTCTTGCTCCCTTTTTGGAATAGTGGTGTCAGATTCTCTACATTCTAATCTTTGGCATAATTCCTGAATCCAGAGGGCGTATATTCTAATGTCAGTGTGGGATAGAGATGGAGAACAAAGCAAAATAATAAAGACAACCATGTTTGTCAAAAGGGAATTGTTTATTCTTGTCAAACAATTATTAAAACATTAATGTTGCACTCCCTTTAAATCACTTGCTGCTTACACCAGCACCGACATTAGTGAGAACACTGTTACGGGTGTGGAGAGTCACATTATAAGATGACTTCTTCAATGGCGTTGGAAGCAGAAGTGCCAGAGGCACCAACATAACTACTGCCCTCTGGTCATCATTTGCTGAGTGCTCGCCCCCCACCCTCCCCATATTGACCAGTGATATTCAATTTCAAATGTGTTCTTTAGGAAATATGGTAGTTTCACAAAGCATTTTACGGTGTTAATTGCATCTCCAGCAAGGAACATTGTGTACCTTACACTGGACACAAAAAATAGCCAGATGGTCATAAGAATATCCTGGATCAGAATTGACTCTGACAGTCCATTTATCAGGTTCTATGGCCTTTTTTTCACTAAATCTCTCATTTTAAAGATAAAGTGACAAAGTTGTCATTTTTAGCAAGATGTGTAAGAAAAACCCCATTTTGATACAATTTATGTGAAATATATTGACCTTTACAACAACAACAACAACAACAAGATTTCATTTACGTCAGAAGGACGTCCCAAGGTACTGGACAGTTGGGTCGGGACCCGAGCATTGGGGGGAAATGGTCAGGGTAAGGGGAGGGAAGGGAGGGAGCGAGGAGGGGGTAGAGAGTCGAGAGGGGAGCTGAAGGCACGGTTGAAGAGAAAAATTTGAGACCGGCCTTGAAAGAGGAAAGGGAGGAGGCGGCGAAGGCACTGGGGGATAGAGTTCCAGAGCCGAGGGGCTGAGAGGCTAAAGGCCCGGCCACCGATGGTAGGACGGTTGGGGCGGGGGACGTGGAGCAGACCGGAGCCAGAGGAACGGAGGGTACGGGCAGGTAGGTAGGGGGATAGTAGGTCGGAGAGGTAGGAGGGAGCAAGGCCGTGAATGGCCTTGTAGGTGAGGTAATCTGTAATTGTTGCTAAGCGCTGTTACAAATGTGACTTGATAGAACCATAGACATGTAAAGTGCAGAGGTATTTATTTAAGCCTATTGTCCTGCCTTATTCTCATACTTCTAATGCCGTGGTGTGATATTTCAACGGCCATTTATGTTGGGTTTCTTTAGTTAATTAAATTTGCACATCCCTCCATCTCCAAAAATGAATTGCCTCAATTGTGAAGTTAAATTCCACACGGGTCTAGATTTAATCTGTTTAAATAGTGATTGTTCAATTCAGTCTTTCAAGCTGTTTTTCCATAGTTCTGAAAAAGGATTTATACAGTTAAGGCTGTATTTAAGAATTTGGCAAATTCTGGACACTCCGAATTATGACAAAAACAGAGTAAATTTAGACCCAGGCCAAATTTTATCCCTATGGTGTGTGTTTCCCACTGAGAAACATTTATCTGGCTACACCAGAACATAAAGATAGGCATTCATATCATCCAAGGTGCTTGAAAATACAATGGCCAGATAGTGGACTTAAAAGTGATGAAGTGTGAATACTGGAGGGGATTTTTAAATTTATTTATGCTACTTCAAAATATTTAAGGTGTCAAGCTCACAGAGATTTTAAGCTGAATCTATGAGAAAACATTCCCATTTCCAAAGCTGCAACAGAAGAATGTACACAGGAGGGCGCTTGACTCTTCTGAGCTGACAAGCAGTGCAGCAAGCTACACGTCCGTCTTGTGTACGTTTTGGCAATGGCTCCTATTCCACTGTAATAATCTAGGAATCATCATAAAGAGAAAGTACAAAAAAGGACCTGTGTGGGTTTTATTGACGTGAATATTATTTTCACCCACGTTCTGGTTTTGCTTTCTGTTTTATGAATGTATCCGCTGCTGTTGATAGTAATTGTTTTCTGCTGTGCCAACTGAGCTGTTGTTGTTGAATGCTGGTTGACATTTACAGTAATTCTACCTTAGCTGCTTATTTTATCATCTCCTTATTTACATGTAGTCATAAATATGACAAAGCAATATTGTATTTCCCCTCAAGTACTTGCATGTTTTATTGATTTGCTTTATATTGCCCAAAGATTTGCTGTCATATGTTGATAAATCTTGGAATATATAACTAATTCTGTAATTTCCTGGCTTTCAATCATGAAGGCAGGATAGCAATATGGATGTGAATGACACACTTGCATGTCCAGTGGGACTGCCTTAGCAAAGCCTCCCAGCGGTTGGTATAATACTTGTTGACAGCAATATGATTTGTTCAACATTGATTTGAATGATGCACTTCGCAAAAGGTGAGGGAAATAGTGTCAACAGTGCAATTATGTTTNAAAAAATACCATGACATCTGCTACGAGCTATCTAACCGCAAGCAACTATCTTTATTGACCGAATTAAACAAATAGTTGCTGGATCTGTTTTGGCAAATTATCCAAACTTGATAAAGTCCTGTAGCGTATTGGTTAGAGCACTCGCCTAACAAGCAAGAGGACCTGGTTTTGATTACTGGACAGGATGAAACCTTAGGCAAGTTTCCTTACTCCACATGCCTCTGTTTACCTAGCAGTAAGTAGGAACCTGGTTGTTAGTTATAGTAAGGATAGGATCACAGTCTACTGTAAGACAACCACATTCAGTGGCTGCGCAGGCTTGCATTGGGGTTCAGAATGACAATCGACAATTACCACATAAATATGCTACTGAAGGGTATGCATATGTCTTTGGTCATTAGCTCAGCATGAATTTCTGCTTTTAGGAGAGCTTGTTGAGAGGAAAAAAAATGAAGTGAAGCAAACCCTCAGCAATCTTGGCGTTCAGATTGCCAGCAAACTGTTTGAGGCTTTTATTGTTACCTTGCTGTCCACTCCCAGCCAGGTCGTTATCTCTAAATATTTTACCTTCAACAACAAGAATAACAATTTCTGTTGAGTGTTTTATTTTCAAAAAAGTTTGTGCTGAAATCAAAGAATGAAATCAATGAATTTTCAAATGGTTCAAATTGGATTAATCATATACCAAAAGTGTTTCATCGACTTGGGCACAAGGGTTTTATTTTTTAACTGATGTTTCATGACTAAGCATTGTACGGACTGTTTTCACCTAGTGCTGCCCATTTTGCTTCACACACTGTAAACACACAATATCGACTGCATATTTGCTCAGTGAAGCCAAGAACAAACATACTGATATGGCCATTTGTAACACTATCGCCCTGTAGACAGGAGGCTTTCTGAGATCAGGCATTGAGGGCATGGATAAGGAATGGATGTGAAATGCACAGCGCATTGGTTGGATTTGTCAACTACATTCTCTGCTTTGTAAGTGTGTCACATTTTATATCTTTGAGTAAGGGAACCTTTTGCATTTGCAACCATCAATTGATTTTCTCCTTTGTCTTCTTTGGAGAGGTTGAGTCAGCCTGAGTCCTGCCAAGGGAACAAGAAGTGGAGATCATAGCTTGGAAAGATGGGTCATCTACAGAGACCTCTGACTTAGATCAGTCCGTATTTGCCTTTGGAATATCTAATGCTGTCACTGATTGAAAAGATGAACATATTATTTTCATAGAATCATAAAAGATAACAGGAATGAAAGAGCCATTCAGTCCATCGAGTCTGTATTGACTCTCAGAGTATCATCTGCTCCGTCCCCCCACTTTGCGACAGGCTCCACCACTGTTAAGGCTCCGAGATGCTACCACATGTGAAGGTGCTAATATAAACGCAAGTTGTTATTGTTGAAACACTTTTGACCACACTAAACAAAAATATCAACTCAATATGGTAACATAGATGATATCAAATTATTAATCATAGATATTACAACTCCAACAGACCATTTCCCATTGAAGACCTAAGCTAACAGTTGAAGAAATGTTTCTCTTCACATTGAGATAACCAATGGAGGAGTAGAAACTGAAGGGTGTCTGGTCTCTTCTCAGTCAAAAACATGGCTGTGCGTGTCTTTTGTAGGTGTGGTGTTTAGAGAGTACAGCATAAATTGCTGCAGTGCAGAAGGGCAGACTTTGTATGGTATTCCTGAACATCTTGTACAACAACAAATTGCATTTATACAGTGCTTTTTCCAACAGGAGGATGTCCCAAGACGCTAGACAGTCAAGGGTTTGCACCGGTGCTAAGGTTTGGAGTCAAAAGGGATGGAGAGAATGCAGGATGGGGTGGGGGACGAAGAAGGAGCTTGAAGGAGGCAGGGAGGGGGTGAGGCGAAGGGCTTCCCAGATGGAGTTCCAGAGGGTGGAGGCAGAAATGCTGAAGGCCTGACTGCCACTGGTGGGATGGACAAGGTGGGAATATGAAGTAGGCCAGGACACACCAGGTCATGACCTGTTCAGACCAGCCAGCAAGCCTAGCTCTATGGGAGTTGGAGGGCAGATCAGCCACTAGGGCAGGGATTCTTTCCATTGGCCTCCTATTAACTCTGAAAGTGAAACCATAACAGGTAGTGTGGGACTAGCTAGACAAACAGCAGATGACCAGGCAGCGCAGAAGCTTGTCCATCAATGACAGAATGTGCTTCAGGATACAGCTGGATTTTAACCAGCTGAAACCGCGTAGTTTTCAGGACATGGAGTCCTGTGGCATATTGGTTGGAGCACTTACCTCGCAAGCAAGAGGACCTGGCTTCTATTCCCGAGCAGGACAAAACATTAGGCAAGTTTCCTTAGTCCACACATCTCTGTTTACATAGCAGTAAATAGAAACCTGGTTGTTAGTCAATTGGCAAATCGCTTTTCCGGGGGTAATAATCCATTCAAAAATAAATTGGCTGCTACATTTTGCGCACAAAATATACAGTTAATTCACTTTGCAGTATATTCTGTGAAGCGCTTTGAGACGTTTCAAAGATGTGATAAGGCGCTATATCAAATGCAAGGATGATTATTATAGTTTGCTATTGAAAGCAATGTCTGGCAAGCTTCCCACTGCTGTTCCAATTAGGACCATTATTACAGCTTTGGCTTTCATGGTTTCATGGAGCTAAGTGGGAAGAGTCCCTACTCCCAGTAACTGGATTGCTCCTCAATGTCCTGTCAGAGAGCCAAGATGGCTGATCTGGAGTATTGCCGACCTGCCTGGCTCAAGAACCGCCATTGAAGGTTGACTCAATTCTGATGTTCCAAGCACTTCAACATGCGCTCAGCTCAGCTGCAAGGGGACCCCGTTTACCTCTCCCCAAAGAGGATAGGATCCTAGTTGGTGATTGATTCAAGTGGACCTTGCTGTTGCTATTATAAAGAAATGTGGCATCTTTCTCCTGGTTATCCCAGTTTATATTTCCCTGTTAATCCAAATATTAATTGCCGGTTCATCTCATTCTTATTTGGATGGGGTGGATTAGCTTCCATGATTGCTCATAAAACTCCATTCACTTCATTTCTAATCAATTACATTTCACAGAATGCTTGCAGATTTGCAAATGCATGCCAAATTGACTATATACTGTAAATGCATCTCTTGATGTCTGTCTCTGCAGTAAGGTTTCTACCTAAACCCAGCGTCTTGTTAGAACTCAATCTATTTGCAACTAATTGAGCTCTTTTAGAGTTTCAAGGATCGATCTCGACATACCAAACTGGTTGGAACAAGCATTTATTCAAAGTGCACACCTACGGTTACAGTTACTCAACACATTTAGTAACGAATAATACAGAACAATACTACCGGGTCTAGTCGTCTTTACCACAGTCCGTCACTGCTCTGGAGATGCATCCATCTAACTTGCTAGCTCGCCTTGTCTTTTATACCTTCTAATCTACCTATATTAGACCTAATATGGTCTTGTTTGTTAACTTTCTGCTGACTTAGGGTTACTTAGGGCAAACCATGGTACCCCTGACCTGACCTAATCATAAGGTATTTAAACAGTTTGAGATATGACATCATGTCATGTGCAACCCAACATAACATTGCCTTGTCTGCAATGATTTATTTAAGTCTACTCTGCTTCCCCTTAATGATTACCGAAAGAGAACTTCGACGTCTAACGTTATCTGGCTGCATCATGTTTTTCCTGCACACTCAAGAATAGTTCCTTACGTGCGGTTTAAGCCTTAGTTTCATACAATTGCTTTACAACATTAGCTATGTTCAAAACATGTCTTCCACAAATCTGTCACCCTTAACAGTCCCCACCTTGAGACCGAAATAACCATGAGGTCTCAAAAAAGAACATTCATTAACTATCTCTGACCAACCTTGCTAAAGCTAACATATCAGTACGCTTCTGCTGGCGTCTAACAATTCTGCGTAATGTGCAGGTTAAGCATGTGACATACAAAAGTAATACTATTTGCATAATTACAAACACATATGATGCTAAACGCAACCAAGGGCTTTCACCTACATTATATACTGTCTCCCACCAGCCGAGATCTTCTAAGTGTCCAATGCCTTCCTCAGTGTTTTGATTCTGTTGCTTTAACCATACTATTTGTTGCCGGGAGGTATGGTCCCGCTCTAGTAAAATGCTTAGATCTAATGGCAAGGGTGGAATGGGGTATCCGAATTGAATGATATTTTGTAATGCCTCTCGATCTCGATCATCTAAGACATTAATTGTAACAAGGGAGTGTGTCAGGGGAGTATGGGGTGTGAGACACTCATCCCCAATACACAAATGATCATAAGTGGTTGCATTTCTGGTAATATTTACACATCCGCTATGATATGACAGAGGATATGATACAATGTTTAAGGTGTATGTAAACTCACTAGTTGTAAAGCAGTATTCACCTTTTCCTATACGCAATACTGGTCCCTTGCCATATACATTCCACTACAATAGAACAGTGCGGGTCGCACCAAAGGTGAAACCCACAACCAGTTCTCCAAGTTTGACCCTCTGGGTATACCCTTTTACTGACCTTATTCTCATAATATCCAATAGTCTGCTGATCTTTATACAGTCAACTATTCCTGTGGATGGACTGGTGCTTGATTCCTGGGCCTGTCCCCCTTTCTTTGCTACCGCTTACTCAAAAGACTACTGCGAGCAGCAGAGGGGAGAGGCCAATCCTTCTCACGGCTTGCAAGCAAGAAAAAATTCCCTCTCTCCTCTTACACCCTTAGTGGCTTGTTTGGATGAATTACTGCCTAGCAAGCCACAAAAGCGAGAGGTCCCAGGATCCGTGTTCAATTCTTGGGCAGGGCGAAACCTTATAATAATAATAATCCTTGCATTTGATATAGCGCTTTTCACGTCTTCTCGACGTCTCAAAGGGCTTCACAGAATAGACTGTAAAGTGAATTGACCGTATATTTATGGGCGAAACGCGGCAGCCAATTGCGCACAGCAGTGTCTCACAAACAGTCGTAGATTGAAAATGACCAATTTACTATTGTTTTGTTTTGGAGGGATTATTATTAGGCGTGTGAAGGTATCGCCCTGCCTGGAATTGAACCCAGGTGTCTCGCTTGCAAGGCGAGTGCTCTAACCACTGAGCTGCAGGACTCCATTTAGGCAAGTTTCCTTACTCCACACGCCTCTGTTTACCTAGCAGTAAGCAGGAACCCGGTTGTTAGTCGATTGATGGATCACTTTTCGGGGGTAATAATCCCTTCAAAAATAAGTAAGTAATTTGGTCACTCGATCCATGACTGTTTGTGGGACACTGCTGTGCACAATTGGCTGCTACCTTTCGCCCACAAAATATACACTTTGCAGTATAATGTGTGAAGCGCTTTAAGACATCTCAACAATGTGATACGGTGTTATATCAAATGCAAGGATTATTATTAGTAGTGATATTAAGGGATTCTAAAATGACAATGTATATAACAGATCCTCATTGTTCCCACTGCTGTTCCCTCCCTCCGCTCCATCATTGGAGGCCGTGCTTTCAGTCACTATGCCCCCGGAACTTTGGAACACTCTCCCTCACTACCTCCGCCTTGAACCATCTGTCCCCTTTTTCAAGTCCCGGCTTAAAACTTTCCTTTTCAACCATGCTTATGGTCACCTTCCCCAACCCCCACTCTGGCTCGGAGTCAGGCTCTGCCATTGTTAAGCTATCTGAGATGCTGGCCTGCGTGGAGGGCACTATATAAGTGCAAGTTGTTATTGTTGTTGTGTTGCTGTTGAATTTTACAAACAGCTATTTGAGAAAATGTTTAATATTTCATATCTCAAATTGCTCAGCATGCAGCAAATCAAACCTGTACAGACAGAAACATGAATAGCTATTGGCAATTGTGCTGTACTCGAATGTATTCAACTCACCTCTAGCTATTTTGTTGAGTCAGTTTCATGGGCTATATTTATATGGAGCTGTATTTTCTGAGACAACGACATGTGAATTATTAACAATGAAAATTGCTGAATTCTATATTAAATAACATCGGTTTCTGTCAGGCATCAGCCACTGCAATTTCCGAAATGGAATAGCCATCCATGCAGAGTAATTATGTGTAAAATATTTTTCATGTTACTTTAGAATTAATAGCCTATGTTGGAAAACATTAAAATGCATGACTTGAAATGATGTTTACTTTTTTATTATTTTTAAAGGCTTGAAAATTTAAATACATAATAAAACCTTTGATCTCCCAACCACAACATTTGTATAGTACCTTTCACATTGAATGAGGTCCCAAGGCGCTGGACAATCAGGAATTTAAACGTGAGCTGGGTTTGGGAGGGGTGGAGGGCAGGGACTGTAGGGATAGTAGGGTGACTGAAGGCGCGGTTGAAGGGGAGGGTCTTGAGATGTGCATTGAAGGAAGTGAGGGAGAGAGGCAAAGGAACTAAGGGATGGAGGCCCCAAGGGTGCAAGCAGAGAAGCTGAAGGCTCGACTGACGATGGTGGGGCGGGCCAGGTGGGGGACGTGGAGAAGGCTGGAGTCTGCTGAGTGGAGGGAGAGGATAGGTTGATATAGGGTTAGCAGGTCACAGAAGCAGGAAGGAGCAAGGCTGTGGAGGGTTTTGAAGGTAAGGATGAGGATTTTGAACTCTATCCTCTGGGGGATGAGGAGCCAGTGGAACCGGGCGAGGGTGGGGGTAATAGGGCCATGGAGCTTGGTGTGGAAGAGGATATGAGCTGCAGATTTCTAAATGATCTGCAGATTGTGGAGGATGAGTTGGGAAGGCCAATAAACTGGGAGTTAGCATAGTTGAGCCTAGATGCAATAAATACATAGATGAGGGTTTCAGTTGCCTGAGGGGTGAGGCAGAGACAGAGCTGGGCAATGTTGCGGAGGTTGGGGAAGGCAGAGCAGGCCATGGTACAGATATGGGGTAGAAAGGGCAGTTGAGTGTCAAGCAAGGTGCAAGTTTCCGGACTTAGAGGGCCTCAGTCTTGTCTCATCCTTCCAGAGACTATAATCCAGGCAAAATAAATTTTCACTTAGAAAAATATGGGTTAATAAAGGACAGTCAACACAGATTTGTTAAAGGCAAATAACGTCTAATAAACCTAATGGAGTTTTTTTGATGAAGTAACGGAGAGGGTGGATGAAGGTAGTGCAGTTGATGTAGTTCATATGGATTTTCAAAAGATGTTTGATAAAGTGCCACGTAAGAGACTTGTAAGCGAAATAGAAGCCCACGGTATTAAAGGAACAATGGCAGTATGGATACAGAACGGGCTGGGAGACAGAAAGCAGAGAGTGGTGGTGAACGGTTGATTTTCTGACTGGAGGGAAGTGTACAGTGGTGTCCCCCAGGGGTCAGTATTGGGACCACTGTTGTTTTTCATCTATATAAATGTCCAGGGAGTCCAATTTCCAAGTTTGCAAGCTAGGAAAAGTAGTAAACAGTGAGGAGGATAGTATCAGACTGCAAATAGACATAGACCGACTGGTAAAATGGGCAGAGACGTGGCAGATGAAGTTTAATGTGGAGAAATGCGAAGTGATGCATTTTGGGAGGAAGATTGAGGAGAGGCCATATAAGCTGATGGCAGAATCTTAAAGGGGGTGAAGGAACAGAGAGACCTGAGGGCTCATATAAGTAAATGTTTGAAGGTGGCAGAACAGGTAGATACAGCTGTTAAAAAAAGCATACGGGATACAAGGCTTTATATATAGGGGCATAGAATACAAAAGTCAGGAAGTTATGATGAACCTTTATAAACCATTGGTTAGTCCTCAGCAAGAGATTGTTCTGGACACGACACTTTAGGAAGGATGTCAAGGCATTGGAGAGGGTGCAAAGGAGATTTACCGGGATGGTACCAGGAATGAGGGACTTCAGTTATGAGGAGAGGCTAGAGAAGCTAGGATTATTCTCCTTAGATCAGAGAAGGTTAAGAGGAGACTTAATAGAAGTTTTCAAAATTGTGAGGGGATTTGATAGGGTGAATAAGGAGAAACTATTTCCACTGGCGGGTGGGTCGGTAACCCGAGGGCACTGATTTAAAATAGTTGTTGAAAGAAACAGAGGGGAGGTGAAGAGAAATTTGTTCACAGTGAGTTGTTTGGATCTGGAATGCATTGCCTGAATGGATGGTGGAAGCCGATTCGATAATAGCTTTTAAGAGAGAATTAGATAATTATTTGGGGAGGACAAGCTTGCAGGGCTATGGAGAGAGAGCATGGCAAAGGGATTGAATTGGATAACTTTTCAATGAGCCGGCACAGACACGATGGGCTGAATGGCCTCCTTCTGTGCTGTATAATTCTATGATCCAGGACTTGATGCCTGATAGACAATTCGTCCAACAGCAGGAGTCGAGGGTGGAGGCAAAGAGAATAGTATCATCCGCGTATATGTGGAAGTTGACCCCATGTCTGTGGATGATGTCACCAAGGGGAAGCATGCAGATATTGAAGAGGAGGGGACCAAGGACAGAGACTTGAGGAATGCTGCATGAGAGGGTGCAGGGGCTGGAGGAGAAGCCGTTTGTGGAGATGAAGTGAAGAAGGTGTGAAAGATACTATTTGAACCAGACAAGGACAGGACTGTGAAGTTGAGCTGAGAGGAGAGGTGGTGGAGGAGGATAGAATGGTCGACAGTGTCGAACGCAGCAGAGCGGTCAAAGAAGACAAGGAAACAGAGAGACCCTTCAGTCACAGGTAGACAAGATGGCCCACACCCACCCAACATGCCAGCAAACATAACCGTGTGATGTATTCAATTCAGCTTTTACTGCTAGTTAGAAGATCAAAGCATTACGAAGCCCAAGAGTCATGCTTTGAACTCGAAGATGAATGTGATCTTGTCTTAGGTTACCAGCAGTGAGGACAGTACCAGAGAAGGAAGGAGTTCATAACCGTCTTCACTTTGTTTCCACGAACGGCTTTTCCTCCAGCCCCCGCACTGTCTCGTGCGGTGTCCTTCAGGGCTCTGTCCTCGGTCCCCTCCTCTTCACCCTCTATATGCTCCCCCTTGGTGACATCATCCGCAGACATGGGGTTAACTTCCACATGTATGCGGATGACACCCAACTCGACCTTTCCTCCTCTACCCTCAACTCCACGACCACCAATGTCCTGACAGCCTGCCTGTCCGACATCGAGTCCTGGACTTTCTTCAGCTCAACGTGCGTAAAACTGAGGCCCTCCTGATTGGCTCACGTCAGCGCCTCCGCACCTCAGGCGCTGACAGCATCAGCATCCAAGGCTGCACTCTCCACCTCTCAAAGCCAGTCAGGAACCTCGGGGTTCTGTTCGACCCTGAGCTGTCCTTTCTCCCTCATATCCGCATCACAACTGGCACCGCCTTCTATCACCTCCGGAACATCGCCAGACTACGGCACTACCTCACCCCTCACGCTGCTGAAACTCTGGTCCACGCCTTTATCACCTCAAGGCTGGACTATGGGAACTCTCTCTTCGTCGGCCTTCCCGGCACCTCCCTCCACAAGCTGCAGGTCATTCAGAACTCTGCAGCTCGTGTACTGTCCCGCACCAGGCTTCGGGAACACATCACTCCCACCCTCGCTCGCCTCCACTGTCTTCCCATCCCCCAGAGGATCGAATTCAAGATCCTCATCCTCACCTACAAGGCCATTCACGGCCTCACTCCCTCTTACCTCTCCGACCTACTATCCCCCTACTTACCTGCCCGTACCCTCCGTTCCTCTGGCTCCGGTCTGCTCCATGTTGCCCGCCCCAACCGCCCTACCATCGGTGGTCGGGCCTTCAGCCTCTCAGCCCCTAGGCTCTGGAACTCCATCCCCCAGTGCCTTCGCCACTTCCTCCCTTTCCTCCTTCAAGGCTGGTCTCAAGACCTTTCTCTTTGACCGTGCCTTCAGCTCCCCTCTCGACTCTCTACCCCCTCCTCGCTCCCTCCCTTCCCTCCCCTTACCCTGACCATTTGCCCCCTCCTCACTCCCTCCCTTTCCCTCCCCTCACCCTGACCATTTCCCCCCTCCTCCCTCCCTCCCTTCCCTCCCCTCACCCTGACCATTTCCCCCCTGCTCGGGTCCTGACCCAACTGTACAGCGCCTTGGGATGTCCTCCCAACGTGAAAGGCGCTCTATAAATGGAATCTTGTTGTTGTTGTTGTTGTTGTAGTCTGGCTCAGTTGTTAATACTCTCACCTCTGATTCACAAGATTAGTTTGGGTGAAGGAGTCATTTATTCCCATCTGATCTCATTCCTTCAAAATACCCACCCTACTGTTCTCCTATCACAGCATTAAGCTGCATAACATGAGCATAGTTTTGATTGACTAATGCTCAGAAAATATCAAGCACAAAAGGATCTTACACTAAAAAAAAGTTAGCACTACATTTTCAAAATGGTTCATGATTTTGTGATTGGAAGCACAACATGTTGAATGATATTCTGCAGCCTGAACCTATAATTGCACTGGCCTTTATAGTTATTATTCTTTATGCTTTGGAAACAATAAAAATGATTTAATAGTGGTTGCAGCAAGTGTACTTATCAATGAGGTTAGCAGTAAAGAAATTACTGTCTGGAAGAAAATAGACAGCTTGTCATCCCATTAATAATATTATTACAAACTTCTCCACAATGAAGATGAGTCGAGTTGAATTTTTTTGACTCTTTTGATCGGTGCCAATGTTTGCCACATACAGTAGAACCTGTTGCAACACTTGTCACTATAACACAGGGTTGCTTAGAACACCATCGTGTTAAGGACCCCGACATTTTTGTATCTAAAAACCCAAAGTTCCGACATCGAGCTATCCAAATCCGTCATGTAATACTTAAAATTCTGTAGTGTGCTTCAAATCACATCAATGCAATAACATTCTTTAAAGTTTTCTACGTGTTTTGAAGCGAGTTGTGCACCGATGGAGCTGTGTGAGATGCAATAGTAGTCAACAGGAGCAGTGGTATCACCATTCATGTGATTGCTAACATCGGGGCGATTGGACCCCATTGTACAAATTTTTAGGAATAATAATAATAAATCTTTCATTTGATATATCAAGTTAAAAACATCTCAAAGCATTTCATCAAGTTTGTCTGTAAAGTACAGTGACTGTGTATTTCTAAGTGAATGCAGTAGTCATATCCCACAAACAATCACAACATTATTGGCCATTTTTTATTGGCGATTGTCGGCCAGGACACAGGGTGTAACTCCCTTCTCTTTTCGACTAGTGACATAGGATCTATAACATCTATCTGAATAGGCAGACTGGACTTTAGTTTAACATTTGTATTTGTATGCCTACAAATATAGTACTCCCTTTAGATACACCTTTATTACCGAACATCCATCTATCATGTTCTTTGTCAGCAAGTCTCCTGTAAGAAGAGATCATTTATATGATGATATGGTGTTCCCTTTTGTGGAGTCAGTGTTGTTTGATAGCACAGTATACAATACAAAATTACATTTGTAAAGCGTATTTCATGTTGGGAGGACGACCCAAGGTGCTGTATAAACTAGATGGTCACAAGAGGGCAATATTCAATAGAGAAATAGATACGGAGACATCAGGGTTTAATTTGTGGGTTTGCTAAAAGGGCTTTAAGGAGCTGTGTATTTTGTGTTGTACGTGACAATGTGCAAACTGCACAAGAAAAAGAGGTAATACAACCACTGCCAAAGTATCAAATTTATTTTAGGAATAGAACCTTTAAGCTGCAAGTTGATGTTATATTTAATACCTTACTGTGTGTGCACCAAGTAATGGATTTCAGCAGAATCTTTGTGAATGCATCCCATTTATAATTAGGGAGGGCAAAATGCAAAAGTAAAACTGAGCAGTAAAGCTATGTGAGCACAATTATTGACTGATGCTGCATTTGAGTGCAACATTGTGGAGTCCTGCAGTGTAGTGGTTAGAGCACCTGCTTCGCAAGCGAAAGGACCCGATTTTGTTCAATCTGTTCGATTCCCGGGCGGAGTGAAACTGAGGCAACTTTCTTACTCCACACGCCTCTGTTTAACTAGCAGTGAATAGGAACCCGGTTGTTAGATGATTGGCAGATTGCTACTGGGGATAATGATTCAAAAAAGATTGGTCACTCAATCCATGACTGTTTGTGGGACATTACTATGTGCAATTGGCAGCTATGATTCACCCACAAATTATACAGTCAATTCACTTTACAGTATATTCTGTGAAGTGCTTTGAGACATCTCAATGATGTGATAAAGTGTTATATCAAATGCAAGGATTATTATTATTACATACGCTTACAAAAACTGAATCACAACACTCCACTTATGCAGAACAACTATCCACTGCGACTAGCAACAAAATAATAGTTATAACACTGAAAGAGGAAGACATTTATTTCTCTGTATAGGATATGATATTCTGGGTCTGCTTTGGAGTCATTTATTTACTATAAACACAAATTATATGAACAATCTAGTCTTAGTAATTGAAGTAACAGTATCGAAATTTGCTGATGAAACTGAATGGAGGAGTGGACAATTATGATGAGGTTTATTGACTCAAGAAGGACAGATACAAAACTAGTAAGGTGGGCAGGTAAGGGGCAGATGCAGTTCAATGTTGCAATATATGCTGTGGTACATTTTAGTAGTAGGAAGAGGGAAAGGAAATGTACCTTAAATTGTCATGGAAAAAACAAATCTATTCATCAGATTTATATCCAGAAATAGCAAAGCAAGAAGGTAATATTAAAATTGTACAAGGCCTTAGGTCACAATCATATTGTGAACAGTTCCCATTCTCGGAAGAAAATAAAAAGTAAAGAAGTGAAGAGTCTATTGTACCAATAGATTTCTTTGCAATCATAGATGATGAGTTTCAGTTATGAAAAAACAGGAGGTTAAAGGGTGATTTAATAAAGGTTTTCAAGATTATGAAGGATTGTGACAAGTTACAAAAAATACAAAAAAGTTGCACAGAATAACACATAAGTTACACTGGTTGAATAACTAAAGGCCACAAATTTAAGATAATGTTGAAATAATTAAAGAGATTAGAAAACATTTCCTTACATGGTGGTTGAAATGTGCAATTATCTGGCACAAACCATGTTGAAGCAGTCCATAAATTATTTTCAAGATGTTGACTGTAAGTTGGTCAATCTTATAGTTTACTTACTTTAAATAAATTCCCTGCTGTTTCAATGAAACAAAACTATTAATTATCAGCTTTCAAACACCAAGATAATGAAGCTCACAGAGACAGGTATTTATTTTTTAATGATATCTTTTATATAGGAACGTGCATGTTACAGAAAGATAACATTACCAATCTGGGAAACAGTTTGTTCTTAACAATTGTATCTCTGGAGGCTGTTTCAACGTTCCACTGCTTGGGACCCAATATTTAAAAATCATTTTCCTTTGATCTTGTCCATAGTCCTCCCCTTTCCAATCAATCACTTTCTTTCAATCGTATCATAAAAGTCACCCTCCTTTTCCACTCCACTCCATCATAAACCACATATTAAAACATCCCTTTGTCTTCCTGACCTCATTAATAAAGCAAGAAATAAAAAAGAGATTAGATAAGAAACATCTCTTTCTAAACATGATCTACTTTCCTGAGGTTAATTCTATCATAAACCACCATTTACCACTTTGTTTATCCATCGCTCACTTAAACATATGTATTACATTCTTTCTTGTCATAAACATGGACAACCAGGGAAGAATGACACATACCGATCACTTAACTTGTCAAAACATGCTGACTTGAAACACAACACATGGAAAAAACTGTTTACATCAAAGATTTACACAAAGTTTTCTTTAATAAACCTTCACTTAAACAGAAATAAAGAAGTTAAAAAAACTTCTATTAGTAAAACACATAAAAACAGAATACTAATTTTATCAAAATGAAAAAAGAGTTAAAATACTGAAATACAATTATATAATTTCTATCTAACAAAGCTTAACAAGAACACACATACATAATACCCTATGCATTATTCTTTAAAAATAATTCATCCAGAATGCTTCAAATGTGAATATGAGAGTATGGAGTGTGAGTGTGAAATTGCGATTAGATCAGGTGACCAACAATGATCAGAGATAACCATCAGCACAGAAGTGATAGATTGAATGGTCTGGTTTCTGTGATGTAACATTGTAAGATTTTATGATACGCAACA
This sequence comes from Callorhinchus milii, assembly GCF_018977255.1. Classification (NCBI taxonomy): domain Eukaryota; kingdom Metazoa; phylum Chordata; class Chondrichthyes; order Chimaeriformes; family Callorhinchidae; genus Callorhinchus; species Callorhinchus milii. The sequence goes on from NW_024704743.1 coordinate 89,877,217, forward strand.
AACAGTAACAACAGTAACTTGCATTTATATATTTTTTTGTTTATGGTGGAGCTGGGGAGACCAACGAGGAGGGCATTAGAATAGTCCAGCCGGGAAGTGAGGAAGGGATGGACGAGAGTTTTGTCAGTCGTGAGGTATGGACGGAGGCAGGCAATATGACAGAGGTGGAAAGATGCGGTCCTGGGCAGGGAACGAATGTGGGGTAGAAAAGAAAACTGGGGATTGAACCTGACGCCTAAATTGAGCACAGGTACTCAGATTCTGAAGCAGATCCTGTGCAGGTGGAGGAGTTCAGACCCTCAAGAGAGAAGACATTGATGGGAGCCAAAAAGTATGCCTTCCTTCTTGCCGACCTTCAGCTGCAGGAAATTTGCGCTCATCCAGGCCTTGACATCCATCAAACAAGCTGACAGGACATCAGGGGACTGGGAGTCGCAGCTGGAGGAGGAGAAGTAGATTTGGGTGTCATCTGCATACATGTGGAAGTTAACCCCATGTCTTTGCATGACATCACTGAGAGGGAGCATGTAGATGAGGAAAAGAAGGGGGCCAAGGATGGAGACTTGTTGTACCTCACAGGTAGTGAGAAACTTTTATCCAGAGGTGAGAGGAAGAAACTCAGCCAGCCTGACAACTGGCTGTGGTGAGAGGAAAAACCATTGGGAAACAAAGGAAGTCGTGTCGGCCATCAAGTCCTGGATGAGAGCTAACTTCCCGCAATGGAACGTCAACAAGACCAAGGCCCTCCTGCTTGGCTCCCATCAGCACCTCCATACCTCGGGCTAACACCATCTTTCTCAATGGATGCACTCTACATCTCACGGAGCCAATACGGAACCAATACGGAGCCAATACAGAACCAATATGGAACCTCGGCATTCTGTTCGACCCTCAACTGTTCTTTACATTCCACATCATGCCTTGACCCGCTCCGTCTTTTCCCTCCTCTGCAGCATCGCTCAACTCCGCCACTGTCTCATGCCGAGACCTTCATACATGCATTCATAACATCCAGGCTTGACTACACAAACTCTCTACTTGTCGGCCTCCCCAATTCCTCCCTCCATAGGCTGCAGATCATCCAGAAGTCTATAGCCTGTGTCCTCCCCTTCACCAGGCTTCATGACCTTATCTCCCTCAGCTTCACCCAACTACACTGGCTTCCCATCACTCAGAGGATACAGTTCAAGATCCTGGTCCTCACTTTCAAATCCCTTCATGGCCTTGCTCCTAACTACCTCTGCGACCTCCTAATCCCTTACCATCCTGCCGCTCCTTCCGCTCAGGCTTGCTTCATGTCCCCCACTTCACCCACCCCACCATTGGCGGACGGCCCTTCACCAACACTGCTCCCATCCTCTGGAACTCCATCTCGCAGTCCCTGCACCTCATCCCCTCCCTTGCCTCCTTCAAAACCCATCTCAAGACCCTCCTCTTCTACTGTGCCTTCGGTCTCCCTCCTTCCCGCCCTGCCCTTCAACTCTCCCTGATCCCAACCCCCTGCTTGGATCCGAAACACTGATTGTCCAGTGCCTTGGGATGTCCTCCTGTTGTGAGAGGCGCTATACAAATGCAATGTTGTTGTTGTTGTCACATTTAATCTAATCACATATAAAGCTTACTGTAGTCAATTATTTATTTGCGATATGGGAAGTATGTTCATTCAAAGCTCATCAAGTGGTGCTTCTAGTGGGTGGGTTTTATAGTGCATTTTGAAGATGGGGAACCAAAAGAAGACCTGTAAGAAGAAATAAGGGAACACATATTATATAAACCTAATTTTTATTTAGATAACGGTATTTTATATGATATATTAAATCTCCAATAACAACCAACAAACTTCAGATTCCCTTAGTACTACTGTTACATTGGATTGAATTAGCATTTCAGAGTCCACCGGTGGCAGCTTGGCTCTGGATAAAGGTCTATTTAATAATGATGTTTTTAGATTAATTATATGTCAACTTATGATATTGACTATAATTTTCCATCCATAATTGTACTTAACTATTGATCATATTAGATTAATTATATTCAAAGAAGTTTTCCTTAATTAAATTCCTTCATGAGAATGCAGAATTAATTGCTGGAAGCTATGGTTGAAGCAAAAAATATTAACGTATTTAAGAGGAAACTTGATGTATACATGAGGGAGAAGGGAATAGAGTGGTATAAGAGATGGGACAAGAAGGATGGATGCTTGTGCGGAGTATTAATACTAGCATGGACAAGCTGGCTAAACAGCTTATTTTTGTGCTCTTTCATTCTATGTAGTTCTCTAAGTTTATGTATCATTTTACTTTAATTCATGCTGGAGCTGCTTTCTTCACCTGTCTGCCTATTGGCATGTTGATTGCCAGTTGTTGTACTATGCTAGCCTGGGTTTTATTGCCAGCTTGTGTGCCAAGGCCAACGTGAGTGTTATTGCTATCCTGTGTGCTATTGCCAAGCATGTGTGCCATTGATATGCCAACACACCACTGCCAAGTCTCCATTCCCACTGCCAATTTCATAAAGAGGTAAAGTGCCTGAAATTGGAAGGAAAAGTGTTAGCTTGAAGAAAATGTGCGGAATTAAAGGGAATTGTGAAGGAACATAGGCCACCTGGACCGATCTAACTCAAATATTCTATTGTAGTTGCTTCTCCGTTTTGGCGTACATGTGTAGTGAGTGCTCTTTGTCAACCTATAACTAGAACCCAATGCCTCCCATTTTGTGTGTTCAATGTACACTGCCTGGTGCAATCGTAGCACTCTCATCTTTCAGTCAGAAAGTTGTGAGTTTAAGCCCACATCGGGACTTGGAATCACATAGTCTAAGCTGACACTCTAAAGCAGTGCTGGGAGTACGTTTCATTGTTGGAGGTGCCGTCCTTTGGATGAGATGTTAAACCGATGTCCAATCTGCCTGTTCAGGTGGATGTTAAAGATCCCATGGCACTATTTGAAAAGAGAAGGGAGTTTCTCCCAGTATCCTGGCCAACAATTCCCCAAATAAAATTGGTCACTCACTCCATGGCTGTTTGTGGGACATTGCTGTGTGCAACAGGATGCTAAGGTTTGCCCACAATATATAGTCAACCATTTTACAATATATCCTGTGAAGCGCTTTGAGACATCTCAACAACCTGATAAAGCACTATATCACATGCAAAGTTTATTATTATTAACCATTATACTTCCAATGTACCTTTAGGTGTTATTTGTCCCATATTTGTAATCCTACAAACTTCACAGCACAAATTCTGCCACATCCTAATAAGAGTAAAGCTGGAGCCTAAATATACACTGATCATGTTTCAGATCCAAATGCTCCTTGTCTTAATAGCCACCGTTGTATTGCCATTATTCACCCTAATCTACTTCACGATGAAGCTAATCTGAGTGTATTAATGTACACTGGAGTTCTATACTCTAACAAAGCATACACATTCTAGTCACCATTAAATGCTCTCAACATTTTATTGGATCTGACTACAGGTCACTTCTCTGTTCTCAGTGCTCTTCCGGTGTTTGTTTTTCTCAGATTGGAACAGTCATTAATTCAGACTGTCACATCTAACCACCCACAATCTAAGTGAAAGATTGATCTGGACAGATGTTCACTGTACTGGGCGCTCTTTAAATGGACAGACTGTATTCCTGTATGGTTTATGCACACAGACAGGAATTCCATTCCTGTATGGTTTATGCACACAGCCAGGTGTCAGACTGGCTCAGTTGATAACACTCTTGCCTCTGAGTCAGAAGATTCAAAACCCATGTTAGGACTTTGAACACAAAATCTAGGCTGACACTCTAGTGCAGTACTGGGGAGCGCTGCATTGTTGAAGCTGCTGTCCTTATGATGATACATTAAATCGAGGTCCTGCCTTATTGTAAAATCTTTCACTTACATGTCAACTTGGTTTGAGCAATCATCAAACTTTATCAGAAATGATACAGTGCAGATGTGAAGAATCAAGGGATTCCAAATTGTGGTATTTCCTAAATGTGTTCACTGGGGAAAATTAATGAACACATTAGCGACTAGAAACCTTAAAACTTTCCCTTATTCGCTTATATACATTTGGGGATTGAATACCCCTTACTCCAGTTTGTATAAAATAGTTTCTCCTTCAGACTTTCTCCATTTTAACTTTGAATTTTTACTTTAAAAATTATTTTTAAATGTTAAAAAAGGTAACAAATGTGCAAGATTGGTGCTTTCTGTTGTGGATTGTACGTTTTCTATATCCTCACAAGCGTTTTGTAATTAATAACAATAAATACAAATTATTACATGTGATAGAGTGCCTTATCATGTCATTGAAATGCCTCAATGAATTTTACAAGATTTGTTGTAAACTAGAGTACATTTTTTAGACAAACACAAGACTCAATTTGCACAAGGTGATGCCCTGCAAACAGCCATGAAGTAAACAAACATTTTTTTCAGCCCCACCAGGACAAACTACCTTCTTTATTCGGATAGTGGAATGGCAACAGTTTCTCACTGAATTGAGAACAAAAAGCAGCCAAATTGACTGAGAAAAGCTCGAGGGAGAAACTTTTATCCAGAAGCGAGAGGAAGAAACTCAGCCAACCTGACACCTGGCTGTGGTGCATAAACCATACAAGAACAATCTATCCACTTAAAGAGAGCACAGGAGTAAACATCTCCTAAACCTCTTGTTAAAGATAAATTTAAAATACATGTTTTAGCCATAATTTCTGTACCATTCCATGGTTATGCCTGGGTACTAAGCCAATGAGGATCTGCATTGTTGTAATTTTACTTGAAGCGCTGTGGGCATAAGTGGAGCTAAGTGACATTTTGTTCATTCTACATATGAGCAGCAGAAGGAGGAATAGAACTCATAAATTGGTAAAAATTCTGTGCCTTTGCCCCCACACGTAGGTTGCTTTAATAATAATAATCCTTGCATTTGATATAGCGCTTTTCACATTGGGAGGACGTCCCAAAGCGCTTTGCAAGTGTGTGGGTGCATACTGACCCACAACAATAATAATAATCCTTGCATTTGATATAATGCCTTATCTTTATTATTATTATTATCAAGTCTTGTCTCAAGGCGTTTCACAGAATATAGTGTAAAGTGAATTGACTGTATATTTTGTGGGCGAAGCGCGGGAGCCAATTGCTCCCCGCAGTGTCCCACAAACAGTCGTGGATTGAGTGACCAAATTATTATTTTTTTGAAGGGATTATTACCCCAGAAAAGTGATATGCCAATCAACTAATAACCGGGTTCCTACTTACTGCTAAGTAAACAGAGGCGAGGGGTAAGAAAACTTGCCTAGTGTTTTGTCCTGCCCGGGAATCAAACCTATGTCCTCTCAATTGATTAACCAATACGCTACAGGACTCCAAAATTTCCCATCCCAGAGGTGAGAGCACATAACAACATAGGCAAATCAGACCCTGTTAATTTCAGAACAATGTAATTAATCTTATTTTTATATCTTCAAACATTACCGAGTTAGCCTGAGTGCTCAGTTTCTTCTCTCTGTTTTCCAGGTTTACTGACATTCTTTTCTGTAGCAATTTTTGGTGCAGGAACTGTACTCGGTCGCTCTCGGTGTCAGGGTAAAATGAGGCTAAAACCAGAACTTTCAATACTGTTAATTTAGCTGAAAATAATGTGACTAACATGAGGGCAGCAATTATTACAACAAGTGGGATCCATATCTCTGTAATTGATAGAGTCGGTCGAGGGATGCATTCACGTTTATACAAATGTGTTTCATATGAAAACATTTGTGCAGACATTTTCACAGGATTTTGAATTTCTATAGGAATATTAATGAATTTAAGCTGTACCTGCAAAAAAGTAAGGCAACAATTAGGTACATTTACAGTCCCAAGTTTAAGGGTGTATTGCAATAAAGAGTATGAAAATAAAAATAATACAATTCTAAGGTTAAGAAATAATTCTAAATAAACATAATAACGTAAGACAATGCCAATAATAATAATCCTTGCATTTGATATAGCGCTTTTCATGTCAGGAGGACATCCCAAAGCGCTTCATAGAACACACTGTAAAGTGAATTGACTGTATATTTGTGGGCGAACGCGGCAGCCAATTGCGCACAGCAATGTCCCACAAACAGTCGTAGATTGAAAATTACCAAATTATTATTGTTTTTGGTTTTGGAGGGATTATTATTAGGCTCTGTGTGGAGTAAGGAAACTTGCCCAAGGTTTCGCCCTCTGCCTGGAATTGAACTCAGGTCTCTCACTTGCAAAGCGAGTGCTCTAACCACTGAGCTACAGGACTCTGGAAGTTGTCTATGCTTTTTCTCCTATCTGTTCATTACAGAGATTTTGATTGTTCACTTCAAGGTTTTTTGTGGGACATTGCTGTGCGCTATTGATGTCCATGTAGCGGGGTCTCATATATGAATTCCAATTGAAGCTTGAAGCCTCCCTGAAACGGGATGCAAGTGACAAAGAGGTATCTGAGAGGCCTTTGTTATGACATGGAGTGTGGAAAGTGGCCTCTCATGGCTCATTCACAGAGGAATGTTCTAATTTGAATGAACTCCTCTGAAAACATTCAGGAAAGGCAGATTTATATTTTACAATGATCCCTCTCATAGAAATTTACAGTGCAGATGAAGGCCATTTGGCCCATTGAGTGCACCACCTTTCAGAGCAAGATGTTCCTTCAATCCCACTTCAAGCCTCTATCCTTCATATACATGTCCACATTCCTCTTGAAACCCACAATGGATTCTGCATGAATCCTAGACCACAGCATCCAAGGCATTTCAGGAGTTTGGATGCTAACATTGTTTAGACTTTGAGGGGGATTGTTTCAATATACAGTTTAACACCATTTGCTCAATACAGAATGGACTGTGTATTTAGGAATACTACAATTTTCACCCTAAAAAGTTTGAGTGCGTCTTACAACTTTCTTAATCCTAATTTATTTCCTAGTGCACATACATAAAGGAACAAGACTGGCTCTCAGATCTTTCTAATTCATATTTAAGACATTCTCAAAGTAAAATCATGACATTTTTAAATTGTCCCAGTAGAATGTGACTATATATCTATAGGCTGTACTTACGTCAGATTTCATGCTTATTGTTATGTTTATTGCTGGCAGAATTTCTAGCTGATTTCTTATTGAAGAAATAAAGATGTACAGTGCCCAATCAATCATTATGTTTGTTGCCCAAGCGCACAGATTAATAAAGATGGGAGTGAAAAATCTTGCCATTGTTTTCCATTCCCTTGCTGTCAACCACAGTGATGGGAATTCTATGATGTATTTTCTCTCTTTTTGAGTCAATGAGAGAAGATGAGGCTTCCCTTTTTCTTTCTGGGCTGCGTCGTATTTCAGAAACTGGTTTGTGATAAATACATTTTCAAATTTCATTTTGTTTAAATACCTTCTAATATAGAACCAAGTGGCTACCAGGATGAATAAAACACCAATTATGGCCAAAGTGTTTTTCCAAACGAGAAAGATTATATCAAACGACGATTTGATGTTATCCCCGAGACTCTTTAAGCGATGTTTCACTGTGCTCAGGTTTCTTTCGAAATCTTCATCTTCCACTCTGTAGTTCAACTCAAATTTATCTTCTAACTTCACAAATATATTTTTGGGGATTTTCAAAGCTTGTTCAGAAATCCACTTTATTACTTCACGGTACATTTCCATAATTCCTCTGATAGATGGAAGCATGTGCTCCAGGTAGCAGACTGCACTCTCTGCTAAGCCTTGTAAATTGGTGAAGATGTTCTGGGCACATTTAAGAAGCACCACACTGGTGCCGGCAGTAATCAGACCATTGCGGCCCTGTTGCGTTCCGCACGAGATGAGGAATATCAGAGTGATGCACCTGAGATATTTGGAAAGAAATAAAGCTGCGCCAGTAACAGCAGTGAAGGACCCAGAGATTGCCAGAGACACGGAATGGCTGCATTGCAATGCCCGCAAGCACAAATGAAGGATGCCTCCAGCTCCCAGTCCCATAATAAAGCATAGCGTGAGCAGGCACACAATGTTTTTCCAACCAACCTTTTGTTCCAAAAGCATCAATTTCCACAGGCCCGACCATATTTGACCAGCAGTCTTAAGCAGAGACATTTTTCTTTGGTAACTTCTACAATTGGAGAAACTGAAGTCAGATTAAAGACAAAATCAGAATTGTTAGTAACGATCAAATCTGTAAGCCTAAGCCATCATCTTTGATTCCCATTAAACAAGGTCACTGGTTTCAAAGCTTGAACAAACTTGCAGGTGCCACTTTATTGAATATTATTTCATAATGGCTCAAATGGTATCCATTATGTTGTAAAAAATGTTTTTTTTTGGCATCCATCATATACAAATTGAATTTTTACTATGATAATTTTGGCAAGTGTTTGGACATTCTAATAGGCACTAAAATAAATGTATTATTGTTTTGAAGTTATTCATTGGTAAATGGGAATTACATTAATAGTTTATGCTGATACTCTGGTGCAGTGCTTTGGGGACCATTGCATTTTCAGAGGTGCTGCCCTTCGGATGAAATGTTAAACCGAGGTTTCATTTGCCTGTTCAGGTGGACGTTAAAGAGAAGGGAGTTTCTCTTGATGTCCTGGCCAAAATCGCCAGATAATATTGATCATTTACTTTTTCGCTGTTTATCGAACATTGTTGTGTGCAAATTGACTGCATGTTTGTCTACAAATACATAGTCACTTCACTCAACAGCAAATCCTGTGAAGCACTTTGAAACATTTTAGCATAAGAGGTACTTCACCAAACACAAGGATTATTATTATTACAGATGATGGTTTTACACTGTTGGAGCTGTTCATGATTCTGTCTGAAGCACTTGATGAGAGAATAGTTTCTGCATTATTGTTTAAGTAATGTATGAATAGATCATCACAATAATCTCATTACTCAAGTGAGCAAGTTGCAGAGGCAGGCAGATGTTTCCAATTAGAAACATGATGAATGTTATCAAAGAATAAGAGATATCAGTTTATTCTGGCTTATATTTGGTTATACAGTCCAAATCACCTCAATGAAACCCACCACCTGCTGCCTCGACCCCCTCCCCAGCAACTTACTGGTCACCCAGCTCCCCCTCCTCTGCCCAGTACTGGCTGATGTCATCAACCAGTCCCTCTCCTCTGGATCAGTCTCCTCCTCCCTCAAAATGGCTGTCATCACCCCGCTCCTCAAAAAACCTTCCGAGAGATCCCTCAAACCCCAGCCACTATCGCCCTATTTCAAACCTGCCCTTCCTCGCAAAAGTCCTAGAACTCATTGTTGCCAATCAACTTCGCGCACACCTCTCCTCCCACTCCCTCTTCGAACCCCTCCAGTCCGCTTTCTGCCCTGCCCACAGTACAGAGACTGCGCCTGTGAAAGTCACAAATGACATCCTCTCTATCTGTGACAAGGGCTTCCTCTGCTTCCTTGTCCTCCTGGACCTCTCCGCTGCTTTCGACACGGTCAATCACGCCATCCTCCTCCACCATCTTTCCTCCATCATCCACCTCAGTGGGACCGCACTCACCTGGCTAGAGTCCTACTTCACGAATCACCAGCAGTACATCTGCACAAATGGCTTCTCCTCCCGCTCTCACCCGGTTATCTGTGGGGTACCCCAAGGATCCATCCGTGACTCCCTCCTCTTTCTGATCTACATGCTCCCTCTTGGGGATGTCATCCGCAGACATTGAGTACACTTCCACATGGATGCAGATGACACCCAACTCTATTTTTCACCTCACTTTGTGACCCTCTCTGCCTGCTTGTCAGACCTCAGGAGCTGGATGAGCACGAATTTCCTTCAGCTGAACGTTGACAAGATGGAAGCCATACTCTTTGGCTCTGGTCAATGTCTAAAATCACATGGTTCTCACCTCCTCAACCTACCCGACCTCCCACTAAAACTCTCTGAACTTGTACGCAACCTAGGCATCAGGTTCGACCCCCAATTATCCTTCCTCCCCCACATCCGGTCACTCACCAGCACCACTTTTTTGCACCTCCGACGCATCGCCCGTCTCCCCCAATACCTCACTCCAAAAGCCGCTGAAACCCTGGTCCATGCCTTTGTCACCTCTTGGCTGTTCAAATGCCCTCCTCGCCGGTCTCCCCTCCACTACCATCCATAAAATCCAGGTCATCCAAAACTCCCCGATCACCCCAGTCCTTGCCAGACTGCACTGGCTGCCTATCCCAGAGAGGATCGACTTCAAGATCCTCACTCTTGTCTTCAAATCCCTCCACTCCACTGCACCCCCCCTACCTCTCTGACCTCACTCCTCATAACAGTACCCGCTGTCTTCGCTCCACCAGGTCTGGCCTCCTTCTTACCCCCCGAATCCTCTGCTCCACCATCGGCGGCCCTGCCTTCAGCCACTATGCCCCGAGACTCTGGAATTCCCTTCCTCACTCCCTTCACCTCGCTCCCTGTCTTCCCACTTTCAGGTCTCTGCTGAAGACCTTTCTTTTCGACCGCGCCTTTGGTCACCTTCCTCCCCCTCCCCCTGGCTCGGCATCGGGATCCATTACTGTAAAGTGCTCTGAGACACCGTCCAGCGTGGAGGGCGCTATATAAATCCAAGTTGTTGTTGTTGTTATTCTACTTTGAGTTAATACGTTGGAAGTCAAATGCAATTTTTGTAACGTAATATCACAATTAGTGACACTGGATAAAAAAAATTGGGTACCAAATCCACGACTGTTTGTGGGACACCGCTGCGTGCAATTGGCTGCCACGTTTCTCCCACAAAATATAGAATCAATTCACTTTACAGTATATTCTGTGAAGCATTTTGAGACGTCTTGAAGACAAAGCCCTATATCAAATGCAAGGATTATTATCATTATTATAACCAAGGCATAGTGCTAACCTACAGGAACTACACACTGCCCTGCTGGAGCTGAGCTCCCAGATGTTGGCAAGAGATGTATCTGTTCACCGGCAAAAACTGATGCTTGCTATTTGTGACTTCTTGTTATAAATATCATATTTCAGACCCTAGTAGTAACCAAAATAAAAAGAATGCAGTTTGTGGCAATCATTGGTAGCCAAATGCCACTATTGGAGAAATTGCATGTGGTGGAACAAGAGATGGTCAGGGTGAGCAGGGAAGCAGTAGATCACACCTCTGATATTCTGTGTGGAGACTTTAATGATGCCTCTTGTTGGCAATGCATCGCAATCTTTCTTTTCTTATCTGCAGGCTCTGCATTTCTGCTTCCCAACGTGCTCGGGCTCTTTGTTCTATCCTGAAGGCATTTGAATCCCTTTTCCCTTCTGCTGGGCTAAAGATCCACGGACACAAATTACCCTTAAGCAATTCGCCCAAGTAAATATTATTCATGTGCGAGCTTTGACAGTGAGTGTTGACAAGCTATTCGACTGAGAGGAATCACTGTTGAGCCAAATAGTATCACCCATTTTCTAGTATGGGCTGTTGGCTAGCATTCAGAGTTGCGGTTCTGGTTTATTTTCTGCTTGCTATATTAGGGCACTACAGTTAATCAGTAGTACCATCTGACTGCTGTTGTTGAGATCGGCTAACTCAGCAGAGAACAGTGATCAAATCTAATCACTTCCATCCTGTATGAATAAACTTCTGAGCCATAGGGAAAAGCTCAGAGTTGCAACTAGAACAACTGGTACAGAAAAAGCAAATTCAGATTTATCAGAAGATGCACAGTGGAAGATAAATGGGTACAGGAAGTGATATAAATTGTTCTTGTAAAGTTTTCTTACATTATTTAATGCACATTTTCTTTATTTTACTTCCTTAGTGTGTTTTCGTACATTCACAAGCTCATCAGTTTTCCATGTCAAACTGTATGCTGGGGTACTGCTAGAGTCTAAATGGCTAAAATTGCATAGCTGCCGTAGATACCACTGTCTGGCAAACTTTCCCGCTGTTTGTCCAGCTAGGACCACCATACCCCTTAGGGTTTTGGCTTGCAGGGTTAACAGGAGCTGAATAGAATGACTCCCTGTCCCCAGTGACTGGTATCCTTTCCAAGTCTTGCCAATGAGTCAGGCTGGCGGTGCTGCCATCTGCAGTGCCCTGGAATACTGCGGACCCATCTCGCTCAGGAATCGAACCCCCAAGTCCGCCACAGAGGGCTGACTTGATTTCGACATTCTGTTGCCAAACATGTCACCTTGGAAGCAGTTCAGCTCCAAGGAAACTATGCTTCCCTTCCCCTAAGGAGGATAGTCACTGGTTGGACATTTGATATCCAACAAGCTCAGTGTATGTTCACTCAGTGAAAGCTCACAACAACAACAACTTGCATTTATATAGCGCCCTTCACACGGGGCAACGTCCCGGAGCGCTTGACAGTGGTGGAGTCTGACACCAAGCCAGGGGGAGAGGGAGGGGTGAGGTGACTGTAAGCACGATCAAAAAGGAAGATATGTAGGGGTGATGACTTGAAAGTTGAGATGGTGCAGGAAAGGCAGAAGAATTGAGGGGGAGAGTTCCAGAGTTTTGGGCTTAGTAGCTGAAGGTGGGGATGGGATCGAGGGAGCAGGTGGTGGGTTTACGTTCGCTTAAACCCACACTTGTTGGATGTTGAACTGTTTCTGTAGTTTGCTCTGTTACAGTGCCATCTATTTGTTGAACTTTTATAATGAAATTTGAAACCAAAGCAACATTTCTGGTGTTTCGTGATGGTTTATCATTGCTAAGCAGGACATGCCATTTAGCTAGTTTAGCAAATCCTGCAGAAGCCTGTTTGTTTTGGCCTACAAATATAGTCAATTACATGTGAAGTGCTTTGAGATGTTTTGATGTTATGGATGTATTGGTAAATGCAACAATCCTTATTATGTTATACTGAAAAATCTGACTGTTTTCACTGTTAACATATAAAACTAATAGTGACGTAAGGATATGCTGATTGGCCTCTGACTATATTTGTATCAGTGGGAATGAAATAGACACAACATATATGGGTGAATAGATACTTCCTAAATTTATCCTGTTCATGATTAAGATCCACATGTCATTACTTCCTTACTAAATTATCAGAAAATCTATTAAGATTGTTCCTTTTTCTGTGGTACTGAGGGAAAATCATAGAATCAAAGAATTGTGGCTGTGACAGTTCTTTGAAAACGCTACACTGAAACTTCTCAAAGCGGTTCACAGCATTTTTACTGTGAAATGTATGCACTGTGTATTTGAAGCCAAATGTGGCAGCCAATTTGTGCATAGCAATATTCATAAAGAGCTATGTAGTGAATGACTAATGTTTTATCTCGAGGATTGTTGGCAAGGATATTTGTGGAAACTCCCTTCTCTTTTCAAGCAGTGTCAAGGAATCTTTAACGTCCACTTGAACCAGTAGATGGGACCTTGATTTAATGTCTCATCTGAAGGATGACACTTCCAATGGTAGAAAGCTCCCACACCAATGTATAGGAGAGTCAGCCTAGACAATGCAATGTAGAGCTTTGAAATCACAACCTTCTGACTCAGATGCAAAAGTGTTACCAACTGGAAACAGACTGTCATCTTAATATATATTTGATACGGTGACTCAAATATTTTAATGCATTTAATTAATATATTTCAATACAGTAATTCACCATGTATAATGCTGTACTTCAATATATATTATATTAAATTAAAAATGTATTAACTCAAGGAATTCAGTGCAATAACATATACATTGTAATTGTTTGAATCCTGTGAGCAGAAGATAATGAATAAGTTGCCTTCAGCTGGCAAGATTCAAACTGAGTCAAAGTCAATATCCCTGGCCACTAAATGCCAGCGATCACTATGAGACAGGGGTCAGCAATGGAATTGTTGGCTGCCGGGAGTCCACACACATGTGAAATTCCGTTTTGGACCTGGTCCAGCAAGGTACAAATTCCAGACCCCCGGTTCAGTAAGCCGGAGATTTACTGTATTCCAGTAAATGAATGTAGTGGTTTATCTGTCAACTCTCACATTTTATGATATAATTTGACTTCTCCCACCTATCCCTTTGCTGAATTGTAAATTCTTTGACTATGTTCCAGTAACTTTCATATAAAAATAAAAAAAACGTTCAGCCACCTCTGCCCCGTCCCCCGACACCCTCACATCACCTCTCCCACATGACCCACCCTCCACCCATCCCCCCTATACTCCTTCACCCTATCTCTCCCTACTGCCTCACTGCCATCATGCGTAAACTTAAACCCACCACCTGCTCCCTCGATCCCATCCCCTCGCTACTCATCTCCCAGCTCCACCTTCTGTCCCCTCTCCTGTCCAACATGATAAACCTCTCCTTGTCCACCGGTTCAGTTCCCACCCTCCCAAAAAAAGCCATTATCATCCCCATCCTNAAAAAACCTTCCCTGGACCCATCCCTCTTCTCCAACTACCGCCCCATCTCTAACCTCCTACTCCTCTCCAAGGTCCGGAATGAGTCTCATGTCCCAGCTCCGCTCTTTCTCTCTCGCCATTCTCTCTTTGAACCCCTCCAAGCCGGCTTCCGCACTGTCCACAGCACGGAAACAGCCCTGGTCACTAATGACATTCTGAATATCTGTGATCAGGGCTCCCTCTGCCTCCTTGTCCTCCTCGACCTCTCTGCCGTCTTCAACACCGCCTCTCCTCTTAACTTAATCTTCGCGGACCTGCCCTTGCCTGGATCGAATCTTATCTCTCTCACCGTCTCCACTTTGTTGCCTCTAACGGTTTCTCCTCCAGCCCCCGCACTGTCACATGTGGTTTCCCCCAGGGCTTTGTCCTTAGCCCTCTCCTCTTTAATATCTACATATTCCCTCTTGGTGACATCATCCGCAGACATGGGGTCAACTTCCACATGTTTACGGATGACACCCAATTCCATCTTTCTGCCTCCACCATCAACTCCAGGACCACTGCTGTCCTGACAGACTGCCTGTCGGACATCAAGTCCTGGATGAAGGCAAACTTCCTACAGTTGAAAGTGAACAAGACTGAGGTCCTCCTGATTGGCTCGCGCCAGCGCCTCTGCACTTCAGGCTCTGGCAACATCAACCACCATGGTTGCACACTACATCTCACCAAGCCAGTCAGGAACCTAGGTGTCTTGTTCGACCCTCAACTGTCTTTTCTTCCCCACATCCAAGCCATGACCCCCTCTGCCTTCCCTCACCTTCATAACATCACCCGACTCTGCCACTACCTCACCCCTCAGGTCACTGAAACTCTTGTTCACACCTTCATCACATCCAGGCTCGACTATGCAAATGTCCTACTTGTCGGCCTTCCCAACGCCTCCCTCCACAGGCTGCAGATAATCCAGAACACTGCAGCCTGTGTCCTCTCCCGCACCAAACTCCGTGATCCCATCTCCCCCATTCTCGCCCGACTCCTTTGGCTCCGTATCCTTCAGAGGATCCAGTTCAAGATCCTGGTCTTCACATCCAAAGCCCTCCGTGGCCTCGCCACACCCTACCTCTGCGACCTCCTAAACCCCTACCAATCTGCCCACTCTCTCCGCTCAGCCGGCTCTTGCCTGCTCCATGTCCCCTGAACCACACGCCCCATCATTGGCGGGAGAGCCCTCAGCCATTCTGCCCCCAACCTCTGGAATTCCATCCCCCAATCACTCCGCCTCACCCCCTCCTTAGCTTCCTTCAAGTCCAGATTCAAAACCCTCCTTTTCGACCATGCCATCGGTCACCCCCCTTCCCCTCCCCTCCCTTCTCCCCCCCGACCCCAGCTCAGGTCTGAAATGCTGTACACTATCCAGCACCTTGGGACGTCCTCCCGACATGAAAGGTGCTATACCGCAGTGGCGTTACAAACTACTTTGAAGAATATGCAATATGGATAAACTTAGACAACTGCTGTAAGCGACATCTACACCAAATTCCGTATTCTATTCCCTGACTTATCTTGGGTCAAAAGATGTCTATTTGCTCAGTTGGTAGCACTCCCTGCATCTTTGTCAAAAGGTTGTGAGTTTAAGTTGCACATTGGGATTTGACCTCAGAATCTAGGAAAGCACTGCTTTGTCAGAGATGCTGCCTTTTGGATGAAATATTAAACTGAGGTCCCATCTGTCTGTTTCCAGGTGCATGTCAAAGATGGCATTATTCAAATAGAGAACGGAGTTTATTCCCTGTGTCCTGGCCAACAATTCTCCAGATAAATTGATTATTCACCTCATGAGTGCATACAGGACAATGCTGTGCATAAATTGACTAGTGCAGTTGTCTATGAATAAACAGTCACAACACTTGTCAATAATTATTCTGAAGCACTTCAAAACGTTTTGATACGATGCACTATAAAAATATATTCTTGGATCTGGTAGCTACCATAACTGTATCTAATATTTAATGCTAAAAGTCTTTTAAGTAACATATAGGCATTACTATATAAAAAGAATTGTCACTTCAAGCCACGACTGTTTGTCGGACACTGCTCTGAGCCATTGGCTGCTGCGTTTCGCCCAAAAAATTACACAGTCAAGTATATTTAAGACATCTCGAAGATGTGATAAGGCTTATATCAAGTGCAAGGATCATTATTATTATTATTATTATTATAGGCATTCCATTGAGAAAACCAGAGATCTACTCAAAACCAAAATTCTACAATGATATCAAGAAAATCTCAAGTCTCTGGGGTAAACCACAGATGTATCTTGAGTTCTTAATTATTAGAATAAAAGTCTAGACACTGTGTAGATTTGGATAATCAAAGTAAAAAGAAGAGTATAAATATTTTTACCTGTATTTTCAAGTCAAGACTAGCAAGATGTAACTCTGAAATGGAAATGATACAAAGGCTCCTTTTATAGACCCTTCAAACACAAATATTGCTGACTTATCCTTCTCAGTATTGCTATGACTCATAAATTCCATCCAAACCCAACCCACAGCTGTTGACGAAATAACAAATAGGACAGTAACCCAATAACTCTTGAAAGGGATTCCCAAAGCATAAAATCTGCCTCCAATACTAGGTAATCATGCTGAAGTCCTCACTGTTGCAAATCATTTTGAAGTGTTATCCAGTTGATTTAAGGAGGTATTTTTATATGGTACACGTCTTGCAAAACTGCTTACTAGGTTAACAATTAGATCAACAGTTCCAGTGAGGATTACATGTGATATCAGGAGGATGGAATATTGGGATATGACATGGTACATTTTCAGACCTTGATCCACAATTTAGGGAGCCATTATATTGATCAACACTGGTTTCGAGCAAAATTTCCAGAATATCCATCAGTAGCCACAGCTCCATTATTCCAAATCTGGCTCCTTTTCATTTACAATAAATCTCCCCTTCCCTGCCATGGGCCCAGGTTGTTCCCAACTATTGTGTCCTGACTCTTGAATGAAAAAAAAGATGTATGGATGAAATTCGTATTGCTTCTTATAATTATCACAGAAAATACAATATGGAATGCCATGGATGCATATGTTTTGTATATTTTGTATATAAATTTGTATATATTCCTTATGATAATTATCATAGAAAACACAATACAGAATGCCATTGATGTCACCCCATTGCTAGAGATTATATTCATTTTAATTAAACTAGGCTGACGACTGGCAAACAACATTAAGCCACAATTGGTTTCTTGGTCAATCACTCTTTCAGGTTTCAATTGTAAAGCTTCTTATTTTGTTCCTCAGTCCCACTGCAGGACAGTGGCATTGTTTGCATATCATGTTCATTAGCTTCCTATCTACCAATTTTACTTTACATCATTTGTTTCCCAGTCTTTTGTTTCCTTTTGCTGTGCTCTCTGTGACCTATTCCTCATACCCTCCCCACTAACCTGATATCTTCTGTGGTATCAGCCTGGATCAGTTGGTAGTGCTCTTGTCTCAGAGTCAGAAGGTTGTGAGCTCAACTCTCAAGTCAGGACTTTGAGCACACATACTCATAGCAACAACAACAACAATAACTTGGATTTATATAGCACTCCTCACGCTGGATGGCGTCTCAGAGCGCTTGAACACTTCAGTGCAGTGCTTGGGGCTCAGTGGCTACATTAAACAAAGGTTCTGTTTGCTTATTCAGAATAATGTGCAAGATCTCATGGGTCTATTTGAAAATAGAAGGGAGTTTCTCCTGGTGTCCTGGCCAACAATCCTCCAGATAAAATTGATCATTCACTCCATGGCTGTGTGGGGGACAATACAGTGCACAAATTAGTTGGTATGTTTGCCTATAAAATATGGTCACTATATTTTTCAGTAAATCTTGTGAAGTCCTTTGAGATGCCGTCTTGTTGTGAAAGATGCTGCATCAAAAGTAAGGATTATTTATGATTTCTTTTTCCCAATTTCCAGTCATGCTTTCAGAGCCTTTCTTCTTTTGTTTAATTTATCTGTGTCACCCTTTATCCATCTCCCCCTCCTGCATTCTCTTTGCCTTTTTATTACTCAAGTACCTACTCTGGTTGCTCCACAACTTTCAGCTTTCAGCACTCTTGCCTCTTGTGATCACTTAGCATAAAGAGACGTGATCACAGAATTAGCTTGGATGAAAAAGACCCTTCGGCCCATCTGACCTCATTCTTCTAGAACCCACCCAATCGTCCTTACATCACAGTTTCATGCTGCTTTTTAAAACGCCTTGTGATATCCTCCCAACAAGAACAGCACCATATAAATGTAAATTGGCATTATATTGTTTTGTATTGGGTTCTGTGTCTAGACGTCAACCACTGGAACCTCTTCTGATATCCTTCCTGGTATCTGACCTGAATTTGCCTCTTTACAACTCTAAACCCATGTCATCTTTCACCCACAAAATATACAATTAATTCACTTTGCAGTATATTCTGTGAAGTGTTTTGAGACATCTTGAAGACGTGATAGGTGCTATATCAAATGCAAGGATTATTATCTTGTTCAACTGCTCTGGTACATCCAAAAGTATTGTTCTGGATCTACTTTTTTATCCGATTTAAAATGTTATTCTTCCAACCCCTCATCTCCTGCATTCAAATCTGGTCTTCTTCCATTTACAAACAACATTCTTGCTCTTACCTCTGACCCCAGACATACTGAAGCAATTGTGTCCTTAATGTTAAGTAGATAAAAAAATATTGTTGTCATATTCATTCTTGTTAATTTCTATCATTGACTGTCAATCAAAAGGCATACAACAGCTCATGATTGTTCCTAATCTAATAATAATAATCCTTGCATTTGATATAGCGCTTTTCACGTCGGGAGGACGTCCCAAAGCGCTTCACAGAACACACTGTAAAGTGAATTGACTGTATATTTGTGGGCGAACGCGGCAGCCAATTGCGCACAGCAATGTCCCACAAACAGTCGTAGATTGAAAATGACCAATTTAATTATTGTTTTTGGTTTTTTGGAGGGATTATTATTAGGCGTGTGGAGTAAGGAAACTTGCCCAAGGTTTCGCCCTCTGCCGGGAATTGAACTCAGGTCTCTCACTTGCAAAGCGAGTGCTCTAACCACTGAGCTACAGGACTCCACTTCTGTAATAACTACAGAAGTATCAAGATTCTGGATCCATCAATAATGCTTCCTAGTGACTGCAGGATCTTGTGACTGGATTTCATATTTTTTAGCCTTTTTCACACTTGCGGGAGAAAAGCCCCCAGAGTCTAGATTTTCTCTATTAATAATTTAGCATTTCGGATCATCCAGAATTTGGCAAATAATTGTTGAATTCAGTCTTAATTTTCAAGTCGATTTTACGTAATTCTTAAAGTTACAGAACACTAGCTTTAAAATTAAGTTTATATAAGAATTTGCCATATTCTGATCACTCTGACATGTTAATATAAATAAAGTAAATCTAGACCCAGAAGGAATTACTACCCTTGCTGCTTGGCAGTAGTGAATGGGCTAATCAAACATTTTATTTCTTACAACATTTTCAGAATATTAAGGCAAATGTATCTGCATCTTAAAGATGCTCCTGATGTCACAGCACATTGAATAACACATCCTCAATATCAGTTCTGATGTTCAAGACTTAATGAAATTGATTTGAAAACATTCTCGCTATTTGTTTTTTTCCTTAGTAGCTTGAACTTGACACATCAATCGCTTTTTTTCATTTTGGAATGCAATAAAACTGAGTACCCAGCAGAAAATCAATTGGAAAAGAAATGCTCTATTTGTATTTATAAAGGTATGTTTATTTACGCTCCACTCTAGCCTCGGCCAAGTTGTCCTTCTACTCCAGGATAATCCTGGAGGCGAAGAACAACCCCAGGCTTCTGTTTTCTACCACATCCCGACTCCTCCGTCCCCCCCGCCACCCCACGCAGGTCATCTCCTCCAACCTTCACTGTGAGGAGATGCTGCATTCTCCACCTCTCAAAGCCGGTCAGGAACCTCGGCGTTTTGTTCGACCCTGAGCTGTCCTTTCTCCCTCATATCCGCGCCACAACTGGCACCGCCTTCCATCACCTCCGGAACATCGCCAGACTATGGCACTAC
Organism: Callorhinchus milii; assembly: GCF_018977255.1. Taxonomy (NCBI): domain Eukaryota; kingdom Metazoa; phylum Chordata; class Chondrichthyes; order Chimaeriformes; family Callorhinchidae; genus Callorhinchus; species Callorhinchus milii. The sequence continues at coordinate 89,897,667 of NW_024704743.1, forward strand.
CTCACCCCTCACGCTGCTGAAGCTCTGGTCCACGCTTTGATCACCTCAAGGCTGGACTATGGGAACGCTCTCCTCGCCGGCCTTCCCGCCACCTCCCTCCACAAGCTGCAGGTCATTCAGAACTCTGCAGCTCGTGTACTGTCCCGCACCAGGCTTCGGGACCACATCACTCCCACCCTCGCTCCCTTCCACTGGAGGCTCCAGAGGATCGATTTCAAGATCCTCATCCTCACCTACAAGGTCATTCACGGCCTTGCTCCCTCCTACCTCTCCGACCTACTATCCCCCTACGTACCTGTCTGTACCCTCCGTTCCTTTGGCTCCGGTCTGCTCCACATCCCCCGCCCCAACCGTCCTACCATCGGTGGCCGGGCCTTCAGCCTCTCAGCCCCGAGGCTCTGGAACTCTATCCCCCAGTGCCTTCGCCGCTTCCTCCCTTTCCTCCTTCAAGGCTGGTCTCAAGACCTTTCTCTTTGACCGTGCCTTCAGCTCCCCTCTCGACTCTCTACCCCCTCCTTGCTCCCTCCCTTCCCTCCCCTCACCCTAACCATTTCCCCCCTGCTCAGGTCCTGACCCAACTGTACAGCGCAATGGGACGTTCTCCGGACGTGAAAGACACTCTATAAATGGAATCTTGTTGTTGTTGTTGTTGTTGTTGTATCATCCAACAAACTCTGATTTTGATGTTAGAAAAGTATTCTTTTGAACAAAAGTACATTATTTGAAATAAGTGTATTGAATTTCATTTATTCGTTTATGAGAGAAGTTCTGAAGGTTGTCACACCAAGGTTACATGTTATTTATAGCACAAAATTAATTTACAGTGCAAGACACATTGAACTTGAATTTGTGGTCAAGTGGTACTGATCATATCAAATGGGTATTGGGGTTTGACCCGTAACTCCATCCTCAACAATGAAATTGGAGAAACTGGGCCATTGTTTCAGTTGATAATAATCCTTGCATTTGATATAGCTCCTATCACATCTTCAAGACGGTTCAAAGTGTTTCACAAAACATACTGTATATTTGACCGTATATTTTGTGGGTGAAATGCAGCAGCCAATTGGGCACAGCAGTGTCCCACAAACAGTCGTGTTTTGAGTGACCAAATGTATTAATTTTATTTTGCAGGGATTATTAAACCCGGAAAAGTGGACTGACAATTGACCAACAAACGGGTTCATACTTACAGCTGGGTAATCAGAGGCATGTGGAGTAAGGAAACTTGCCTAACGTTTTGCCCTGCCCGAGAATCAAACCCAGGTCCTCTCGCTTGCGAGGCGAGTGCAGATCACAGATCATGGACTTCAACTACGACTCAGCACAACACTGTGCCTTCAGCTTTTCTGTTACCTTGGGAACTCCCTGTCTCAATCTTTCCATCTTGCCTCCTCTTTGTCCAAATTTAGACAGCACCTGATGACTTTCCTCTTCGAGTTTACAGCATGGGATCAGGCCATTCAGCCCAACCAGTTCTTGCCAGTGTTTATATACCACATGAGTGAAGTTGTACTGAAAAGCCACGGGAACCATGATTGAACTCTGACTCTCTGCTAAATGTCACACAAACCTCCTCTTCCATATTTTTCTGTTTTAGTGAAACTTCCTGTACCGACATATCTGCCCTTTAACCTTATCACAAGATCTTCCAACCCCTGCATTGCTTGTGCAACAGGAGAAAGTCCAGCTATATTCTTGATTCACACTCACTCCCATGGGTTAGAAGGCACTATGATTACTGTCTGGTGGTTGCATTTCTCCCAGCCAGCTTTTTAATGTAGTCAGTAAAGTGTGCTTCTGGATTCCACAAGTGGGTCAATAAGATTGTAAGAAATTCTCATCCTCAAAGAACTTAGGAAATATAGGTTAAAAACGAACAGAAAAAAAGGGTACTTGATCATCTGCTTGCTCCTGTTAATTGTTACTTGCTCCTGCTACAAATTAAAACAATTCTACCTTATTGTGGATTTCAAGGGGAATATTTTCCTGGACCTCGACATGCACAAATGCCAGAATATTCACTTGTCAGCAAAAATTCCAATATTCAAACAAGCTCTCCTTCCCTTGATCAACAACATTCACCCTTCTCTTCCTCACTAGCTCTACCAGCACAGAACGTATTCTGTCAGCAGGGGTACTTGTTCATCTACATCTACACCTATATACACCTTCTAGTATTGTTTAGCATATGTTTAAGCATATTAATTTGAAGGAGTTAATACACAATTAAAAACAGTTAAGAGACAATTAATTTGTTTGTTTGAAGTAAGTGCAGATATGTCCAGGACTACGAGGGAAATAATTCAACTAATTTTTAGTTAGTACTTTTATTTTAAACCTTTGATCCCTAATATTACAGTGATTACATTTGGGAGTCAGTGACTTAAGAGAGGATGGGAAGTTTGGAGATGGGTTAGTAGTTGGAGAACATGGAGTTGTTGAGTGAACATAATTTGGAGGGAGGGAGTGATAATGATGGTTTTGAAAGCGGGGTGAGATTTGCAAGAGGAGATTGCTGCTTTCTACTGCGAACTCTGATCATTAGTATGTCATTTCTGGTGGAGCCTCATGTTGGCTTGGTCCTACAGCAGGTTTTGGCCATCCCAGCACAGCATCATCTAATGCTTGGAAACGATTTCCTCGCATGAAAGGAGATAAATAAATGTAAATTGTATTGTATTGTTGTAGCCTCAGTGAAGAATCTTTCAATGCTCATAGACACTGGAGCCTGGAAGAATTTTTCCCAAAAAGCTGTCACTACATTCTGTACCTCTTTGATAATCAAAGAGTACAGAGGAGAAGTGAAAAGGGAAATATAATCAAAGAGAATATAGGAAGTACAGAGGAGAAGTGAAAAGGGAAGTAAGATGGGCGAAGAGATTGTATGAGAAAAGATTAGCAGGAAACATAAAAGGGAACATAGAGTATTGTGTGCAGTTTTGGTCTCCTTATTTAAAAAAGGACATACTTGCCCTAGAGGGGGTGCAGCGTAGATTCACTCGGTTAGTTCCTGGGATGAGAGGACTGACCTATGAGGATAGGCTGAATAAACTAGGGCTGTATTCTCTAGAGTACAGAAAAATTAGGGGGGATCTTATTGAAACTTCTAAGATTCTTAAGGGGCTGATAAAGTAGACACTGAGGGACTGTTTCCTCTGGTAGGAGAATCTATAACCAGGGGTCACAGTCTTAAAATTAAGGGTCAGCCTCTTAGAACAGAGTTGAGGAAACATTTCTTCACTCAGAGGGTAGTAAACTTATGGAATTCACTACCCCAGAAGGCTGTAGATGCTCAGTCCTTGAACATTTTTAAGACTGAGACTGATAGATTCTTGAAAAATAGAGTGATTAGGGGATATGGGGATAGGGCAGATAATCGGAGTTAGGTGAGAAGATCAGCCATGATCTTATTGAATGGCGGAGCAGGCACGAAGGGCCGAATGGCATACTCCTGCTCCTAATTCTTATGTTCTTATGTTCTTATGGAACCCTAAGGTATTTTATAAGCATATCAAGAGTAAAAGGTTAGTTAAAGGTAGGGTGGGTCCAATTAGGGACCCAAGTGGAAATCTTCTTCTTGAGACAGAGGGCATGGCTGATGTACTAAATAAGTACTTTGCAAGTTTTCACAAAAGAAGACGATGCAACCAATGCCACAATATCGCAGCCGTGTGAACAGAAATTGGATATGATAAAAATCAACCGAGAAGAGGTACTAAGAAGGCTGTCGGTGCTCAACATAGATAAGTCACCTGGTCCGGATGGGATGCATTCTAGGTTACTGAGGGAAGCAAGGGTGAAAATAACAGAGGCTCTGGCCACAATCTTTCTATCCTCTTTGGATACTGGAGTGGTGCCAGAGGACTGGAAGGTTGCAAATGTTACTCCTCTGTACAAAAAGGGGCAGAAGGATACACCTGAGAAATACAGGCCAATCAGCTTAACATCAGTAGTAGAGAAGCTTCTGGAGTCTATAATCCAGGACCATAACAATTCTCACTTAGAAAAATATGGTTTAATAAAGGACAATCAACACAGATTTGTTAAAGGCAGATCATGTCTGACAAACCTAATAGGTTTGATGAAATGACTGAGAGGCTGGATGAAAGTAGTGCAGTAGATATAACTTTTCAAAAGGCATTTGACAAAGTGCCACATAAGAGACTTATAAACAAAATAGAAGCCCACGGTATTAAAGGGACTGTGGCAACATAGATCCAGAACTGGCTAGGAGACAGAAAGCAGAGAGTGGTAATAAAGGGGTGTTTTTCCGACTGGAGGGAGGTGTGTAGTGGTGTTCCTCAGGGGTCGGTAATGTGACTACTGCTCTTTCTGATCTATATTAATGATCTAGACCTGGATACAGGGAGCACAATTTCCAAATTTGCAGACGATACTAAGCTAGGAAAAGTAGTTAATGGTGAGGAGGATAGCACCAGACTTCAAGAGGACTTAGACAGATTGGTAAAATGGGCAGAAACGTGACAGATGAGGTTTAATGTGGAGAAGTGTGAAGTGTTGCATTTTGGTAGGAAGAATGAGGAGAGGCAGAATAAGCTAGATGGTACAATCTTAAAGGTGGCAAATGAATAGAGAGACCTGGGGGTTCATATAAGCAAATTGGTAGGACAGGTAGATAAAGCTGTTAAAAAAGCATACGGGATACTAGGTTTTATAAATAGTGGCAGAGAATTCAAAAGTCAGGAAGTTATGTTGAATATTTATAAAATGCTGGTTAGGCCTCAGTTGGAGTACTGGGTTCAGTTCTGGGCACTGTACTTTAGGAAAGATGTTAGGGCACTGGAGACGGTGCAAAGGAGGTCTACAACAACAACAACAACAACAACAACAAGATTCCATTTATAAAGCGCCTTTCACGTCAGGAGGACGTCCCAAGGCGCTGCACAGTTGGGTCATGACCCAAGCAGGGGGGAAATGGTCAGGGTGAGGGGAGGGAAGGGAGGGAGCGAGGAGGGGAAGAGAGTCGAGAGGGGAGCTGAAGGCTCGGTCAAAGAGAAAGGTTTTGAGACCGGCCTTGAAGGAGGAAAGGGAGGAAGCGGCGAAGGCACTGGGGGATAGAGTTCCAGAGCCTAGGGGCTGAGAGGCTGAAGGCCCGACCACCGATGGTAGGGCGATTGGGGCGGGGGACGTGGAGCAGACCGGAGCCAGAGGAACGGAGGGTACGGGCAGGTAGGTAGGGGGATAGTAGGTTGGAGAGGTAGGAGGGAGCGAGGCCGTGAATGGCCTTGTAGGTGAGGATGAGGATCTTGAAATCAATCCTCTGGGGGATGGGGAGCCAGTGGAGGCGAGCGAGGGTGGGAGTGATGTGGTCGCGAAGCCTGGTGCGGGACAGTACACGAGCTGCAGAGTTCTGAATGACCTGCAGCTTGTGGAGGGAGGTGGCGGGAAGGCCGGCGAGGAGAGAGTTCCCATAGTCCAGCCTTGAGGTGACAAAGGCGTGAACCAGGGTTTCAGCAGCGTGAGCGTGAGGTAATGCCGTAGTCTGGCGATGTTCCGGAGGTGATGGAAGGCGGTGCCAGTTGTGGTGCGGATGTGAGGGAGAAAGGACAGCTCAGGGTCGAACAAAACGCCGAGGTTCCTGACCGGCTTTGAGAGGTGGAGAGTGCAGCCTTGGATGCTGATGGTGTCGGCGCCTGAGGTGCGGAGGCGCTGACGTGAGCCAATCAGGAGGGCTCGGTTTTTCGCACGTTGAGCTGAAGAAAGTTGTCTCTCGTCCAGGACTCGATGTCGGACAGGCAGGCTGTCAGGACATCGGTGGTCGTGGAGTTGAGAGTAGAGGAGGAAAGGTAGAGTTGGGTGTCATCCGCATACATGTGGAAGTTAACTCCATGTCTGCGGATGATGTCACCGAGGGGGAGCATATAGAGGGTGAAGAGGAGGGGACCGAGGACAGAGCCCTGAGGGACACCACATGAGACAGTACGGGGGGTGGAGGAGAAGCCATTCGTCGAGACAAAGTGAAGACGGTGAGAAAGGTACGACCTAAACCATTCAAGGACAGTGCCTTGAAGGTTGAGGTGGGAGGACAAGCGGTGGAGTAGGATAGCGTGGTCGACTGTATCGAATGCTGCCGATAGGTCGAGGAGGACGAGGAGGCAGAGGGAGCCCTGGTCACAGATGGTCAGGATATCATTGGTGACCTTGACCAGGGCAGTTTCTGTGCTATGGGCAGCACGATGGTACTAGGATGGTACCAGGAATGAAGGACCTTAGTTATGAGGAGAGGTTAGCGAAACGAGGATTATTCTCCCTAGAGCAGAAAAGATTAAGAGGGGATTTAATAGAGGTTTTCAAGATCATGAGAGGATTTGATAGGTTGAACTTGGAAAAACTGTTTCCACTGGCATGTGGGTCAGTAACCCGTGGACACCGATTTAAGATAGTTGTTAAAGAATCAGAGGGGAGGTTAGGAATTTTTTTTTCACCCAGCGAGTTGTTCGGATCTGGAATGCATTACCTGAAATGGTAGTGGAAGCCGATTCAATAACAACTTTTAAGAGAGAAATAGATGGGTATTTGGGGAGAACTATGGAGAGAAAGCGGGCCAGTGGGATTGAGTTGGATTGCTCTTTTAGGAGCCGGTGCAGACGTGATGGGCCGAATGGCCTCTTTCTGTGCTGTATGGTTCTATGATTCTCAACCCCGTAACAGGCAGCAGTATTTAACCAGTAGTATTGAATTGATTGCATATAACTAACATGAGTTATCTAGCAGTGTTTCATTCTCAGAAGATGTTACATTTTGACACTGTCGATCACTCTATCCTTTCAACCTTCATGGTTCTGATCCTACCTCTCAGACCGTCTCCACTTGGTCTCCACAAATGGTTTCTCTTCCAGCCCCCGCACTGGGTCATGCGGCATTCCCCAGGCCTCTGTCCTTGGTCCTCTCCTCTTGAACATGTACATGCTCCCTCTTGGTGACATCATCTGTAGACATGGGGTCAACTCCCTGGATGAGAGCTACCTTTCTCCAGTTGAATGTCAACAAGACCGAGGCCCTCCTGATTAGCTCCTGTCAGTGCCTCTACACCTCAGGCACTGCAGCATCACTATCCATGGATGCACACTCCACATCACTGAGCCAGTCTGGAACCTTGACATTTTTGATTTTAAACTATCCTTTTTATCCCACATGCTATGACCCGTTCCGCCTGCCCCCACCCCCACAACATTGCCCGGCTCCCCCATTGCCTCTCCCCTTAGTCCACTGAAACCCTCATCCATGTATTTATTACATCTAAGGTTGACTACGCCAACTCCCTACTTGTCGGCCTTTGCAACTCTTCCCTCCACAATCTGCAGATCATCCAGAACTCTGCAGCTTGTGTCCTTTCCCGCATCAGGCTCTCTGACCCTTTTCACCCCCACCCTCACCCAGCTCCACTGGCTGCCCATCCCCTTTGATAGAGTTCAAAATACTCGTCCTCGTATTCAAAGCGCTCCACAGCCTTACTCCTTCCTACTTCTGTGACCTGCTAACGCCATATCAACCTGTCCGCTCCCTCCGCTCAGCAGGCTCTGGCCTGCTCCGGATCTCCCGCCTGCTTGGCCCACCATCGGTGGTCAAGCCTTCAGCCTCCCTGACCGCATCCTTTGGAACTCCAGCCCACAGTCCCATCGCCTCGCTCCTCCCTTGTCTCCTTCAAGGCACATCTCAAGACAATGTCTGTTGTCAAAATTTCTTAAGGAGTCACTGAAAGCACAGTGGACCATGCCAGTGTTTGTATGATGTCAGGAGCGCTCAAGGGTGAAATGACAATGGAACTTTTTGAACATTTGAATGTATTACAACTTCACGTGGTGTAAAAAAGCACAATATTATATGCAATTCACAACCCACACGTAGAACAATTATCAATGACCTCCTGTGTAAACAGTCTAATTAAAGAGTATATACCTCTTTCGAAAGAAAATACTTCTTAAACAAATTGTTGGTGTATAATGCCTTTTACACAGAGTAATGTCTCATAAACATTACATGCTATCTATGGAGTCAATATACATATAATATATATATATAAACAACACACCTTACTTGCATGTTTACATCCAAAATTAGATCCGAAGTTAGATGGTAAAATATAATTTTAAAAAATGGGTGGGGCATTTTATAATTGGATGACTTCATTCAATAAGAAAGATGCAAGATAATCCTCTTTTTGGTTCAGTTGGGTGTCTGACACATGTGGAAATATAATGCATGTGGGAATTAAGAATAGAAAACACATGTACTCTAAGGAAAGAGTTGAATTTGCCAAGAAAGAAGCTGATAAGAGATCTAGAGGTATGAGTTGACTCATTGCTCACCATGTAAAACAGTGTGAAGCAGAAATAGCAACTTGCATTTACATAGCAGCCTTCATGTTCACATCTCAGATCACTGGAGCAAGAAACAAAGTAAACAGGATGTTGGGCTATATTGCCTAATCATTTGAAATCAAATTCCCAGACACCATAATCAAGTTGTACAATGCTCTGGTGAGGCTTCACCTATAATATTGCATACAGTCCCTCCATGACATAAGGCCCATGCCATAGACATGGTGCTGAGGAGAATAATAAGGAGGGGAGATGTAGTTTTAGAAGACTTACTTATGAGCAACGATTAGCCAAGCTAGGATGCATCAGTCTTGAACAAACATGTCTGAGATGGAACATTATAGAGGTAATTTTTTAAATGGAGTTGAAAAGTAAACCCAAATTAACAATATTAAACAATATTCCAGATGTACTGAGACGACATAACAAGGAGACACTGTTTAAAGTTGCAAAGAGGAATTTCAGGACAGATATCAGGAAGTATTTATTTATCCAGAGGATAATAAACAACTGGAACAGTCCTGCAATAGTTGATGCTGTAACTGGACAATGGCAGGGTGGATGTTCTGGAAGGACAATAATAATAATATTAATAATAATAAGGATGAGATCAGATGGGTCAAAGAGTGTAAAGAATCCTGTTATAATTCTCATCAAACAATAGAAATAGAAGAATTTCTGCATTGATATATTTTTGGTTACATTATATGGTCCTGTATCCAGGATAAAGGAAGTAAACTCAAAACATTAAGAAGATTCAAAGTTGTGAAGGGCAAGTTCAGGACATGCACAAGGATGTTTTTCTTCATAAAGAGGGTAACCAACAGTTAGACCAGATATTGGGAAATGTGTATGAGATGAAGGTACTAGATTAATTTAAGAAGCAGTTTACACTTTAATATCTTTTAGGGTGAAGGAGGAGAAAGAAACGCTGACAATTCTCAGCATGGACAGGGTCTATTCTTCCACAAAATGTCAGACACTGAGAAAGGGAGAAAAAAATGCTATTTGCCCATCAGCAAATTGCTCTTTATTTATAGCACACTGTACACAAATATTAAAATTATAAATATTTAAAATGGGGGACAAACAGACAAAAGAACAAGACTTACAGCCATCGCTGTAAAGAAAATGTTTTTATTAATAGTGGAGCCATGTTAAATACCATCACCAGAAATGAGTTTGTTTTACATTGTTTTCGCCACATACAGGCCAGTTGCCCAGTATCCTAACAGCAGTGTCCCATTTACTTAAAATCTATGTACAAGACAGCTGTGTTTTGCTGGATTAGTGCCATTTACATGACTAAATCATAAACAGAGTTGTGGACATTATAATGTGAAAATTTATTAAAAAATTATATCAAGTTTCAAATAAATACTGCATAATGATTAAATATGTACAAATCTTTCATACTTTAACATCATTCTAAGATTTTTTTGAAAGATCACTTTAAACAGGTATATTATGCACAAAACAATTGGATGCAGGTTAACTGAACTGCATTGTCAAGATAATGAGGCAGCACAAAGAAAACAACATTTGAATTTTTGGAATTTTTTGTTTAAAAAAGGGAGAGACAAAGAAATCTTTGATTATTATCATTCGTTCAGACTTGCAGTTGCTCACAGCAATGGGGAAAACTGATGTTGGCAGCCACTGCTCCTTTTACTGGTCCCAAAGGTTTGTGTATTTTCAGTGACATTATAGGAATCCCTTTTCTTGTTTTTTTTGTGTGGATGGTCAATATTCAAAACATTATCTACAATGCTTTGGTCATGAAAAAGAGAACCAAGAATCAGTCTTGGTTCAAATAAAATTGCACTACAAATAGAAATCAAAAGGCATTTATCTTTTTTTAAAATGTGGTTATCTTTCAAAGATACTCATAGTTTGCATGCTCCTTTCCATTCACCTCAGAGATTGGAAATTCAGTGGGTGAGGTATTCCTCGTGAGGCTACGTACAACCACATTGATGATGTGCACTGAGATCTGTAATTCAGCCTGTGCTCCTGAACTTAGCTAAAGCTGCTACATTCAGCAGTGTGAGAACTTCCTCACTTCATAGCTTCAGCACCATCCATTAACAAACACGGATAATGCATCTCACAGCCTACGGAGCACAGCTTTTTTTTTTAAACAAATAAATCCTTTTCAATGTGGGAGCCGGGAGGGAAGAGTGTGTCGTAGCATGGCATTAAATTGATAATGTGTGAAATCTTGTTGGGAACCAAAATCTACGATCGAATAACAAATGACTTTTTTGGCCAATTTTCAGCTGTATTGACCACGTGTACATCAGCTCATGTTGAAAGTCCTCATTAAAACTATGTGTGAAAATTGAACTTTACAGCAAAACAGCTTGACCCACAGATACCTTGTCTGAAGTACTTTGGGAGCTTAAGCATGCAAAAACATTCTTCTGATTGGATGCTTTCAACTTCTTCGGCTAGAGAAAACTACTAATTTCCAATCGTTAATTAATTTTCCAACAAAATACCACATTACTGGATTTATCATATAATGTTTCTTATTCCATATCATTGCTACATAACGTCAGAAAAAACATTGTCGCTTCCCTACAGTATATACACGGTCAATGCTGCTGGAAATTATCTTATTACTGAAGAGAGTTTTCACTTTTGTTCTGTACAATGGTGACAAGATTCCAATTATTTGCTGTAGAATTCAATTTAAGATGGGGGAAAATGTAAATCATTTCTATGTAATCATGCACTGTACAATAAAAAGGATGCTGCAAAATTTTCAATTGTTTTTGTCAAATGCATGCTGAATTACTGTAGTGTGTGCCCAAGCCATGTTGCAAAAAACGTCTCAACATGCTTGCAAATCATATAAATTTCTTTTTTTTCTTTTTTTGCTCTTTCTCAATGATATATTTTTACCCAAAGAATGAAAATACATCAATGCTCTGCAGCCCTCAGCCCAAATATGGACCTTGAGTGGCCAGAAACAAAGAAGATGTACATTAGAGTACATTAAACGACCCAAAGGAAAGGGACAGAGCAGCATGGGGTTGTCTATGAACAATGACAGACTTTGAAGGCCTGTATCTTTAAATAAGTAATTAATTTAACTAAGTTTTGTCATTTGACTCTTTTAAAATCTCAGATAAAAATTACTGTTTAGTTCAGAATGACCCTTCCTCATTTTCTTTGCCTGCAAAAAACCAGACCCACAAATGAGCTACTCTGAATATGGGAAATACCATGCCTTTGTATCACACTGTTGCATTCACTCCCCCATAAAACCATGCACTGGTGAAACATTGTCTTTTTTAAAAAATAATATAAATTGTTGAAAATGGCTGTGTCAGTTTTTTTTTGCAAGTTGCAGCCTCAAGAAAATAATTTAAAGATTTTTTTAAATTCAGCTAAATTTATGTCCATGCAATTTTTTTTTAAACGTCATACAGTATATCAGCAGAGAAACAATGATATCAGATCACATAGCCCTCTCCCTTTGGGATTCACTGTGGCTTTCCTCCTGGAGCTTTCAAGTCCGCTTTGAGTGTCAATATCATGTCTTGTATTTTTTTTAAAAAAGGTAAACCTGCTGTTCCCTCATCATTTTGCTCAGCTGACTCCATTTCGTCTCCCCTTGTTTGGTGACGTGCAGCCAATACGTTTATCATTTGAGCCATCTTCCTCACAGCACTCACAAGCGGCCGTCACTGACTTCAAGGGGTTGTTGCTTATAGGAAGCAAGTAGGTGGGATAGGAGAAGCAGGCGACCCAGTGTAGGAATAAACAACAAAAGAAAGGATGGTTCATTGAAAAATAAGGGTGTCTGCTGCATGAATTGATCAGTTCTTATTTATTTTTTAAATCCATGGCTTCTGATTGGACAAAAAAAAAACTATTGTCATTTAATTCCAACAACCATTTAAGTTCTGCAAAACTGCACTCCTTCCCTAAGGACCTTCACAGGGCACACCGTGCGCAATTTTCCTCTGAGTACACAGGACCGCTTTTACTCCCTAGGAACAGGCTCAGAAGACAGAACATCAAGCATGCAGTGTAACCAGGGCTTGCGACCTGCTAGCTGAACACTGGTTGCTGTAGCAACGCCTTTCACAAGTGCTATGAGCGAGCGTAAGAAGGTCCGGTTGAGCTCTCGAGCGATGATTGGGAAGCTCGTCTTGTCAGCGGGGCTAAGGTCGGATCCACCAGGGAGGAAGTGGGAAAGAGTTTGTACCAGCCAATCACCATGTTGGACAGGTCAAGGTCCTCTAAAAGAATCTGTGCAACTCCCATGAAGGATTTGTGGTCCATTCGTCCATAATCCCCCCATACTATTATCTGCCGGAGAGAAGAAATATATTAGTAACTTCGGAATATAATGCTCCAGTGCTCTGAAACACTACCCTGTGTGGCACAAAATGAATGCAAGTTGTTCTTGTCATTGTAAATACTTCTTATTTTCTATCATTCCCATTAGTGCTCTCTGACTAAACGCGGTTCACAGGTCTCTGTGAGAATGAGAGTGATTCAGGTAAACTCGACCACTTGCTTTTCTTTTCCTCTTGAAGGGAGACACTGATCTGATCTCAACACATCCCTGAGGACCCAGCTTGTCCACCCTCACCATTGAGAGTGACATGAGGTGAGTCTGCTACAGTCTAGTCAGTGTGGTAAATATCACATGGACCACAATGCTAGTTATATCGGGTTTCGCTACTCTTAACAGCTATTTATTTAATGTTTCAACCCAGCACAATTTCTCACCAATAACAGATATGTAACTCCCCAATGGCCAGATGGGTAATTCCAATGTTCAGAGTCTCTTTAAACTTTATCGACCAAAAGTTTTAAGTTCAAATTTTGGTCTAAATTGAGTTATCGGATTTCACACAGGGCACTGCGATAATTGCAGAGAGGGGTATCAGGCATGATTCCCACTCTTATCGTTTCCGGGTAAGGTTCCTGTGTGGAGGTTGGGATAGGACAGCATTGAACTTGGCAGTGATGTTTTCCTTGGGATAATAACCTGTTAATACTGATTGTGAAGTCACACAAGTGAATCCGAGCCACTCGAGTGAACTACATGAAGCTCAACTGGAGGACACTATTGAGAAATATTTGCCCTTGTTGGAAACATTTACTGAATTGGAGAGTAACCCCAATTGACCTTTCTAATACACAAAGATACAATACTGATTCATTGACTAGGACCCACCAAGATGCATTTGTTAAACGTCCAATATGATAGTGTAAACAAAGAGATAATGTAAGAAATGGTTACCTGAAGAACCTTTCCCTGGGGACTATCTTCAAATCCCAGCGGTTGCTGGTATAGAGGTTCCAATGTTTTTCGTGCTACTTTTGTTTTCTTCTTGGCTATGCAGACACCATTTTCCAATAGATAAACCTTGACATAAGGCGCTAAATGAGGAAACAGCATCATTACAATGTTAAATTTACCCCAATGTTTGCACTGAATTATGAGCAAGAATGCATTGCACAAAATACTACAGAATATTTCTGTAAATGATAACATGTTTCACATCAGTGGTTCAAATAATGTTATAATCTACAAATCTACATTACATGAGTGATATATTAACGTCATTTCAACTCCAAGGACTTTTATTACCTTAAAATATGTTCCTATCCAGACATACATTAAATGTAATTTCTGCAGGTATTATACACCACATATAACACAACTAACTAGCTAGCTAGTTAGTTAGTTAGTTAGTTAGCTAGCTAACTGTCAGTTTAAAACATTCACCTACAATCAACAGTTGTATTTAATGTGAACCTTATTAGACTCATTTTATGAGAACATTTGTGCATCATATGTGGGAAATTCCAGAGCACATTTAGCAATATGTTATCATTTAGATGGAACTAGAGATTTAGTTTGAAACAGAAGTAATAAGGAAACATATTATAATAATAATAATCCTTGCATTTGATATAGCGCTTTTCACGTCGGGAGGACGTCCCAAAGCGCTTTACAGAACACACTGTAAAGTGAATTGACTGTATATTTGTGGGCGAACGCGGCAGCCAATTGCGCACAGCAATGTCCCACAAACAGTCGTAGATTGAAAATGACCAATTTATTATTGTTTTTGGTTTTGGAGGGATTATTATTATTATTGTACAAACAGCATTTAACATTAAGGCATCCTAAAGGGCCTCAGTGTTTTTCTGTAAGGAAGACAATCAGTGTCTAATTTGCAATACTTCCAAACAGAATTCCTTAATCCAAATCACAGATAGGAATTCTTTCAAGTAACCAGAAGTAAGTCCAATCTGTAGAAACTCTGCACCAGAATGGAGATCTTGTAAATTGTCAGTAGTTTGTTAAAAATGCTGCAAATTAGCCCCCAATTTATATTAAATTATTGGAGATGTGCTAAGGTAACAGAACAAAAACTAAAATAGAACTGTTGACTGTTGGAAAAACAGTGTGAGCGGACAGTTGCATCTCATGTTTCGAAAGAATTGTGATTGTTCTTGACATGTAAGCATCGCTGTCGCAATGACTGGAGGTTATATGGGTGCATAGGAATGAGAACGTGAATGAGTCACAAGATGTGGTATCGTAAGCAAAGCTGTGTTTAATAATAATACTGTGTCTTCGGTTCAAAGAATCGGTGACGTATGTTCATGTTGGTAATGAGGGACAGCAGCTCTGTTCTAATGCTTCTGCTACAAGACTGCTCTGAGGTTTCCAATTTTCCTCCATATATCGGGAGGTGGTAAATCACCACTGAATTGCCATTCACAGCATTGTTGACCTGTGGTCAAAGTCAATCAGTAACTAATGATTAGTTCAGGGATTATTGGGTCTAAAACCCGTGATAGCTGGCATTGAATTTGTGCACTGTGAAGCATGGCATTTAAGGGCTTGTTCCTGGGATACTGTCTTGATTTGTTTCTTGGTTGAGTTAAGCTGATATCTTGTGAACTGGCACTCAAATGCAGTGCGCTCTGCCATTAACAACTCCACTGTAGGCCACCAGTGCCTTCAGGTCCAATGATTGTGCTGAAGTCAGTGTGGGGGAAGTGGGATCACACCTGTAACATCAGTGAATAGTTAGTGACTGGTCTTAAACATAATTTTGAATCATACCACGGGGTGAAATTTGCAGTTTTATAATACATTCATGTCAGATATATTACAAAGCACCACTAACTAGATTTCTTGCCATTTTAGGAAATATCTTTATATGAAGGAATAGAAATGTTTTATGAGGGAGTTGGGAAGCAGCTCCAATTCTTGGCAGTGATTTTCGATGGGTCGAGTTTGCTCACAAAATGGTAGGGGGACTCTGGCCACATGAAGGGGTCATATCAATACTGACTTCCTCTTTTTTCTGCTGCCCTTGTCTTGTTCACAAGAAGAGATAGAAGGAAAAGGAAAAAGAAATAGCAGTCATTACCAGGTAATGCTTTGGATCCAGGTTTTCCTACAAGTCCTCGGGCCCTGATGACTTCCACTTCGAGTTGTCCTTTCCGATCCATCATGCCGATCTGGATGTCACCTGAAGATAAAGAAGATCAAAAAGACCTTAAGTGAAGAAACAAGTTTTGCACGAGAGCTGTCTTAATTTCCGTTCCTCCTCAGGAGTATTGAGGCACTTTTGTCCTTTGAAAGAAGCTGAATTACCTTTAAACTTTTCATGCTCTGCTTGGTCTCCTGCTTTTCTCATTCACCCCTCTTCCGTGACTTCTTGCTAAGTAAATGCTTGTTCTCGTACCATACATTCACAAATTCACTGCCATTCAGTACACTGCACTACTACAGCAGAACAAGTCCTCCAAACCCTAGTCTTTTTCAACATGGATAATGATATTCCTCTCCCCCCTTCCCTTTCTCGGATGTCACTGTAATTGGTTTGATCAAAGTTCCTTATTTATTTTACCAATACATTTAGCTTCAGATAAATGGTAGATTGTTGTGATGTCCATTATCAATCGGACTAACACTTGAATCTGATGGTACTTTGTAAAACTGTCATTCTATCTGCCAACAGGATGGCGTAGATGATTATCCACACCTCTGTTTGTTATTTGGAGGATTTTCAATTATCAATGTTTGAAATTAACAAGAATTGAAGAATCACAGGATCTCTGAGTGACGCATACTCTCCACAATTACTGTCTCACAACACATCCAGGATTTACTATTTAAAATCCCTTTGTGAATGTCACGAAAGAGGCCAAGTGTTATAAACAGCTGAACATTCACTGCTCCATTTGCTCTATCGATTGAGTCTATTACCATCCACATTCTCTGTCTATTTTGAAAGTTGGCATGAGTTAATTGCTGAATTAATTTTCATGTTGACAATGATTATAGTTTAAGACACAAATTTGGATCTCTATCAGCCTGTGTGCTTCACATTAAAATTCTGGCTGGAACAAGTGGGTTGGATTTATGATATACATTTCAATTCAACAAAGTAAACTACATGTGCAATCTTTACACTGTCAAGTGAGTTCACTTGATTATTAATAAAAAGGAGGAAAAAAAGCTCTGAATAACGACTTAGCTTAGTGATTTTTGTTTCTTATGAACAGACACTATCTCTTTGTTACTCTCTTTGCCATCTTTTAGATTATTGGGCATCCAGAAATTTCCTATACTGGGTTTTGTCTAACATTTTACACCGCTGTATTCTTTCAAAAAGGGCAGACTTCCCATTAAACCAAAGTCTGGATATGAGAATCATCCTCAGGCTGGGCAATAGCTTGTAAGATAATATTGTAGGATTAGAATTGTATTGTGAACCATTAGAGTTGTATTGTGACATTGCAAACTATATATATTAATATCGATCCAGCTATTAACATCCAGTAAAGTATTTGTGTGTTACTGCACCTCACTTTGCCTTTGAAGTTGGATCAAATTTGTTTCCACGATTTAAGATCAAATTGTCATGTGTGGAGGATTCTAAACTCCTGTGTGAAGGTTAACACAATTGCTCCAGGCATTAATCTTTCCATAAATAATTATAAAAGCTGGACGCAAACTGTTTGATCTAGATCACAGACATGGGTGTGTGGGGGGGGGGGGGGGATGGTGGGGGGGGGGTCACTGAACATTTCCCAATCAGTTGTTTAACTGCTGTGTAAAGCTGAGGATCAGGAAAGAAAATGAATGGAAAAAGGAATGGCATCCACTGGTGAGTAATGGACAAGGGCGAGTCACAGCCCAAGGAGGGATGCAATGAGGGATTGACCTGTGGCAAAGCAAATCATAGAGGCTCGAGAGACTTTGTCATGGTGTCAAAGGAAGAGGGATTGAGCAAAGGAGTGCCTAGAGGTAATAACTGAGAAAGAGTGTGTGGGGGTATCTCAGTCATCAATGCCAAACTGGGTGAAGGAAGAGGGGCATTGGAAAAATGACGAGGGGAAAGGAAGCAATGAGTAAAGACAATGGAGGGTATGGAATTGATCAGTGTAAGCATAGAAACAGGGTGGAATCAGATTAATTCTGAGTCAATAAAATTGGGAAACCAAAGAGTAACAATAGTTGACATGCGGAAATTTTACTCCAGTGCTTAACTGAACACTTGATAGACAACAGCAGAGCTTTTGAATTGGCAATCTGGAACCATCCAGCCATTCCATTTACACACAGATATTCCAGCTGTCAGTAATATCCCATCCGCACCTCAAAAAGCTCAATGAATATCAATATGATTGGGACTTCAACTCTATCTATATATTGAAATTCTAAGCAAATAAGCCAGTTTATCACCACTCAAGCTCAACCCAAACTTTCATTGTGCAATTCAAATATATAGGATACAAGACTTTTAACTCCTCACTGACACCAACAACAAGGCTAATCTTGTGACCTTTTATGGTCATTTTTAGAACAAATAAGTTCAGAGATTTAATTATTCAAATAATTATATTGGAGACTACATGGTAATGGCTACTTTGGACTTTCTGCTCTTGTACCTGCTAAGCTTCAAAGAAACCTTCCTTCACTCTCTTCATTCTCCCTACATCCTCACACTGAAATTAAAATTCATTGCTTATTCTTTCTTATGACCAAAAAACTATGCAACTCCTCTTCACCCTCATTCTTCCTTTCCTGCAACAATCTAGAGCCTTTTACAATCTGAGCTATATCAAATGCAAGGATTATTATTATTATTATTATTATGAGCCTGATTTCACCTAACCTCAAGTTCTTCATTTATATCATTTTCTCCTCAATGCTTTTGAACATTGGGTAATGTTTTGAACTATGTGCTTAGGCCCTTCACCAAGTTTCTCAATTAAAAACAAAGACATAAAATATTCTAGTCACATTCTGTGTTAAATGTTGCAGATCCTCATGCAGGGAGAAAATGTTATATATTGCTAGGATGGAGATGAGACACACTGACTGGTTGATAGGGCTGCTCTTTGCAGAATGCTGCTAAGTAATCCAATACAGCTTCCTTAGTATTACAAATAAATAATGACTGACTTCTGGGTCATCAGGTTGCGAACAACATCACTTCCTGCATGCCTGA
Source organism: Callorhinchus milii (assembly GCF_018977255.1). NCBI lineage: Eukaryota > Metazoa > Chordata > Chondrichthyes > Chimaeriformes > Callorhinchidae > Callorhinchus > Callorhinchus milii. The sequence continues at coordinate 89,916,523 of NW_024704743.1, forward strand.
AGTCACAAAGTGAAGTCTGTGGCACTTCCTGGAAACAGCATGCACATACAGCATCCAGGAAATGATGTTGGTGATAACCGTACAAACCGGAATTTTGTAGCACAAGGGAAGCCAGCAGGTCTGTGCCAGAAGCCAATGCCCGATCCACAGGGCATCTGCTTTATATATGAACTCGTCTCATAAAAAGATACTTTATAACATTATGCCCTATAATTGGTACCCTTTATCTTCTCTAGGACAAAAACAACCAAATTACTTTGTAAAGCGCCTTTCACGTCGGGAGGATGTCCCAAGGCACTGGACAGACAGAGTTACAGACCCGAGTTGCGGCTTGTGGTGGGGAAGGGGGGAGGGTAGGGGGGAAGCAGGGAGATCGAAAGCACGGTCGAAGAGGAGGGTCTTGAGGTGGGTCTTGAAGGTGGCAAGGGAGGGGGTGAGACGGAGGGACTGGGGGATGGAGTTCCAGAGGGTGGGGCAAAGAGGCAGAAGGCCCACCCGTCAGTAGTGGGGCAAGCAAGGCGGGGGACGTGAAATGGGCCGGAGACCACTGAGCGGACAGAGCGAACAGGATGGTAGGTGGTTAGGAGGTCGGAGAGATAGAGGGGAGCAAGACCATGGAGGGCTTTGAAGGTGAAGACCAGGATCTTGAACTGTATCCTCTGTGTGATGTGCAGGAGAGAACGTGGGCTGCAGAGTTCTGGATGATCTGCAGCCTATGGAGGGAGGACTTGGGGAGGCCGACAAACAATGAGTTTTCACAGTCGAGCCTCGATGTGATGAAGGCGAGTATGAGGGTTTTGGCGGCCTGCGTTGTGAGACAGTGTCGGAGCCAGGCGATGTTGCGGAGGTGGGGGAAGCGGTTCATGGCGCAGATGTTGGGGAGAAAGGATAGTTGAGGGTCAAACAAGACCCCAAGGATCCGGACTGGCTTAGTAAGGTGGAGTGTGCAACCATGGATGGTGATGCTGTCAGCGCTTGAGGTGAGGAAGCGCTGATGGAAGCCAATCAGGAGAGCCTCGGTCTTGTTGACATTCAACTGAAGAAAGTTAGTTTTCATCCAGGACTTGATGTCTGACAGACATTCTGTCAGGACAGCAGTGGTTCTGGAGTCAAGGGAGAAGGCAGAGAGGTAGAGCTGGGTGTCATCCGCAGACATGTGGAAGTTGACCCCATGTCTGCGGATGATGTCACCAAGAGGGAGCATATAGATATTGAAGAGGAGGGGATCAACGACAGAGCCCTGAGGAACACCGCACGAGATGGTCTGGGGGCTGGAGGAGAAGCTGTTTGAGGAGATGAAGTGCAGGTGGTGTGAGAGGTACGATCTGAACCAGTCAAGGACAGCGCTGTGGAGGCTGAGGTAAGAGGAGAGGCGGTGGATGAGGATAAAGTGGTCAACGGTGTCGAAAGCAGCAGAGAAGTCAAGGAGGACGAGAAGGCAGAGGGAGCCCTGGTCGCAGATGGACCGAATGTCATTTGTCACTTTGACCAGGGCTGTTTCTGCGCTGTGGGCAGCACGGAAACCTGATTGGAGGGGTTTGTGAAGGGAGTGGCGGGAGAGGAAGGAGCGAAGCTGAGAAGCAACAACTCGTTCCAGGATCTTGGAGATGAAGGGGTAGTTAGGGAGTAGAGAAGGGTCCAGGGAGGGATTTTTATGGATGGGAGTGATAACAGCAGACAAGCACAATTCTTTCTAATATAAATCTCGGTCCTGCTTACCCAAAGGTGGTGTTGCTAGTGTCTGACGTCCCACAAGCTGGGCTGGTCCAAGGCCATCTAGAAAATCACTGAACTGGCTTTCTGATGCCAGCCTAACACCAGGAAAGATGAGGCTGTGAGCAAAAGAGGAGGAAGAAAACGAAAATTCAGCATAATCTTGGAGGTAATGTGAAATTATGCAAAAGATTTCATACAATAGTTTTTATACAAAATTTTATACAATAGCTTAAGTATTGTACCATGTGAACAAGAATAACTTTTGATAATTTTAATTTAACAATAAGGTATCCACATATTGAGAAGAAGTGTGATCAAACTCCTGATGCACACAAAGCTTTGTGTTCATTAGCACCACTGAATCCCATGAATTTTGCCGGATCCTATTCCTGACACCACCTGGAGGAGATACCTTCAGCATTTGTGCTGGGACGTCCTCCCAACGTGAAAGGCGCTCTATAAATGGAATCTTGTTGTTGTTGTTGTTGTTGTGGGAGTCTAAATGCGGCAAGTGGGAAGCTCACTGGACTTGTCTGAGTTTCATTGGCCTTTTTTTAATGTTCTTAATGTTCTTAATGTTCTGAATGTAGTTGAGTGTGAGATCTTGAAGTGGATCTGTTCTGCAACAAGGACCCAGAGAAACTGGGCAAGTATTGGGGTGATGGAGGTATGGAGTTTGTGCAGGTGAGGATATGGGTGGCGGTGTTTTGAATTAATTAGATTTTAAGAAAGGTGGCTCTAGGGAGACCATTGGAATAATGGGGAATAATGGAGACAAATGCATGGATAATGCTTTCAGTTGCTTCGGGTGTGAGGTACGGTCAGAAGCAGGCAATGTGGCAGAGGTGGAGGAATGCTGTCCTAGTCGGGGAGCGGATGGGGGTTGGGATACTGATGCCTAGGTCATGCAAAGCTTCAGTGAGTCTGAGGGATAGGCCCAGGAGGTTTAGGAGTTCAGAGCCGCAGGAGAGAAGACATTGACGGTGGCCAAAGAGTATGGCCTTTGTCTTGTCAACATTCATCTGTGGAAAGTTGGTGCTCACCTTGGCCTTGGTTTCTGACAAACAAGAGGACAGAACATTAGTGGAGCCGGGGATGCAGTTGGAAAAGTATATTTGTGTGAAATGCACACACATGTGAACATTGATCCCTTGTGTGCTGATGATATCACTGAGAGGGAGCATGTAAATGAAGAAAAGAAGGGGACCAAGGATGGAGTCTTGGGGTACCCTGTAGGTGACCAGGTGGGGCAAGAGAAAAAATATTTGCAGATATGAAGTGATGACGGTTGTCATGTAGGATTCGAACCAGGAAAATGTGGTTCCCCTGAAGGTGGATGAGGGAGAAGGATAGAATCATAGAATCATAGAATTATACAGCATAGAAGGAGCCCATTCGGCCCATCTTATCTGTGCTGGCTCTTTGAAAAGAGCTATCCAATTCAATCCCACTCTCCCGCTTTCTCCCCATAGCTCTGCAAACTCGTCCTCCCAAAATAATTATCTACTTCTCTCTTAAAAGTTGTTATCAAATCGGCTTCTACCACCCTTACAGGCAGTGCATTCCAGATCCGAACAACTTGTGTGTAAACATTTTTTTCCTCATCTCCCCTCTGTTTCTTTTAACAACCATTTTAAATCAGTGCCCTCGGGTTACCGACCCACCTGCCAGTGTAAATAGTTTCTCCTTGTTCGCCCTATCAAATCCCCTCATAATTTTGAAAACTTTTATTAAGTCTCCTCTTAATCTTCTCTGCTCCAAGGAGAATAATCCTAGCTTCTCTAGCCTCTCCTAATAACGGAAGTCCCTCATTCCTGATACCATCCAGGTAAATCTTCCTTTGCACCCTCTCCAATGCTTTGACATCCTCCTTAAAGTATGGGGCCCAGAACTGAACACAGTACTCTAGCTGAGGCCTAACCAGTGTTCCAGAATGGCATGATCGATTGTGTTAAGCAATGGAGCAGTCCCGGAGGACGAGGAGGCAGAGGAAGCCCTGGTCACAGAAAGAGAGGACTTTGCGGCTTTCACAAGTGCTGTCTCTGTGCTACGGGCAGGGTGGAAACCGGACTAGAGGGACTCGAGCAGTGATGTAGAAGGGTGACTCAGATGGAATTTCTACTATACACTGTATGCTCTAGGGCCATACAGAGCACAAATACCTCAGACTGCTTTTCACATCTATGCTGAGATCTGAATCAGGAGGCAGTGAGGACACTGCACGGCTGAGGAGGAAAAATAAGTCAGGCATTCCTTATGTCTCTCCAGTGACGCCTGCTTGCAACTGCATAGGTTGGAAATAGGTTGAGGACCAGACCAGGCTTTGCTGGGTGTGGCAATCTGCCGCAAGGTTGGGGAAAACTCACTGTGTGAGCCTCGGCAGGAATAATGGCCATTTGGGCGAGTGGCGGAGGGTTGTTATTGAATGAGACACATATTGAATGTGGTATGAATGACCACCTTTAAGGCAGAACAGAGAAAATTGGAAAAGCACTCGAAAATCATTATTTTCAACAAGCATACCAGGGGTTACCAACATTGTGAACGAATGCCAGTCTCGGGTGTACGCAATGTGTTTACTGCACATATGTAGCTGAAATTACAAACCATCTCTCTGCGTCTACATTTCCCTAAGTTTACAAAAACATTCTCAATGGAATACCTTCCAAATATGACTTCAACCCCAGCACGTTCAGTATCTGTAACAATGCCCCCTAAACATTTAGTGCAGGATTCCAGCACTGATGAATTTTACAATACAGTACTGCTAAAAAAAAATCTTTAAGGTGATCATACCTCCATGCCTAACGAACATACATATTTTACCATAAGACTACAACATTAAACATTGCTCTGGCTACACCCTATTGAGTGATAACTATCTCTTTCAGGGGCCTGTCCTAACCATTCTTTTATATTTGGGGTAATTTAAAGATTGAGAACTCAGTGATGTGGAGCATGGAACCTACAGATCTTTGCTGAGCTGTGCCATTGCTATCAAAGCACATTTCGTCAATGATGACGGTTGTTATCTGGACTTACTTTCCCTCCGAACTGTAGCTGTTCATGCTCCCATCTGTAGACTCACGACTTGGCTGCCGCGTCATCCTATTTCTCATTTCCACCGCCAATCCGGTTTCTGTGCTACGCTGGATGGTACTTCGCAGCTTCTTCCCCCCGGCCTCTGTAAAACAAGATAGAGAGACATACATGTCAGAATAGAACGAGATTTGCTGCACTGTGAAACTCGTGGTGTAGCAGAATCCTATCTGCTACTTGCCTTTCCACAAAACTGTAGGAGGAAATATCCTTCAACAAATTTAAGTTCTGTGTGATAACAAGGGTGCATATAAATAAGATTGGATGACGCATAAAAGTGAGACGATAAGACAATGGCATTTCCTCTCCAACTACCAATATCCATCACATTTCCCTTTCTGCCAATGTCTACTCTTCATCTGTATGTTATCTGGGTTGAGGATTTCACCATGGCCTGCATCAATGTCCTCTCTGATGGGAATGGCTTTTTCTGGATTGAACTGGTGCTTTTAGCTTATTCTAAGGGGCAATCTCTTCCCTCATGTTCCTCACCTTCACTGGACCATTCCTTAGAGTCATCACTCCTGAATAGTGCCTCATCTACCAGCCTGGTCTGATGAATGAGCAGAGGGAAAGGAATTCAAACTCAGACCCTCTACTGGATTTGTTTTATATCACCTACAATTATATCATTCAAAGTCAAAAGCTGATAGAATAAAATATAAGCTGCACAATAATTATGAATTCTTAATGTTTCAAGCTACAAATATAGTTAAAACTGCATAGAATGTCACAAGATGAAAAAATTATCTGGTAATAAAAGTAAATAAAGCTCTGTGAAAATAAATCCAATTTTTCATTTTGGACAGATAACATTGCAGCATTTCCAGCTTCTTTCTCTCTGATGAAAGATGACAGCTGACTCTCTACATTGAACTTGTTAAAGCTCTGTGTCCAATTGATATGACAAGGCAAAGCAATGCTTGGTCCTGTCATTGACGCCAACTACGCAAGCATCAAACGTGTAAATATGCAGCCTTGGCGTCCTGACCTGCCTTTCTGCTCACTGCCACACTGCAACATGGCAGTCCAATCAAGCCACGAGATACACTGCAGACTTCACATTTGGTAGATATACAATCTCTTCAGTTATGAATCTGTTAAAATCAATTGGATGGCTGCTTGATGCTGTCTCTAAACTACATTTTGAGTAGTGTCCTGGCAAGGTTTTTCATGCATAGACTCTACATGTGCAAAATACTAAAAAGAACTGTAAATTGAGGCAAGCGTACAACATAGAACGTTTACAGCACAGGAGGAGGCCAGTTAGCCCATCGTCTCTATGCCCAGAGAATAAAACACCTCCCCTCTTAACTTAAAAGATAATAATACTAATCCTTACATTTGATGTAGCGCCTTATCACGTATTCGAGACATCTCAAAGCGCTTCGCAGGATATACTGTTATATATATATGTAATAAAAATAGTCAATACATTTGCCACTAAGTGCATTGAGATACCTTGTGGACTTGATAAGTTGCTATAATAAATGCAAGGATTATTATTATAATGTTATTACAGTTTTAATAACTCCGCAAAGGTAGTTTCTGAATGGTTTTCAGTGACGTGTAAGCCAGACCAATAACACTTACATATGATTGGATAGTACTTTTCTTAGTATGTTTAACTTTGTAAAGTAGCTACTTTTTGCAGGAGATTTAACTATTTTGTCAAGTCATTTCTGAATAGACTTCTTAACAGTCCCAGTTACATTAATGATTATAGAAACAATGCTTGTTTTATACTGCCACATCCGTCCACATTCAATTTATATACCAATATTTTTCTTGATCTTCCCTAGTTCCTTATTTCTTATGTTGCATCACTTGGGATAGCCACATCAATAATGCTGCATGTACAATCTAGTTTTTTTAACGATACTATTTGGTTTCTTACAGCTTACTGTTCTATCTGTATGTACTTGTGATTCCCAAATTTTTGTGATGTTATTTTTCAGTGTCATTTTTGGTGGGTGATATTATTACTATGTTACATCACTTTGCATCAAAAGCTGATATTATTCAAACTCAGGAATTTAGCTCATAGTTTAGGCTAGGGGAGCACTGGATTGTTATATTTCAATCAAGACATTAAACCAAGGTCCTATCTGGCTGTACAAATGACATTAAATATCTAGTTACACTGTTCAACAAAGAATTTCTCCCACTATCCGGGCCAACAATCCTCCAGGTTGTGTTTCATCTCATGGTTGCTTGTAGTACCTGACTTGTGCAAAATGTTACAAAAAAAAGTCACTACACTTGCCAGTAATTATTGGTGAAATGCTTTGAGAAGTTTCTACGATAAGGTACTATAAAAATACAACTTTGTTTTTCTGTATTGTTGCCAGTGGGAAGCCTGCATTTTAATTTCTTTTGGAAACTTTAGCAATAGAGATTGGAATGACCCAAATTAGAGACATTGCTCCTGAATAGGTAAAAAACAATCAGGACAAAAGAGAGTAAACAATTAATAATAATAATAATCCCTGCATTTGACATACCATTTTATCACATCGTCAAGACATCTCAAAGCTCTTCACAGAATATCCCATAAAGTGGATTGACTGTTTATTTTGTGAGTGAAACATAGCAGCCAATTGCACACAGTAATGTCCCGCAAACAGCCATGGAGTGAATGACCAATTTTATTTGGGGGATTTGTTGGCCAGGACACCAGGAGAAACTTTCATCCGAAGGACGGCTGTTAAATCAACTTCACCCACAAAATATACAGTCAGTCCACTTTACAGTGTATTTTTTGAAGCACTTTAGATGTCTCAATGATGTGATCAGGTGCTATATCAATTATTATTATTATTATATGCATAAGGACTTGCTAGAAAATATCTGGCAAATTTGTTTATCATGATTCTTCCTGCTCTGATTTCCGTTTGCTTATTAAACCTGATTTAATGACAGCACGTTTATTTCAGCACTTAGTCAAGGCAACAGAGGTTTTTTTTTCTCCATTAAGTCTAATTATGGTAATAACTTTAAATAAGCTTCAGCTTGTAATCATCTTACTCTACAGCTGATACCTTTGCTAATCAGCTCCCAGCTATAAATCCGAAAGCGAAGCACGTTTTCAGAGGTACTTCATGTAACTCATGTTCTACAATGAAAGAGCTGCAAACCACCAGCAAAATGCCAAATAAAATCCGGATTTTGTTGTACCACCTTTTTTTAAGGTCTCTACATTGCTATGCTACCAGTGCACCCACCCCCAAAATTAATTGGAATAGAATGAATCAATAGAATGAATGGCAAACAGTTATAATAATAAAAAATAATAATCTTTACATTAGATACAGTGCATTATCAAGTCATCGAGATGTCTCAAAGTAATTGTACCTATAACTATATCACCAAGTAAGCTACAATTGCCCTTAACCCATCCATGACAACCTCCACATATTGAATCCCTATAAACACTTGCTCTTGGATTTAAATGTTTGCTCTATTTGGTCCGATTCAGGGTACACGTTTAAGATAATCACAGAAATCATGAGAGGATAGGTTAGAAAACATAAAACATGATTGAAGCAGCATCCATAAATTCTTTTAAAAGTGAATTAGGTAAATGCTTGAAAAAGAGGAATGCAGCATTAAAAGATTTGGGGAGCAAGCAGGAAAGTGGGACACAATTAGATGGCCTTTTTGGAGAAAACTGCCAGCATTGACTTAACAGAACAAATAGCCTGGGTCTGTGTTATTCCATCATATTATTCAATCAATTCAAATACAACTACGTTGTAACAAAAAAGAGTTTAAAAGCATTTAAAAATATTGGGACTATGCTTAACATAAAGAACAAGAAAATACACTGAACATTGACTGAAGAGCAATCCTAATGAGAACAAATTCTGTCTGAGAGCAAATGTTATCTTTCTGCATCGTCCCATTGCAAATTGCGATCTATCTGAACTCTTGACTGGAACAAGGTTTCATTTTTGAGTACAATCACATACATTGATGCTGAGGAAGGCTGGACAGTCAGATTGAGAAACTCTTTAGTCTCAGAAAATTTCACTGCCACTTTTAGAGAGTTACAAAGTTGGTCAGTGAGTACTTTTGCAAGCAGTTATGAACTAGCAAATACAGTACATGAATCATATGATAGAACTCTGGCTGTGGAAGTCTACTCTGATTAGTTTCTAGAAATCAGATGTATGTTTTTCAATGTCTGTATTTACCTTCATGTATGTGGGTATATAGATTTACGGGACAAAATTTGTGGTGTTCCCTGAAGCCTGAACTTTTTCTGGAATACTTTTAAGAAATAACAGCAGATTTTATAACCTCTCCAGGTAAATGTCTTGTTCTTCTCTGGCTTCTAGTGCCAATTTGAATTTGTCAATGTTAATCCCACACATCCCGTGGAGTCCTGTAGCTCAATGGTTAGAGCACTCGCTTTGCAAGCGAGAGACCTGAGTTCAATTCCAGGCAGAGGGCGAAACCTTGGGCAAATTTCCTTACTCCACACGCCTAATAATAATCCCTCCAAAACCCAAAACAATAGTAAATTGGTCATTTTCAATCTACGACTGTTTGTGGGACATTGCTGTGCGCAATTGGCTGCCGCGTTCGCCCACAAATATACAGTCAATTCACTTTACAGTGTGTTCTGTGAAGCGCTTTGGGACGTCCTCCCGATGTGAAAAGCGCTATATCAAATGCAAGGATTATTATTATTATTATTATTACATTTGGTTCTAGGTTTATTTTGCTTAATATTGATTTCCCTGGTTGTCTAACTAAATTAAATCATAGTGATCTGGAAACAAACCTGAAGCCTCCAGGCTGATTGCTAAAAGCTAACCTTGTGGCACGAGAAAGGACGGATTTGGCTCTCCTGCCCTGGGAAAGGAATATTAAACAGAAATCCAACAAAATTCCAAGTTCAAGCCTAACATTTACAAGTTCAAATCTTTGTTGCCTCAGAGACACAGAATGACGGCACTCAGAGGATCTTGAAGAAAAAGTCACTCCTGGAGAATAGCTCACCAGACAATGTTCCTTAAAGAGTTGCTAAAATAAGTGTAGAGTGTCTTAGAAACATCACAAGTGTTACCCCAGCAAGTATATATGTGGAAGGAACATAATAATAGGTCAAATAGCTTTTCTTTGTTCCATACTTTCTTATATTTTTCCATATCTGTTTATGTGATAAAGAGAGAGAGAGAATTGTAAAGTTGGAAGGAGGAGGCATACTAAGAGAAGGATAGCACAGTGTTTTTCATAGGATATTTAAGTTTACAACAACAAATTGAATTTATATAGCACCCCTCACCCGGGATAGCGTACCAGAACATTTGTAATAATATCTTACCTATATATTGTTATGTGTAGGGTTTGTATAAATTTATAGACTAACAGACAACCATTTGTTTACAGCAACATCCCAAAAGTAGCTTTTTTTAATGCTTAAGAGTATCCAAACTATATAGAGAATTCCATGCACCCCACTTACACCTGGAAATTCCAGAGACCATGAGCTCAAAGTCTCCAATGTAGGGCTTCACAACCTACTGGTCCGGAGGTGAGAGTGCTGCAAACTGAGCCAGACTGACAAATAAAATGAGCCAAGCTGACAGGTTTCTTACTTTATAGCTGATCCGAAACATCATTCAAGTTAGCTCAAGCAAAATGTATTGTGTTATGACTGTGCATTTTATGTGAAATTTCTTCATCATTCATTAAGAAAATGAGTTGCCTATAAATGATCAGTCTGTGCTCCTTATTTACTTACCTAAACGGCTTCTTTGAAGCCTTTCAAGCAAGAAATTAAATTGCTGGTTTGAAATCTCAGTACTGGTGAAAATATGTCTTCCCCTACTTTTTAGTACCAATGTTTGTGAATACATTAAAAGCCTTACAACAAAAATTGGACTTGGAGAATTGGGTGTCTTTTACTCGGTTCATTCCTTATCTCAACCAGGCTGTGTATACCATACCTTTGGGGTGGAGTAGCTTCCCCACAGGGATGGGGGCAATAATAAAGCTAATAAAAGATTGTTAATTTAAGGTGCTGTCATCTCTTAACATTAATAATAACAGATCAACATCCATGGGAGACAACAGGAGACAATCATCTGCTTGCTTTTTGCCCTGAGTGCTAACCAAATGATGGACTGGCTGGTTTTAAACAGCTTTAAAACTGAGTATATATGTTATAATAATCCTTGCATTTGATATAGCTCCTTATCACACCATTAAGATGTCTCAAAGCGTTTCATACTGTAAATTGGTTTGACTATATATTTTGCCGGTGAATCCCGGCAGCCAGTTGCGCACAGCAGTGTCCCACAAAAAGCCATGGAGTGAGTGATCAGTTTTATTTGGGGGATTGTTGGCCAGGACACCGGTAGAAACTCCCTTCTCTTTTTGAATAGTGCCATGAGATCTTTGACATCCACGTGAAAAGGCAGACAGGACCTAGGTTTAACATCTCACCTGAAGGGCAACACCTCCAACAATACAACACATGTGCAGCACTGCATTGAAGTGTCAGCTTAGACTATGTTATGTTTAAAATCACCGTGCGGCTTAAGAACTAAACTGTTCTGGGACTGCAATACTGAGAGACCACATCGTGTTAGGGTACAGGGTTGGGGAGAGGGGGGGGGTGGAATAAACAGGGGGAGGGGGGGTTGTTTTGAAAATAAATGATTCTCTGCAAGATCAAGTCAGTGAGATGTTACCAGTGTCTATATGAAAACAGGGTAGTAACAGTTCACAATCAGAGATAAAATGAAAGCTTCTACCCGGTCAGCAAGAGGCAAAAATACATTCAGATTAGCCTCAGGATATCAAATTGGAAAGATACCTCTTTGCACTATCGGGTTGTTTTAAACAGTAATTAGCAACAACGTTACCGTATTTTGTCCACTAACTGGCATTTAACTATCGGATATTGAACCTGTTCCATTTTACATACGTCAGCAACGCAAGAAACACAGAGACTAAAGGCCTAAATGTGCGATATCCTCTAACACGTTACATACAAACAATACATTACTGTATGAAATGTTGCAAATTTATGTCCAACAAGGTCTCTAAATAAATACAACAATGAATGCCACAGCACATATACTGTATTTCGTGCATAACTTATACCAGTTTATTTTGCAAATGAGCCATATTGATCATTTTCTGCATAAATGAATACCATCATGCTACTCGCTCTATTCAAAATTTCACCCCGATTTCCGTCACAAGTGGGCTAGAGCAAACTCTTTATAATTGCCTTTTCAAGTGACAGTTCTGTTGCTAGGCAGCCAACAACTCCCCATTGGGAGACAAAAGGAAAGCTGTGAAAAGCTTCAATTTTCTCAGTTCATGTGTAGATAACTGACTGTCAGATAAGGCAGGCATCTCACAGTGATGCAAGACCCCATTAATGCAAAGTGTAAACAGCAAAAGAACTCGAAAGAAGGTCAAGTTTCACATGAAAGAACACGAGCCCCACTTTGAGTGTAAATTGACAGGCATTTTAATCAGAAGGTAAAAACACGTGTATCCTCACAGAGTCCTGAATCCTTTCAAGACAGCTTTGTTGATGTGATGACAGCATAGAATTCATTCACACACTATAATAGCTAATAATAAGCATATTGCTTTCAAAATGTGAGAACAATGTCAAATAGTGTTTCAAGAAAATGTAAGGTAAGGGATATTCAGTACTGTGTGAGCTATTGGGAGGAAAAAAACACACTTAAACACAAATACTTCTTAGATGCAGCCTCTGCACACAGTTACAGAGATGAAACAACTTGGCACCTTGAACAAAAAATAAATATTGGACTTTACCATGGCTAAGATATTGAAAAATTACAAATGACCATTTCAGATGGATTTACAGTTAACTTTACACAATGTAAATGGTGTTGGGAATTATTATAACTGCACATTTCTTTCAGTTCTACAATAAATCTAGCAGTATGTCTTTTTAATAAAAAATAATTTTGCTTTGGGATTTTTCAAAAAAAATTTAAAATCTTTGCCAATAGTTTAGCCTTGGCAAAAGTAATATTACATTGTGTTAAGAATCTATGATCTTCACTCGACTAATGTGAAGATTATCACATACAATATGAACGATTCAACCAGTTTTATGAGCTTTATGTACACGGCGGTAATGGGGAAAACTGATTTGTAGCGTCAAAGGAATGAACATTCTTCAAAAAAGTCTTATTCTTCAACCTGCATACCTCCTAATAGGAAGGTGCCTGCTATTTTTAGCAAGGAAAACTATTTTATCTCTTTGTTTCTCATTTTAAATGATTATTTTATTTGTTTAACATTGACTTTCATCCAGCCTCCCCAGGATACTACAAGTAAAAATACAGTGGAAGCAATATGCTATTACAATACAATTCAACAACAACAACAACAACAAGATTTCATTCATAGAGCGTCTTTCACGTCGGGAGGACGTCCCAAGGCGCTGGACAGTTGGGTCGGGACCCGAGCAGGGGGGAATTAGTCAGGGTGAGGGGAGGGAAGGGAGGGAGCGAGGAGGGGGTAGAGAGTCGAGAGGGGAGCTGAAGGCACGGGCAAAGAGAATTCAACACTTATATGTAAATTACAATATTCAGGAACGTTGGTGTGAGAGCGAGAGCGATGGAGTGCGAATGAATGCAAGAGAGTAAGGGAAGACAGCAAGTATGCATGTGTTTGTGTGTGTGTGTCTGAGGTGGAGAATATATGAGAAACGTAAGTAATGAATATAGTCAGCGGAATATACCAAGCATTCTCGATAACATCATCCCAAACATGAAACAGAAGAGATCTAATTAGCTTGTGCAGCCTTTCTATTGCTGTGTTTTATGCCTGATTAAAATTGCACTGGAGCTAAGTGTTACAATCGATCAAGGAAATGAGAGGCAGCTTAACACTATGAGGAATAGGGAGTCTTAATGACAAATTTATTGCTTCTTTGTCTGCCACTAAAATGATTCCTCAGGCATTAATAAACAATAGAAATTCAAGCAAGCAGATAGATATAGGGATTTTATAACAATTTGCTCTGTTATACCATCCCACTAAGACAATGGAGTCTGAAAATTTCAGGCTTATTTGACAAGAATGGTCAATCAACAGGTACCGAATTTGAGAGACTTTTCCCGCAAACGGTTTTACCTCCATCATCTTCATCGAATGAATTCATGCAGGGGAAATAGACGGCCAAGGCTTCAAATGATGCAGAGAGGCTTATCCGGCTTTGGGACCTCTGCATTCGCAAGCCAGCATTGCCCGGGTCTGGCCCCTGTCTAACCATCTTGGTCGACCCTCCTTTCGCGCGGTACAGGACACGAGGCGTCTTGGCGGTTGATCAGTACAGCACCAAGTCAGAAATATCCCAGGGATACTTTCCCTGTACTCTGGATGGTCAAAGACTCTCCCCTCCCTAACCCTTTGGCTGCTGCTGATGCTGGACAAATGCACTTTGGAGATTAATTGGACAACCGAGATACAGCACCAATTCTTTGAAGAAAAATGTTCTGCAGCATGAAAACAGGAAGTCCAGATTGTGTTCACTCTGAGAACGAGTATACGCTGAGAAACTGCACTCTTTCTCCCAAAAGCGAATGAAGAAAAGAAGCTGGTAGACTTCTCTACTCACTCTCCATCTGGAGCTCTCTGGCTCCTCCTTTACGTTGCTGAATGATTCACCAGAGAGAGCTGTGAGGATGCTGACTCAAACACTGCTACCTTCTGTGCTGACCAATTGTAGTGTGAGAGGAGGAGAAAGCATTTTGCACCCTCCAGCACAGACAGCTCTTCCTGAATCAGCCAGCGCTTGTATTTTTGTTAGTAAGCAGACGATGAGTTCTTTCAGGGAATAATCAGGTGGCTGTAGTTTGTGATCTTGAAGTGATTAGTTATCACAGTTCACTCACTGATCAAAAATCCCTTGAGGCAGCAAAGCTTATTTTGCAAAGACAATCAACCAGGAAACATTAGCCTCAGGATTCAATTCCGAAGGGAACAAAAGTACCTCAGAAATACTCATTATATTTTCTACAATCATTAGGTGTTTTCCTTTCATAACAACAACAATAAATTGCATTTATATAGTGCTTTTCGGAGGATGTACTGGGTATTTGAGGGTTTGCACCCAAGCTGGGGGTTGGAGGCTAAGGGGGTGGGATGGGAAGATGACCAAAGGTGTGGTCAGAGAGGAAGGTCTTGAGATGGACCTTGAAGAAGACAACCAAAGAGGTGAGGGAAGGAACTCTGGGATGGAGATCCAGAGAGTGGGGCCAGAAAGACTGAAGGCCTGACTGCCAATGGTGTGGTGAGCAGGGCAGTGAATGTGAGGCAGGCCAGTGTCTGCTGAGTGGAGGAAGCAGAAACTAATTCCAGTTGCTATTGTGGATATCCACCCACAGAGAATGTTATGTGAGTGGCCATTTGCTGGGATACCAGTTTAACTCTGTTTCTTTGTCGAGTTTAGACAGTGTCCCGGGCACCACCAGCATGTTGTAACAGCAGCCGCAGGGAGCTTTAAACTCTGGGAGTAACCTCTGTGCCATGTCAGGATGGCGGAGAGTAACACATTTGGCCAGACAACAACAGGTTGGTACTTTCAGGCCATTATAACATAAGAATGTATGGTGATCTGAACATGATGACTCAATATAATGTACCAAACTCATTGGCTTCATTTTCAGGACATACTGACACCATTGTAATTGCCTTTCAAGTCTTTATATTACTCAGTACAATCTGTTCCAGATCAATTTTTACATTTCTTTCCCCCTCCAAATTTCTTTCAATGGCACTGACTTAAATTGTCCTCCACAACCTCCTCACCCCAAGTTCCCCATTTTTATGTGTGAATTAACAACTGCTGGCTGACAGACTATTGGACCACGAGGTCCATCACAGTCAAGCTTGATCCTGTCCTCACTCAACTGCAGCACACATGCACTTGTCAACACAGCTACTGGATAGTAAGGGCCAGGAACATGCATGGCTTTACCCCAGAGGGTTTGAAGCCACTGTAGCACCCTTATATGTCTTCTGGCTGACATTAGCGAACTCAGTATGGCCTAGTGGTTTCACACCATTAAGGATAGTGGTATAATATCACAAGGTTGGTTTCAAATAACCATTATTTCTTGAGTTATTTGGTCTTTTTTTAATTCTTTTAAAATTAATTTTAATTTTTTTAATTCTTTTTGACCGTACCCCGCACTGTGGGTTTTGGCCTTTCATCTAGAACTATAGATACTTACAGTACAGAAGGAGGCCATTCAGGCTATCATACCTGTTCTGGCTCTTTGAAGTTGTTTACCATTTAGTTCCATTCTCCTGTCGTTTACACATATCCCGTTATATTTATCTTTTTCAGATTTTTAAGTAATTCCCTCTTAAAAGCTAGTATGACTTCTGCCTCAACCATCACTCTGTACAGGGCACTCCAGATGCTAGCAAATCATCTTATAAAATCATTAATGTCTCCTAATATCTCCCTTAATAATAATAATAATACTTGCATTTGATATAGCGCTTTTCACGTCGGGAGGACTTCCCAAAGCGCTTCACAGAACACACTGTAAAGTGAATTGACTGTATATTTGTGGGCAAACGCGGCAGCCAATTGCGCACAGCAATGTCCCACAAACAGTCGTAGATTGAAAATGACCAATTTATTATTGTTTTTGGTTTTGGAGGGATTATTATTAGGCGTGTGGAGTAAGGAAACTTGCCCAAGGTTTCGCCCTCTGCCTGGAATTGAACTCAGGTCTCTCGCTTGCAAAGCGAGTGCTCTAACCACTGAGCTACAGGACTCCTTGAAGGAAACCTAAAAGAAAAGCAATCCACTCTGATGCTTCAAATTGCACTTTAAGCCAATTTTATCTTCAAATTTAACATTGGGTAAAATTGTGGAATATTCTTAAATTAGTTTTAATTTGGAAACCAGTTTCCCACAGTTATTAAAAAGAACTGAATTAAGACTGAATTAAGTTTTTTCCCCACAATTTTTCAAAATATAAAATTTTAAGACAAAATGGTCTTACTGGTTAAGACTGAGTAGAATTTCAGACCTTATAGAAAGTTACGGCACAGAAACAGACCATTCAGCCCATCGAGCTTCTCTGATGATTGCTCTATATAAATCATCTAATTCCATTCTCCTCCTTCGTTCCAGTTCATTTAATATACCTCTATTCCAAGGATCTATCATTTTAAAATAATTTATAGATTCTGCTTCAATTATGGTTTCTGGTAGAGTATTGCACATTCCAACCGAAAACAACAGATTGAATTTATATAGCACTTTTCATGTCGGGAGGATATCCTAAGCCTCTGGACAATCGAAGGTTTGCACCAGAGCTGGGGATTGGATTTGGGATGGGTCAGGGCCAAGGGGGATGATGACCGAAGCTCCAGACACAGTAAAAATTACAGGAAGCTAACTTTTTTAAGATGGCTTCCAACACTGCTTTCAGGCTAAAAAATAAAGTTTTAAATTTGGTATTCCCTCAGACGTTCCTATTGTGCTGAGGCCACAAGGGTTTAATACTAACAGCTAGGACGTAGAATTATTGAATTTGACATGATGCATTATTACGTTGCATTTAAGTACTTGCATATAAATTTTGGTGTAATTTACTTTAATTACTATTATTGCTGGAAACATTGTGCATCTATTTTACATCTATTTTAATAATGAAAAATTATTACTTTTAGTGATTGTTATATAATAATACTAATCTTAGTATTTGATATGGCGTCTTATTTCAATTAAACTATCTCAAAAGCTTCATATTATTTGCTGATAAACGTAATGACTGTGCTGGTCATTTGTAGGTGAATGTGGCAGCCAATTTGCCCACGTCCCACAATGAGCCAAGAAGGAAATGACAAATGTGACTGGATGATTTGTTAAGCGGGAAACCAGGAGAAACTCCCTCTTCTTAGAATAGTGTAACCACTTGTTTAATGTCCACCCAAACAGGTAAACGAGAACTCGGTTTTAATGTTTCATCAAAAGGTTGGCGTCTCCCATGGTTAATAAACAGTTCAGAACTTCTACTGGTGAATTAATGCCACTCAGCTGTTATGAACCAGGCACAGTTTGTTCCAACATCTGTCACATTTAACACTTTTTGTAATTTATTGATTTTGCAGATTGCAATGAAAAGGCATTGTTTTCTATTCTGCAATAGCTGTTTGGGTGTTATTCTGCAGACAAATTATACTTAATACTGTATAGAAAAAGAAGAATTAAATAAAGAAAGAATCCGTCTGCCTGGCAGTGAATTACAGCGTGTAATCCAATTCAAATTGACTTTAACAATTTTGAGCGGTTTATTAACTGTATTCCAACCTTGAACACATCTTGATATTCATTACTTGCTTAACTTTTGAAATTTAAAACGGAAATCATAGTACCCAGTATTGTGGGTTTTATGAAATGGTATTAATCTCCTTTATGGTAGAAATGCTGCATTAACAATGGAAATAATGGGATGAAAATGCGATAATCTATGTCACATCGTTGAGACTGGACTTCCAGCTATGCCCAGTTGACAACTGGATGTAAAAAGTTTCAAAGGTATCACCAACCAGTTTATCAGCTACCACATGACGTTGCAAACCCAGCCAGTTACACACAGTCAGAGGATGGTCACTCTGTCATTGAATGGAAAATCAATTAATTATCACCAATTAATACATCAAGGATCATACTTTCCTCTGATGAGAATAGATTAAGAGAGGAACTTTAGACAACACCATAGAATGCATGAACATTGAGGTGGGGGAACATCTTTTCAATGTGGAGCATTCAGGTGCATTCAGGTCTTGAAAGCTCCAAAGCATAAATCAGAAGTTGCTGTGCTAGTTGCCCAAGAAAGTTTACTCAACTGATTTGTCTGGACTTATAGAAAGGCCTCCAATGCCATGCAATAATTTGCCATAATGAGGATATCTAGTCCAGATGAGAGACCTAACTCTTCAACTGCACAAATGTCACCACCCCCTTCCCTAGTTCTGCCACTGCTCAGCTGTATAAGACACTGTCCTGCATGAAGGGCTCTGTATGCAAGTTGTTTTTTCAAGGCAAGGTTCCAGCGGGTCATTGTGATGTACCTTCATTTACTGGTAGGAGTCCCCACTCAGGTTCCTTAACTATGAATTCACATTAGAAATGTCCCCTTATTAGATTCCCATGACAATAGGGGCACATTTGTGCATAATCCACATTTCTACCATGAGCACTGACAGTTACATCTAAACATTTTGCATGAATCCAAAACTTTGACACAGAATACCAGGCGCTAAAGGTTCACGCTCTGCTTCTACTGTGTGGAATTCTCTCCCAGATGGCATCCTTGCCTTGAATCCCCCAATGGGTATACAGAAACAACACACTGTTTTAATCAACCGTTGTTGAATCTGGGGTGATGGGAGCCTAGCAATCGACAGCAGGAAAAATGTTCCTCCCTAATACAATCTGCACAAGTTTTTCCATGTTTCTCTCTTAAATTCATGAGACATCTGTTATATTTTTTCAGAGAGCATCCTGTTGCTGTGCCACTTAAATTTACTAAAACAACATTCTGTTGCATTGTGATTCAGTGCAATAGCTTTTCTTCAGATTACTTTCTTAATGTTTTTAAGCAGCACAGTCCATTGATTAACTAAGACATATATCCACCCATCACTGGCCATCTTCACTCCAAGAACCTTTGCTTCCTTCCCTTCCTTCTCTGCCCTTTTTGTGCTGGTGCTCTTCCTTGCTTCATTTAAAAACACAGGACTGAAATATGCATTTTATCTTTTACCCTTTACTGCTTGCTTCCCAGGTTCTTGAAAATCATGCAGATCAAACAGTATAGGCCAGCAGTGTGAGAACAGAAATGAGCAACAAATAGACTCTTTGGCTCTTCATTCTTAAGAGAAGGCAACTCAGAGGGCTCTTCATATAAGGGTATAATATTTTAAATTGGACAAAGTACAAAACTTTAGGATGCACCAAAACAGTAGAACAAGAAGATATAAGTTTAGAGTTGCAAAGGGCAATTTGAGGACAGATAACAGGAAGTTCTTCTTTATTTAGAGTGTAATTAATGACTGGAACAAGTTACCAAGAAGGGTGGTTGAGGCCAGGATACTGGACTCATTTAAAAAGTAGCTTGATGCTGTGATAGAAGAATTATAGGGTTGGTATTCTGGAAGGATGAGATTAGATGGGCCGAAGAGCCTTCTTCATCCAAACCGATCTTGTGAGGTCAACGTGTCTTGCTTTATTACTGACCATACATGTGTAAGTTCTGTTATCAGACAAGTTATCAGATGACACTCCCTTTTCACAACACCCATTTAATGTTGCTCTCCAAGAAAATTGCCACATTTATTATAAATCTAAAATGGAAAGATTAAAATCAGTAACATTCTCACAAAAAGTTCTGCTTTATTGTCAAAAGCAAAACTCTAAACCTGATTGCACTTGAATGGAAAGGTAAATGGAATATAAGCACTGCCATAGGCAAGTCAGGATGAATGGTCGGTTTCCATGCTTTAAAGTTCATATAATTCTATATAAGTCTACGATTCTATGAAGTTTACATTTGGCATCCCACAATGTAATTTCCATTTGTTAGTTATTTTGCTTTTAACAAATTTTAGATCTTAAAACATCTTGATAGAGCTGTTTGGCAAATGATCCGATTGTACAAGATTCGCCTAATGCAAATCCCAAATTGTCAAAGTCGGAAAAAAGGCCAGCAAGCAACACAGTTTATTTTGCTGTCCTTTTATTGTGAACCCTTTGGTGAATCACATAAAGCTCAGATGTCAACCTGGCTCGGTTGGTAACACTGTCGCTTCTGATTCAGTAGGTTGTGGGTTCAGCCCTACGACAGGACATTTTGCTCTTAGACTAATGTGACACTCAAAAACAGAACCAGCAAGGGTGCTTGTCAGAAACGCTGTCTGTTAAATTAAGCTTCCATCTGAACAGGTGGATGTTAAAATTCCAACAACATTAGAGTCAAGGGAATTTCTTCTGGTTTTCTAGTTAATCTTCTGGTCAACAATGAATTTAATCATTCATTCATTTCATGGCTGTCTGTGGGACACTGCCTGTGTGTAAAACTGGCTGCTAATTGTGCTTACAAAATACAAAGTTAATTGCAATTCAATGTAGAGCACTTTGAGATACTTGGACGTTATAGATGTCATAGCAAATGCAAGGATTTATAAATTAACTCTATTATCTCACTGAATGTGTTAGGCTTCATAGAAACCTAGCTCAGTTGTGTTAGCCTGGCTCAGCTGGTAGCACTGTCGCCTCAGAAGGTTGTGGGTTCAAACCCCGCATTAGGTCTTTGAACTTACAGTCCAAGTTGAAACTCCATTGCATTGTTGGAGGTGCTGTCTTTCAGATAAGATGTTAAATCAAAATCAAAATCCAGTCTGCCTGTTCAGATGGATGTTAAAGATCCCATGGCACTATTCGAAAAGAAAAGGGAGTTTCTCCTGATGTTCTGGCCAACAATTTCACAAATAAAATTGGTTATTCACTTCACAGCTGTTTATGTGTTCAAATAGGTTGCTGCATTCGCCTACAAATACACAGTCACTAAACTTTACAACATATCCTGTGAACCGCTTTGAATCAACTTCCTAACATGAAAGACACTATAGCAAATGCAAGAATTATAATATTATTTTGTGGACAGTGACATCTGATTCGAAATGACATTCACACAGATAAACTGTTCTGATTCAGAGCTTGGGATTCTGACTAGTATGTTTACTACACATCGGTGCTATTTGAGGCAACGCTAGTGATTTTAGCTTCATGCCCTGAAGCAGTGATGCTGTGTCACTGCAGCTATGCCAAACATCCTCATCCTGTTGTGAACAATAGCAGTTACATTGGTTCAAGCACGAGAAACACAGCTGATGAAGCACAACAGAGACTTATCAGACTAACTTTGGTAGCCAAATCTAGGAATTTATGAATTTGAGAAGGATTCATGAAAAATTAAGGATTCAAATTTGAAAAGATATATAAAATACATTCAATCCATACCCTTTGAAGCACTTTGAGATGTCTCAACAATATAAGACAGTATATCAAATGCAAAGATTATTAATCTTATTATACAAATTGCACAAAATGGAATGAAACCAAAAGTAGACTTACTTAAGAAGGTAAATTAAAGCAAAACCAAAGAAATGCAAAAGAGATAGAGAATGAAGGTTATAAACATGTGTAAGTGGATGAGAGGATTAACTCGATGGATGATTCGCATACTAATGCATTGATAGCACTAATACTAAAGTAGTCATCCCCTAAACTATACCTCATGTGGGTGAGTGATTTTGCAGGTTACATTCAGCCTTCAATTGTAAAGCAATCCCTGGTTGGCTCAGCAAGTAAATGTACTACCTGGAGCAAAATTGAATGCTACAGACCAGGAAGGTGCCAGGTTTTGATGCCGGTACTGTGCTGAATTAGCTGATCTAATCCAGGGTGGCAGGTGGAAGTGGAATTAGCCAGAACTGATGGCCATAGAGGAGAAAAAATAAACATCTAACTGCTGATCACTACCCATTGCTGGAAAGTGCATCTACTTGTTTGAATGTGTGCTCATGCATATTGGGAGATGGGACAGGTCTTGTTTTTGGTTAGCCATGTGTCTAACACATATGCAGAAAGCCATCACCCTGCTTAAGAGTATCCAAAGCAGACTGAGAGTTCCATACATGTATGTGAACTACACATAGAAAATTTCTTTGTCTGGAATGTTCAGCTAGGACTACCGTATCCATTAGACCTTGCAAGGTTAACAGGAGCCGAGTGGAAACAATCCCCACTTGGTGAGCCCTTCCAAGTCCTGCCAGTGAGCCAGAGTAGCTGGTAGCAGTTACACATCACATACTCTGTCTTAGCTCTCAACAAGGCCATCAGCAGGGCCCTGGAGTGCTGCAGACCCACCTGGTTCAGGAACTGGACTCTCAAGCCTGGATTCTGATATTCCATTGCCAAGCATATCACCTTGGAACCAGCTGAGCTCCAAGGAGACGCTGCTTACCTCCTCCCCAAGGCTGTGACTGTGATGGTCCCAAGATCACATTGTGCTGACATTGACAGACGTATTTATGCAAAGAAAGATTACATTAAAATGGGAACTATATTAAGTGAAGTCAGGAGATATGTCAAAGAAGTACCGACTACTCACGCATTTCCTATTGTTTTAAAAATAATGTGAAATAACATCATTCACTTTTTAAACGTATAAAAAATGCACAGACTGCAATCTAATCAAAGGATTCAGGTGATATTAATAACCCCTGGTAGCAAAGGCTGAGAGGTTTATAAATATCGCATGAAGCACTGAGATTTGATTATAGACTTGAAATCATTCCCTGGCTCTGGATTTTATTTATTATAGATGCTGGTTCAATTATTTCTGGGGTTTTCATTCAGTTTTATTACCAGCTTCATATGCCTGTAACAGTATTCTTCATCTTCATGAGGGGAACATATAGCAGAATTAAAAATGGGGACATTCAGAACATTAGTTTTTATTCTACAATTATTTTATGAGGATCTTCAGTTAAGTATCCCATTTATGTTTGCATTTTCACCATTTCTTTCTGATACCTGGAATTGAAAGAGCAGTTAGTGCTTCTATTGCACTTCCAGTGGCCCTGGTAACCGACTTCTCTGAGAGTCCTGAAAATGTCCTTAACTCTCTCTCCTTCTTCACTCCCGTCCCCTTTACCCACATAACTTGTCTCAAAATTTCCCGACTGAATTAGTTTAGACCAGAATCATTATTACATGGAATTGGTTATGAAACATCACATTTTCTCCCCAATGATCTTATACGAGAATACACAACACTCTCTGTAGGTGTGGGCTTGTGTAGGGACAATTGGATTATTTCTGTGGAATCACTCTATGCAATTCCAATTAAATGAGGCAGTGCTACAACCCTCTGTTCATCTCTCCCTCATACGTGGAGTCCTGTAGCTCAGTGGTTAGAGCACTCGATTTGCAAGTGAGAGACCTGAGTTCAATTCCAGGCAGGGCGAAACCTTGGGCAAGTTTCCTTACTCCACACGCCTAATAGTAATCCCTCCAAAACCAAAAACAATAATAAATTGGTCATTTTCAATCCACAACTGTTTGTGGGACATTGCTGTGCGCAATTGGCTGCCGCATTCGCCCACAAATATACAGTCAATTCACTTTACAGTGTGTTCTGTGAAGCGCTTTGGGACGTCCTCCCGACGTGAAAAGCGCTATATGAAATGCAAGTATTATTATTATAAGCCACATGTCTGTCTCCAGGGCATTTAGAGCTGATTTTCGCCCTGCTTGAAGGCCTTCCCAACTCCTCCCTCCACAGGCCTCAGATAATCCAGAACTCTGCAGCCCGTGTCCTCTCCCGCACCAAACTCCGTGACTCCATCTCCCTCATTCCTGCCTGACTGCATTGGCTCCCTATCCTTCAGAGGATCCAGTTTAAGATCCTGGTCCTCACCTATAAAGCCCTCCCTGGCCTCGCCCCACCCTACCTCTGCGACCTCCTAACCCCCTACCAACCCGCCCACTTCCTCCGCTCCGCCGGCTACAGCCTACTCCACGTCCCCCAACCCACCCGCCCCATCATTGGCGGGAGAGCCTTCAGCCACTCTGCCCCCAATCTCTGGAATTCCATCCCCCAATCACTCCGCCTCGCCCCCTCCTTAGCCTCTTTCAAGTCCCGCCTCAAAACCCTCCTCTTCGACCATACCATCGGCCACCCCCTTCCCCTCCGCTCCCTTCTCCCCCCTTGACCCCAGCTCAGGTCTGAAATGTTGTATACAATGTCCAGCGCCTTAGGACATCCTCTCGACGTGAAAGGCGCTATACAAATGTAATCTTGTTGTTATTGTTGTTGTATTTTCCTCCAAGCCTCTTTTGCTGAAAACTGCCTTCGTTTTTTCAGCCTCCATTCTTTTAGCTTGCAGGCTTGTACTCACAATAAGCAACCATTGGGAAGGATCTAGCAGTCAACAAAATAAAGTTGCAAATCATAACACGTTAAGCCAATGGCATCTACTTTGCAGACATGCAGATGTTTGCCTGTTGCTGGGGTGATATGAAATCCAAACCACATTATCAACTGGGTCAAATAATTTCCATACTACTGGGATTCTGTGAATGCTGCATAACTAGTTCTGGAAACACTTCAATTCAATAGAAATTATTGCTAATTTTACAAATGAGGAACATTGCAGAGGAAGCTATAATGCACGGTGACGGGGCTGTCAGTGTGTGCTGTGGTGCAAAGCTAGCAAAATAATCATCCAAGACTCTGAAACTCAAACTGAAGCCCAGCTCCTCCGCCTACCCTCTCACGCCTCGCCCATCCTCACCCAAATGCTAAATGCGAGGCGATGCTGGACTTCCTCGAATCCAAGTTCAAGGGAATCCGCTCAGCTGTCTCTGTCACTGCATCTGCTGCACCCTTCCCATCTGCTCCTCCCACCCCGGCCCCTACCCATCCCTTCCTCCACACCTTTGAACTTGTCTCCCCCTCCTCTCTCATCACCACCATAACCCGTATGAAACCGATCACCTGTTCCCTTGACCCCATTCCTACCCTTTTCCTTACCTCCCAGCTCCACCTCCTTGCCCCTCTACTCACTGACATCCTAAACCTCTCCATGTCCTCTGGTACTGTTTCCATTCCATTAAAAAACGCTGTCATCACTCCTATTCTTAATAAAATCCTCCATGGACCCTTCTCTACTCCCAAACTACTGCCCCATCTCCAACCTCCACTTCCTCTCCAAGGTTTTGGAACAAGTTGTTGCTTCTCAGTTTCGCTCCTTCCTCGCCCGCCACTCCCTTCACAAACCCCTCCAATCAGGTTTCCGTGATGCCCACAGCACAAAAACAGCCCTGGGCAAAGTGACAAATGACTTTCTGTCCATCTGTGACTAGGGCTCCCTCTGCCTCCTCGTCCTCCTTGACCTCTCTGCTGCTTTCGACAATGTTGACCACTCTATCCTCATCCACCGCATCTACTCTCACCTCAACCTCCATGGCTCTATCCTTGACTGGTTCAGATCGTACCTCTCACACTGCCTTTACTTCATCTCCACAAACGGCTTCTCCTCTTGCCCCCATACCGTCTCTTGCGGCATTCCTCAGGTCTCTGTCCTTGTTCCCCTCCTCTTCAATATCTATATGCTCCCTCTTGGTGACATCATCCGCAGACATGGGGTCAACTTCCACATGTACGCGGATGACATCCAACTCTACATCTCTGCCTCCAACCTTGACTCCAGGACGATGGAATATCTGTCAGACATCAAGTCCTGGATGAGAGCTAACTTTCTTCAGTTTAACGTCAACAAGACCGAGGCTCTCCTGATTGGCTCCCGTCAGCACCTCATCACCTCAGGCACTGACAGCATCACCATCCATGGTTGCACACTCCACCTTACTAAGCCAGTCCAGAACCTTGGCATTGAAATTGGAACCCACATCTGTGCCATGAACCCGCTCTGCCTTCCTCCACCTTTGCAACGTCACCCGGCTCCGCCACTGTCTCACACCACTGGTCGCCGAAACCCTCATACATGCTTTCATTACATCGAGGTTTGACTATGCAAACTCATTGCTTGTCGGCCTCCCCAACTCCTCCCTCCACAGGCTGCAGATCATCCAGAACTCTGCAGCCCGTGTTCTCTCCTGCACCAGGCTCCACGACCCTATCACCCCCATCCTCACCCAACTCCACTGGCTTCCCATCACACAGAGGATACAGTTCAAGATCCTGCTCCTCACCTTCAAAGCCCTCCATAGTCTTACTCCCCCCTACCTCTGCGACCTTCTAACCCTCTACCATACTGTTTGCTTCCTCCACTCAGCGGTCTCTGGCCTGTTGCACGTCCCCGCCTTGCTGGCCCCACCACTGGCAGGTGGGCCAACCGCCACTCTGCCCCACTCTGGAACTCTATCCCACAGTCCCTTCACCTCGTCCCCTCCCTTGCCACCTTCAAGACCCATCTCAAGACCCTCCTCTTCGATCGTGCTTTCGATCTCCCTGCTTCCCCCCTGCCCTCCAACCTCCCTGACTTCCAACTCGAGCCCGTAACTCGGTTCTGTCCAGCGCCTTGGGACATCCTCCCAACGTGAAAGGCGCTTTACAAATGTAATTTTGTTGTTGTTGTTGTTTACACAGCTCTAATCCTAGTACCTACTGAGCTTTTCATTTTCGGGGGGCAGTTGGAATCAAATCAACTCTCTGTGGTCATCTCAGTATTCTAGTTCCAGAGCCAGTCAGGTCCACAGTACTGAAGGTGTTGCCCAGCCAGCCTGGCTCAATGGCAGGACGCGAACGGGAGACCGGTCATTGGGGCCAGGAATTCTTCATACTCAGATCCTGTTAATCCTGGACATTGCTTCCAATGGCAAGCTAATGCAGTTACAGCTGGTTAACAACAAGAACAACAAAATTACATTTGTATCGTGCCTTTCACATCGGGAGGACGTCCCAAGGCGCTGGACAGTCAGTGTTTCGGACCCAAACTGGAGGTCGGGATCGGGGAGGATGGAGGGCAAGGGGGGAAGGAGGGCGATCAAAGGCATGGTCGAAGAGTAGTTAACATCTTGGGAAGATCTTGAGATGGGTCTTGAATGAGGCAAGGGAGGGGTAAGACGGAGGGAATGTGGGATGGAGTTCCAGAAGGTGGGGGCAGAGTGGCTGAAGGCTCGCCCGCCAATAGTCAGGTGGGGAACGGGCAGGCCAGAGCCCGCTCAGCGGAGGGAGCGGGCAGGTTGGTAGGGGGTTAGGAGGTCGTAGAGGTAGGGAGGAGCAAGGCCAGAACCCAACTGAGATGATTCTGAGCATGGTTGGAGGGACAGTTTGACCATGGAGGAGCTGGAGGAGAGTGTGAGTAGAAGGGAAAAGACGCATTATTTTTAAAGAAAAAGGGATTAGAGGCATATACAAGACAGGGAGAGATTGCACTTGATATTGAGACCAGGCTGTTTGATAAACTCCAGCAGCTATTTATGATACTCCATGCCTATGTGCTTCTCTGGCATGAACATAAAGTTGTTTGGAATTCGAAGTGGAAACTGACAAACAATGGGGGAGTGGGGGTGGAGGAAGTACTCCATTATGGAAATAGTTTGTGTTGGAGCAGAGATTAGCATGATGTTTTATTGGACTGAGTCCCTGTTGCACACTTAGGTTTCTTTATTCTTTATGAACTTGGATTCATATAGCGCCCTTCATGTGGGGCAGCGTCTCGGAGCACTTAAGAGTTGGGAGAGGATGGCACAGAGCCGGGGGAAGGGAGGAGGTGACCCTAGGCAAGGTCGAAGAGATAGATCTTCAGTCGTGATCTGAAGGAGGGGCAAGGCAGAGGGATTGGGGGAGGGAATTCCAAAGCTTTGGGGCGTAGTAGCTAAAATGCGGCCGCTGATGGTTGAGCGCAAGGGACGAACGACAAGCAAGAGGCCAGAGCCAGCTTAGTGGAGGCAGTGGGTGATAGAGTGGGGAGAAAGCTGGTCAGAAATAAAGGAAGGTGCCAGGGCCTAAATGGATTTGTAGATGAATTAGGCATTCCTGAGGCATTTGCTGTGTTTCATAATCCATTTGATCTGTTAACACATTAGAATACAATGCTTATTTCCATCCATTCCTAATTACTGGCTGTGAAAATAAATTCCCCAGATGTTCACACAGAGAATTGATCTGATTCATGATCTGAAAGAAAAACTCACGTGGGAAAAAACTTTATGTGGAAAATCGGCAAAGCTGGCACAACTGATTTTAAAAAGCTGGAGGCAACTTTCAGAGGATACTGATTGAGTTATAATAATATAATAACAATCCTTGCATTTGATATGGTGCCTTATCATGTCTTTAAAACGTCTCAAAGTGCTTTACAGAATATACTGTAAAGTGAATTGACTGTATATTTTGTGGGCGTAACACGGCAGCCATTTGTGCACAGCAGTGTCCACAACCAGTTGTGGATTGAGTGACCAAATTATTTTTTTTTTGGAGGGATTATTATCCCCAGAAAGGCGATCTGTCAATTGACTATCAACTGGGTTTCTACTTACTGCTAGGTAAATAGAGGCGTGTGGAGTAAGAAAAATTGCCCAATGTTTCGCCTTGCCCGGGAATCAAACCCAAGTTTTCTCACTTGCGAGACAAGTGCTCTAACCACTAAGCTACAAGACTCCACAAATGTTATGCTGGTGCTGGATTACATTACTAAATCAGTTGAATTTAGATCACCCAGCCATCATACTCAGGCTGTATTGTGCCTGCTTAGATCGCACCTGAAATACTGCATGTAGTTCTAGTCACTGCAACATAAGAGGAGTACCCAGGCCCTGGAGACCATACAGAAAAGAGCAATGAGGATGATCTCTAGCATTAGAGTAAGGAGCTATATACTAAACCATGTACTTCTGTCTTCAGATCAAATGAACCAAACGACCTTCTTCATCCAAACCAATCTTGTGAACTTATGAAATCTGTATCTTGTTCTTAACTGCAGTCACATCCCCATCTCCATGTTTGGAGCACGACTCACCCTCCCTCACTGTCCTCCAACCCCTCCCCACCTCAGTACAATATTAGCGAGCAAGGATTTCTCTGCTCCTGCCGCTCCTGCCATTGATGGAGATAATTAATAAGAATAATTCTTACATTTGACATAGCGCCTTTCACATCAGGAGAGCAACTCAAAGCTCTTCACAGGATACACCGTAAAGTGTAGTCATTGTGTATTTTGTAGGTAAAAATGTTATAAGTGTAAGATTGGATTTTGAGTCATGCATTGTTTTAATCATCTAAACTGAGAAAACATTGTGATATTCTCTATGAATCTGACTTGAGTCCAATTTGATTGGTTTGGATGCTGAGGTCTCTTAAGCGTTTACTTATAAAATGGACCTATCAGCTATTCCAGCCTCACAGAATCATAAGAGCTGCAGACGCTTTTTGCAACACCGCACTTCATCTCTTATATTGGTCCCAAGTGGCTCTGGTTCTGCTGAATGAGAGATTGTTAAAGAAAAAGCTGTGACATTTAAGTGAACACACTTACTCAGATAGTATGAAAACCAACGCCTTCTCCACCCTTTCTCCCCCCGGGGTTCATTAATAGGAGTTTCGTTCCCGGAACTCAATTCTCTGCAAATTGGTAATGTTTATTGAATAGTAAAGGGATGATGGTTTACAAGTCAGCACATCCACTTATGCAATATCCACAGCAGCAGAAGATTCTACCTGCAATATTCCTGTAACAGTCATGTGGTTCTCAGGAGCTCCAGTGCCCAGCAAGCCTGGACATGCTTTTATGCAAATCTCAGATCTCCAGACACAGCTTGAGTCGAAATGACATTCTGTTCATTGTCAACAAATCACAATATGTCAAGATGTTCAGTATGCCATTCAATTCGCAGGGAATTTTTCTCCCGCTATTAGCAGAGGTCAGTCAATATTCCTAAAACTTGTGGGTCTTTTTTCCTGGATTTTTCTGTGATTCTGGAACCATTATTTTTTGTCATGCAGAGAATGCAAAAAATAATCAAATGTTGGTTTGTAGATATACCAATGTGTTTTAATGTGATGATGACAAATCACTGAATGTCATCAGGCTTCCTCACTCTAGATCTCTGACTTTTCATCGTCAAGTCACGCCTCAAAGGCAGGTGGAAATCAAATTGAGTTTAAACTGTGTTACAAGCTGCCTTTGGAGATAAACTAGTCATGTAAAAGTGGTATAATACAGGAACACACATCCACTCAAATCATTTTGCACCTTGTTAAAATTTAGCAGATAAACACGCTCTATGGTGTTTGGACTGTCTGTGGGACGTTGCTGTGTGAAAATTGGCTGTCGTGTTCATCTACAAGTTTCACAATCATTACACTTTGCAGAATATCTTGTGATGTGTTTTGAGACATGCTAAATCAAATGCAAGGATTATTAGGATTCTTATTATTTAGGGATTTGTGAAAGCTGTGTTGAAACAGAGTCTGTAATATTAAAATGGAGAAGGAAGTACTTTACTTCAAGGGGATAAACAAAACAGCAGGGACTAACCCACAATCATCCCATGAGAGAGCCCACCTGAAAACTAAAGAAATAACTTACATTTTTAGCATCTTATCACATTAAAAAATCTCATATCTCATCTTGAGATGGTTTGGTGACACATCAATTCACATCGTAGCTGTATAAATTATTAGATTATGGTTCTACATCCAAATGATTCCTGGAAGGTTAGTAGGTAGTCTATAGGACAAATCTTGTTACTTCATCTTTTACAGGCAACATGATGAGGAGTGTAAAGTTTGAGTGCGCTTCCTGCTCCACAATACTCTACTGTTGACAGCCATATTGCTTTTGCTTCCAAGCAGTATAAACAGGGCATGAGTTGAGTGAGGATTTTCAGGAAAGGGGTTAGGGGCTAGGACATTGAATTTGTTTGAAAAGCAGTGTGATTCTGTGATATGTGGGGTGGGAGGGGGGATTGAAAGGGTGGGTGTTCTGGAAGATGAGATCAGATGAGCCTTGTTCATCCGTAATCTTGTGAACACGGAACACCTAATATTTTGTAGAAACTAAGCAATATGGAAAACTATATGATGTTCAGAAGTCTTATTAAAAATAAAAGCCAGATTCTGACTTAGAGAAAGTCCTTTGCTTTGTATTATTGATGTCTCACTTTAGTATAAAATGGTCATGGGGGGACTCTGCTTGCTATTAGCATCAGAGAATAACTAGCCCATTACCTGAGCTTGATCAGCAAGCACAGCAAGGTCCCACAAACAAAAAGTTAAAAAAAACTTTTTTTATCAAGGATTGTTGGCGCAGACATTGGGAGAAACTTCTCTTTTTGAACAGAGAATCTTTAATTTCCACCTGAATAAGCAGACCTTGGATTAGCGTTTCATCCCAAGCATGGCACCTCTGACAAAGCTGTGCACTGCATTACATTGGAGTGACAACCTAAATCATAAGCTCAAAGTCCCCAACATGGGAACTGAATCCAAAATTTCTGACTCAGAAGCGAGAATTCTACCAACTGAGGTAGACTGACACCTTACATAAAATCCTGTGAGCAGAATAATTAGTATGGAGTAAATGTTAATCCCTCATCATACACTGGGTAATAATAACACTAATAATCCTTTCATTTGATATACAACAACAACAACAAGATTACATTTGTATAGCGCCTTTCACGTCGGGAGGACGTCCCAATATAGTGCTGAACATAAATGTAGCTTACAATTCATGGGTGATACATACAGTGGAGCCCTGTTATACCACTGTACTTGGGATTCAAACTGGGCTATAGCAAGGCATAATTGTCACTGCCATGATGGGGGATCGACACTCTTCATGTGCACAGAAAGCAGCCGGCTCCCTTGGCACACCACTGATGACAGGATTTGAAGCTCGCTTTAGATTGTGTCATCAAGCTTTTCAGTGCCACAACACGATAACACATTTGAATGTTGGGATTTTCAATGAGTAGGTAGGAAAATTTCAGGTTTCATTTCACTGTTATATCAAAATAACGGAAATCAAAATAGTGGTGTTATTACAGTGAAGCACGTTAACTGAACTGTTGGTGAGTTGTTATGAGTGGTTTCAGCACAGATTCCTCTACCCCCCACCCTGTTCTCCCTCCTGACCCAAAATTATTGAGTTCCTGAAGCAAAACTTCAACAGGAAATGTAATTTGTGTTTGGCATAGATCATGCCATTTAAATCATACCATTTTAGATTTATTGGCGCTTGGGACTTTCTTGCCTGACCTCAGTTAGCGTTTATTGTTAATACTGTATTAGGCTTCAAGTCAGAAGTCAGTAAAACATTTTCAATAATATGAACGGTAAAGTTAACAAGATTAAAAAACTGTTAGATGGTGGAAATATTCACCCCCACCCATCTCCCCTCCTTATGTCCCCTCAAGTAATGGGTCTGTGGCATTGACTCCCAGCTTAAACAGTTGCTGCAATATTAATTAACTCCTTCAAAAGGTGAACTAGTCCGTGAATAGCATTGGAGGTTAAAGAATGGTGTAGACTGTGACCCAGTAGTTATTCATTGTGTATCGAGCAAAATTCAGGATTTTCTAGCTCTCGCCTCCAATTAGGTAATTTTTATTCCTTAAATTTGATATACAGTAGTACCTATAACATTATACCCTTTATATATGCTGCACAGGGAAATTCTGTGAAATGTTGTGACTGTATTTATAGGCAAATATGACAGCTAATTTCTGCACTCCTATGGCTTACAAACTGCCATGAATTAAATGACCAATTTTATTTGAGGATTAAGCTCCCTTCTCTTCATAAACATGCTATGGGATCTTTAACATCCACCTGAACAGGCAGACAGCAGGAGCTGAGTTTATAGTCTCATCTGAAATATAGCACCTCCAAAATGCAACAAGTCCAAGCACTGTTTAAGACTAAGTTGCTGTGTCAGCCTAGACCATGAGTTCAGAGTCCAAAACAACAACAAAACAATTACATTTCTATAGTGCCTTTCACGTCAGGAGGACTTCCCAAGGCGCTGAACGGACAGAGTTTCGGACCTGAGCTGGGGGTCGGGATCGGGAAGGTGGTGGGGGTGTGTTTAAGAACACGGTCGAAGAGGCGGGTCTTGAGATGGGTCTTGAAGGTGGTGAGGGAGGGGCTGAGGTGGAAGGACTGCGGGATGGAGTTCCAGAGCGTGGAGGCAGAGTGGTTGAAGGCTCGTCCAGCGATGGTGGGGTGGGCGAGGCGGGGGACGTGAACCAGGCTGGAGCCCGCTGAGCAGAGGGAGCCAGCAGGTTGCTAGGTGGTTAGGAGGGCACAGAGGTTGGGGGGAGCAAGAGCATGGAAGGCTTTGAAGGTGAGGACTAGGGTCTTGAACTGTATCCTCTGTGTGATGGGAAGCCAATGGAGTCAGGCAAGGATGGGGGTGATAGGATCACGGAGCCTAGTGCGGGAGAGGACACGGGCTGCAGAATGAAAATTATAACAACAACAATAAAAATTACATTTGTAAAGCGCCTTTCACATCAGGAGGACATCCCAAGCCGCTGAACAGGCAGAGTTACAGACCCAAGCTGGGGGTCAGGGTCGCGCAGGGTGGAAGCAGGGAGATCAAAACCAAGGTCAAAGAGGAGGGTCTTGACATGGGTCTTGAGGGTGTCAAGGGAGGGGGTGAGGCGGAGGAACTGTGGGATGGAGTTTCAGAGGGTGGGGGCAGAGTGGCAGAAGGTCTGCTCGCCAATAGTGGGGAAGTGAGGCAGGAGACATAAAGCAGGTCGGAGCCCGCTGAGCGGAGGGACCAAGCAGGATGGTAGGGGATGAGGATGTCACAGACGTAGGGGGGAGCAAGACCATAGAGGGCTTTGAAGGTGAGAACCAGGATCTTGAACTGTATCCTCTGGTTGATGGGAAGCCAGTGGAGTTGGGGGTGATAGGTTCTCGGAGCCTAGTGCAGAAGAGGACATGGGCTGCAGAGTTCTGGATGATCTGCAGCCTATGGAGGGAAGAGTTGGGGAAGCTGACAAGCAATGAGTTTGCATAGTCTTTTCAAAAGTCTTTACTTCACTCCAATATAATACCAACGACACCTTGCATTAGGATAGTGACGCTGGGCACTTGGGCCCTTCATTGCCATTTATAAAACCCTGACTTTCTGAGGTTGTCTCATCAGCTGTCACAAGAAAATCATGTATTTTTCAGTACTTGGAATACTGCATTCTAAGATTCATTCATGAGTATAATTATAGCACCGTATGATTCACTGATATATGTACAGATAATTGAAATGCAATTTTTGTTCTTCCAGATGAATATAGAAATTTATGAAGCAAAAGACTTCACTTATGGCTCATTGATACTTTTAGTTGTGAACAGCCATCAATCATAGGTGTCCTATGAAGGTACACTTTGGTTGCTGGCCTTTTTTTAGTCTTTGCCAACTTGAGATTCCTAATTTTTCAGCTGAGAATTTCATCAGCTTGTAGACACAAGCAGAAGTTACAACACATCTGATTTGCGAATATGGTTAATTTGATCTCAACACAGAACATTCCCTAGTACACGGGGAGAGACTTAAACAGCTCTAGGTGATGGCAGTGATGTTTTTCACAAAAACATACAAACTAAAACAGAATTAATAAATAAATGGGGAAATGAAAAGAATCTTAATGTTGAGATTATAGGGACATTTGACGATAAATAAATCTCACGCCATGTGTCTCATTACATGGCTTTAAGAAGGGAAGGTACCTTCCACTGAACTGTTCCAAAACCTCTATGCAATAATAATAATCCTTGCATTTGATGTGGTGTCTTTCATGTCGAGAAATTGTTGCAAAGCACAGGATTTATTGTAACGTGAAATGACTCTGTATGGTAGTCAAACAGGGCAACCAATTTGTGCACAACAATGAAGTGAATGCCAGAATTTATGTGGGGGCTTGTTGGATAGGACACCAGAAAAAACTCCCTTCTCTTTTTGAATTATGCCATGGGATCTTTAATGTCCTTGTAAACTGGCAGACAGGATCTCAGTTTAACTTTTCTGGTGCTGTGATGGAAGGACAGTAAGGTGAGTATGCTGGAAGAATGAGATTAAATGTGCCGAAAGGCCTTCCTCACGTGAACCAATCTTGTCATCTTATGACCTCCAACAATGCAGTGCCTGCCCCAACACTACATTGGAGTGTTAGCCTAGTCTATGTGAGTTCACAGTCCTCATGTGCAGCTTGAACTCACAACCTTCTGATTCAGGTGACTGCTTCTGACTGAGACAAGCTGACTTTGTTGCAAGGCACGATAATTACACACTTACTGTTACTGGTAACTCAGTGACATTCCTTGTAACTGTGTTAAGTTACAAAACAGAAATAACCGGACATAGAAAAGGGGGTTATTTCATAAAGAACTCTCCTCCATGTCACATTATCAAGTTTGGTTCATGTGTCAGAGCAGAGTTCCGTGGATTTTCAATAACTAATCCCATTACAAATTGTGAAACCTGAAATTCTGCTTAGTTTTAGTCTATGAAATTTAAGATTGTGCAGAATTGTGGAAAACCTTCAAAATCAATCTTACTTTGGAAGCTGGTTTTCTGGAGTTTTTAAAAAGAATTTTTTCCAAATTAAGACTGAATTTAAGAATTTTCTACATTTCTGTTATTTCGTAAATTTAAAAACAAAATAGTCTTACAAGTCAATTATAGATAGAATTTCAGCCCTCTGAGATACTGAGTTTGGACTCTCAAATAAAACAAGTCTTCTATGTTAAATGTACCATCAGAAGAATGTAAGAGGAATATTGCTTACATCAGTAAATATCATTCTTTAATGCTAAATAGCTGGTTTGCTCCAAAGTAAAGATCACTGTTTAAATTGAAAAATGCATACCTGGGTATAAATCTGAAAATTAATGAAAATAATCACAGTATCAGCAGCAACTGGTATTCAATCGGCGAGTTCTAGATTTGTATTATTAAGTTTTCATCTGCACTATGTAACAATATAAAAATGAATAAAGGATTAATATTCTGATTCAGGTGCTCTTTTAGATCAGTGAATAATAAAGAGAAGTGAAGGAAAATGTGGGGTAGAATATAGGAAATTATGGATCTAGAAAAATCATCAAACCTCTACCTTCTACAGTCCATACAATACTTTTTCCATTAACTAGCACAATTCTATTTCACTGAGAAAAACTCTGTGCAGGTACTCGCTGAACTCTCAAAGTAATTGAGCAAAACCTCCAGAATATTCATCCAACTCCATGACTACACTATTCAATCCTATCCCTGGATTGAATATGTGGAGTCCAGTAGCTGAGTGGTTAGAGCCCTCCCTCACAAGTGAGAGACCTGGGTTCGATTCCTGGCAGGGCGAAACCATGAGCCAGTTTCCTTACTCCATACCCCTGATAATAATCCCTCAAGAAAAAAAATGATAAATTGGCCACTTCAATCCACGACTGTTTGTGGGACACTGCTGTGCACAATTGGCTGTCACTGTTCGCCCACAAATATACAGTCAATTCACTTTACAGTATACTTGCTCGCTCTCTCCGCTCAGTGGGCTCCGGCCTGCCTCACATCCCCCACCTCACTCGCCCCACTATTGGCAGGCGGGCCTTCTTCCACTCTGCCCCCACCCTCTGGAACTCTATCCCGCAGTCCCTCCGCCTCGCAAGCTCCCTTGCCTCCTTCAAGACCCATCTCAAGACCTTCCTCTTCGACCTTGATTTTGATCTCCCTGTTTCCCTCCCTGCCCTCCACCCTCCCCGATCCCAACCCCCAGCTCGGGTCCAAAACTCTGTCTGTCCAAAGTCTTGGGTCGTCCTCCTGACGTGAAAGGCGCTATACAAATGTAATTTTGTTGTTGCTGTTATATTCTGTGAAGCGCTTTGAGAGGTCTAGAAGACTTGAAAAGCCCTATATCAAATGCAAGTATTATTATACTGGACCCTGCAGCACAGAAATCATTGTATCCCATGGAGTGTTTGTTCCTGTGTATGTGCTTGTTCCTATAACCAACAAAACTGTTCACAACTGGGTATTTATCCAGATCATTTCTGAAGGAGATAGTCAGCGCAGCATCATGTGACTTTTCTGGAAATTCGAAATATCAATGATTCATTAAGCAAACTCCTTCATATCGCTCATCCGGTTTTCCAATCTTAAATCCATATGAAATCAGGAAAGCCAGCTGAAGAGAGCATGTGTTTTTTCACCAAGTATTAATGACATTTAAATTAAAAATCAGTGCTAGAGATCAAAAACACAACCCCCTCGCTATATTGAAGATGAAGATGGCCTCATCCTTCATTCTGTAAAGTTTGGAAGGAGATACCATTCTCTCAAAGTCAGTGGACTCTTCAGTTTCAAGCCCCAAATTAAGATGACTTTCCAGGTAAATAACACTTTGTTAATTATTCCTCGTAATGCAACATGCACAGTCACTGTATTTTACAGTAAATCCTTACATTTGATTTAACGTGAAAGGCACTAAATCACATTTAAGCATTATTACTATTATTATAATAATTAATAATAATGCTTGCATTTGGTAAAAAACAGAATGAATTTAGGAAAGGTGACTTCTATTTCAGATACAAGTTTCCTTTTCTTACTAAATGGTAGAAAAGAAACAAGATTCTTGCACTGAAACAGAATTCTAGTTGTACAAACTAATTATGATAATAATAATCCTTGCATTTGATATAGCACTTTTTCACATCTTCTAGACGTCTCAAAGCGCTTCACAGAATAGACTGCAAAGTGAATTGACTGTATATTTGTGGGCGAAACGCAGCAGCTAATTGCGCACAGCAGTGTCCTATAGACAGTCGTAGATTGAAGTGACCAATTTGTCATTATTGTTTTTTTTCTTGAGGGATTATTATCAGGTGTGCGGAGTAAGGAAACTTGCCCAAGGTTTCACCCTGCCGGAAATTGAACCCAGGTCTCTTGCTTGCAAGGCAAGTGCTCTAACCACTGAGCTACAGGACTCCATGTCTGGAGAGATTTACCTTGTAGCAGGTATTTTATGCCAGTGTGAACTGAGCCTGCCAAACACCTACACACCTACATGGAAAACAAGTCTCAATTTGCGGTAGGACAAAAAAAAACACGCTTTATCAAAGGCATAGTTAATCGTCTAAGCGTTAGATTAATGCTGTTCAGATCACGATTGTATTGCTCAGCGACTGGCAATTGGGTTAAATCCCATTACGTTACTCACTTTATATGAGGCATGCAGTTTAATACCAAATTTAAAGGTGCCGTTTTGTGACCTAGATTTGATCTTACTTTCTCTTACATGATTCATTGTAATGGTGTCACAAGGCTTTTATTAGTAATATGATCGCACAATTTATTAGTAATATTGTGCAATCATAAATGTTGCATTTAGGCTTCAATGGAGTTATTTTACAATCTTATGCTGCTGTTATTATACATAAAATGATACAGCAAGGTAATGGGTAACTTGGCTAAACCAGTCCGTGCCGGTAGATTGTATTGTGTATTATATTGTGCTTCTTGGCAGTTCTCGATTCCTAAAAGCTGAAACAAAGTAGTTTAGTATGATCTCTCTGCTTATCCCAAGGTTGCTTGAGGAAAACAGCAAGGTAATGGGTAACTTGGCTAAACCAGTCCATACCGGTAGATTGTATTGTGTATTATATTGTGCTTCTTGGCAGTTCTCGATTCCTAAAAGCTGAAACAAAGTAGTTTAGTATGATCTCTCTGCTTATCCCAAGGTTGCTTGAGGAAAACAGAGTTCCAAATAAGTGCAGATGACTTGCCCGGTCCACCTGAACAGGGAGATAGGACTTGTGTTAACCATGCATGTGTTAACCACCCGTAGAGATTTTTGGAGTTTTCTCTACCAGTTATAGTGACAGTGTAGACTGCTTAATGCACTTGAAAATCAGACAACATTCTCCCGGTGTCATGGCTAAC
Source organism: Callorhinchus milii (assembly GCF_018977255.1). Taxonomy (NCBI): domain Eukaryota; kingdom Metazoa; phylum Chordata; class Chondrichthyes; order Chimaeriformes; family Callorhinchidae; genus Callorhinchus; species Callorhinchus milii. Next base: position 89,955,853 of record NW_024704743.1, read on the forward strand.
AATCCCCCAAATAAAACTGCTCATTCGCGTCAAGGCTGTTTATGGGACATTGCTGTGTGTGGATAGCATTTATCTATAATCTCGTTTTTGTACAACGTCTTTTGTTAATTCTATTTTACTTTTGCGATACTCTTCTATTTTAAAACTTTGCACCCTGAGTCACAATAAACATATTACACAAATCTAAGCGACCGGCCAGAGCACACGTGAACTACAAGGTGCTGGTTGATTTGCTGGATAATATTGTCATGTGCTGTTACACACGCAGGAGAAAAATATTTTCTGGTAGGTGCAAGTATCACAAGGTACCACGAGTTTCTATGACAACAAGGTTTCAATTTAAAACCAAAACGCTACACAAAAGCTTTTGATAGCGCCCTGCCAGATCGCGTGCGTCATACCACAAATTATATGCTGCTTCTCATCATTCCCTCGTCCCAAAATAGTCAGCCTCTAAAATATTTTCTAACAAATAATAGGACAATTATGGATAGGGAAGTTAAGCTAAAAGTATTCCAAGATTTGGTGAGTGAAAATCTCTATCTATGCTCAGTACAAAATGTGTCAGCTGCGATCGAATTGAAATTTTTCAGTTCATAAATAACTTAGCATTTCTGGTTGAATAATTTACATTTGCTTCAGCTATATTAAAGACATTACGCCTGGTCTTAATCATATGGGGCTTGCATTAATGTTCTTAACGATTCCTAAGTCCCTACAGTTTAGGAATAAGAAAACTCTACAAAGGCACAGGAAGAAGGGGTCTCTCCCCCACCCATTGGTTGATCTTAACCTCACTTTGCATCATCTCCTCCAATGTTCTCTCTCCAACAAACCTAGCTAGTCCGTTTTTCTCAATCCATTTATGCTATTTCTTTTTATTATCTTCCTTTGTCAACTTACTCCATTCATCTATTGTGGTTCGAATGAACTACTTGTTAGAATTGTTTGCCTTGATCTTGGTGTGAAGTTCATACAACACAATTATTCTTATGATGTATGAGGTGACAAAAAGGACCCAGGCAGGATTGGAAGAGATAAACAATGAAGAGAATAGTTATTGCATTCACCAAATATGATCAAGGCAAACAAGTCTAAAGCATGCCATCTTCAGGAAACCTTCTAGGCATCTTGTCCCCTTCTTTGAAATACCAACTAATGGTTTGTCTTTTGGTTACTCTTATTAATCAGCAGCAGTGTTTAGGAGGAACTTATTTGTGCAGAGAAAGGCAATAATATGGAACACATTGGTGGAAGTCGTAGTTGAAGCCGAAAGCATCATTGTATTTAAGAATAAACTTGATGCACACATTAGGGAGCAGGTAATTGCGATATAGGAGAGGAGATTCGGAGGGTGGAGGCTCATATGAAGCATAAACACTGCAAAGGATTAGTTGGGTTGAATGTCTTGTTTCTTGGCTGTAACGGTCTATATCATTCTATAGCAGTTAGAGATCAGGAACACTTGTGAGTCAAAAAATTATAGAAAGTGGGGGTCAAATTGGAAATGTTTGCAGACCAAATGTTTGGTCAAATTGGAATGTTTGGTAATGCAAAGGCATCACCAACTTTAAGGGTATGAACTGCATCGGAATGTGGGATTATGGGAACTTCACTTTGCAGTACCACAACCCAGAAGCTTTGATGGTTCTGAGAGCAACATTGAGAGGAGTGTCTGAGAAGTGTAAGGCTCCAAATGGAATCAGGGAGAAGTGATTGATATCCAAACAGCAGGTAGAACAGACAAGGGTGGATAGTCAAGTTTCACTTCTACTGCTTCTATTTTCAGCTAATATAATACTATAAAGATCTAGTTTTGCCAAACATACTTTAAGTTATATGATAGATGTTCACCAGAATTGGAAAATAACCCCAATATGTGGAACAGCTTGATCGATCCCTGGCATCATTATGAAAACTTCAATTTTGTTTCTTAAAAGTCTGTTCTTTTTCAATAAGACCAAGCGCACGTCCTCTTTGCTTTTTCTCATAATGCTAAATTCCCAAGATTTGGTATCTCAGGATAAAAAGTTGGAACTTCCACATTCATGTCACTGGAATCCACTGAGCATCCACAAATTAACAAAAGTTTGTATTTCAAATCAATAGCTTTTTATTGGGTCTAATATGTGGTAATTTCTAACAGAATTTCTTCATAAAGAATCTGGAATAAGGTCACGCTGACCCACAAGAACTTTTCTCCAACGCAATCTACTTTGGGAGTGGAGTTTCACGTTTGCTGTCCGGCAGAGGGAGTTTCTACTTAGGTTTATTATTAAGAAGGAATCCAGATAACAACAGTCACATAATAGATCTTATTAATTCAGTTAATTATCAGACATGAGATACAGAGAAAATACATGAGGATGAATCGAGGGACATGATTTTTGCCCAATAGTGGCAATGATTGAAACTCAGTCACTTGCGACTGATCAGGCCACTCCACTGGTGAGGTACAAGATGTACCTTACGCCTCCTCACGTACGGTCAGTGCTCTAGAGCAGTCATAGAAACATGAGTCTCCCTAATCTTGCAACCATAAAATACAAAGTGAAGCACGCTCAAGCTGCAGAAACGTCTGAAGGTCAGATTTCTGTGGATAATGACATGCTTCACAGCTGAAGTTTTACTCTATGTCCTGTGGAGTTATGTGTCAGCACGCAGCAGGATAGAGGTGGACTGGCTTAGGGTATGTCTACAAGTCATTTTTCTCTATAACAGTGAGTGAGAAAAGAATACCCCCAACTGCATTCATTTTGTTTGCTTTACACGGAAAACACAAATTAACTGATATTAATAATTCTTGCATTTGGTCTAGCACCTCATCATGTCAGAACAGCTCAAAGTTCTCACAGTTGTTTTTCTGTAAATTATAGTGACTGAATATTTGTCGGTGAATGTGGCAGCCAATTTCCACACAGCAAGATCCTGCAAATACCAGGAAGGGAATGATTTTTAGCTGGGGGATTGTTCCCTAGCAAATCAGGAAAAATTCCCTGCTATTTTGAAATAGTGTAATGGGATCTTTAATGTCCACCTGAATAGGCAGCTGGGACCTTGGTGTATCATCATGAAGGACTGCACCTCTAACAATGCAAAGATCTGCCAGCATGGCATTGAAGTGTGAGCTTAGACTAAGAGCTCAAATACATGATGTGAGGCTTGAATCCACAACCTTCTGACCCAGAGCGGAGTCTGACCAACTGAGCTAGACTAACCCTTAAATATCAATCTAAAAATATTTTTCATCTCTATCACAGAGAGAGAAATGTCTGCGTGGTTAAACAAAAATTCCGGATTTCTGCATTCAAACTAGTGTGAGATTTTACACAGGAATGTGATGGTCTTAACTGACATTCTGTGAATGCTCACAATACTAAATATGTAGCCACTACTACCCTACAAATGTCTGCGTGGGATTAGTACAGGTGGTAGCTTGCTGAACTTTACCAAGGGAAGCTGCAGCTCTGCTACCCTCCTGCTGTCACGTCAGCTAATGAGAGTACCATTTGTCTTCATTTTAAACTGTTCAATTCTGTGAGGCGTACAGGCCAAAAGAACTATTAACCTACCCATTAATAACCAGTCCATGCATTGCACTGAGGGAATCAGAGAAAGTTAAACAGCAGAACTTTAAGCCTTGGTTACTATTTCATAAGGCTCTGATTGTGAAGTTGGCTTCACCATTGGTGGATAGGTTTGTGATTACTTTGCCTTCGGTTTTCTGGAGCTCCCTTTCCAAATCCTTGGGCTTTGCACTGTCCTCTCCAATTTCAAAATCCAGTTTAAAATCCTTCTTTCCACCATGAGATGTTACCCAGTGTATGGGGATAGGGCAGGTAAATCGGTAATTGATGATGAAAGGATTACTCTTAAAAGTGCCAGAACATACACAATCAATTAATTTGGGGGGATTGTACCATGAGAAACTCCCTTCTCTTTTTAACTAGTGTCATGGAATCTGTGAGCTTCAAGCCCTGAAATGGGGCATGAACCCAGAACCTTTTGACACAGAAGCAACAATGCTACCAACTGAGGCTAATTAACACAACAAAATCAATATTGAACGAGTTAAGTAACTGTTTAGAATTTCAATAATCAACTGGTTTTGAGTGTGAATTGCTGCCCATCCTAAGAACCATGTTGGAGTCTGAAGGTTTCGGCCTTTGTTCTCCCAGTTACATAGTGCGGCATTCCAGGGCCACTTCACAGAGTACAGGCTTAATCAACATCGAGTTAAAATGGTCAGTGTGAAGCTACAATGAAATGATGTTCTTCACAATTGCAAACAATTGGGAACAAAGTTGAGTTCTGCAGGCCCAACTGTGATGTTAGTCGGGTGGAGAGGACTGTCCATACAGAAACCAGTCAAAAATAACCAATTTAAATTCCAATTTTCCTGAACAGATTGCATATGTAATGAAGGATCACATTTGACTCCAAGTCCATGCAACAATAACAGAAGCATTTTACCAATTAAACACATCACAATCTTTAGAGTGTTTGAAATTGGAAATTTCACTTATACTGAATTATAATGTGGCTCAGTTTCAGAGTCTGAAATAGAGGATGTGTTTACATCCTAGTTCTCAGCAAGGACACTGCATCAAGATAGAACATGCAGGGGGTCTGACACAAGGTGGCCAGATTCATTACAAGAAAAAAGATATTCCTTCAAAACTGTTTTTCTTTAGAAACTGATAAAGACAGTACAAGAGTGGGCTGATGATCTATAATTAATCTCACGTAGGTAGGAATGAATAATTTTGCTGTGTTCCATTAATAGAGAGGCTCCTACTGCTCACTCTTCACATGTGATAATTGTCTTCACAAGCATAGGTCTCGCACAGGCACCATCTAACCATAGGGATGCTCTCCGACACGGAATTAACACGTGACTTGCACACTGCCAGCTCAAGCAAGGGAGCTGCAAATGGGACATCATCCAGGAAACATATACTTGTCATCCTAACATATCATGTAAGTCATAGACCTGACTATGTATTCCTGTTCTGAATATCGAGGTAACACAGTAAGGTGCACACAATGAAGGTTCAGCATTTTCTCCTAATGACAGATGTCAGCCTTGCTCAGTAAGTTTCATTCCTGTGTTCAAGCCCATGTTGGGTTCCTGAACTCATAGTCTAGGCTGACACTCCAATACAATGTTGGGGGAAAGCTGAATTTTCAGGAGTAGTTCCCTTCAAGTGAAGTGTTAAGCCAAGGTCGAGTTTGCCTGTGCCTGTTATTGTGGATGTTAAAGATCCCACCGCACCATTGCTTTTCCTAATTTCTTTGAAGTCGAATTTCTTCCATGGTCCTTGCCAACAATCCTCCTGATAAAATTGACCATTCACTTCATGCCTGCTTGTGCATGCCCAGAGATAAAGTCAGTAGACTGTACAGAAAAACAGTATTATTATTATTGCAAAACACAAAATACTGCAGATGCTGGAAATCTGAAATGAAATAATAATCCCTCCAAAAACCAAAAACAATAATAAAAAAAATGGTCATTTTCAATCTACGACTGTATGTGGGACATTGCTGTGCGCAATTGGCTGTCGCGTTTGCCCACAAATATACAGTCAATTCACTTTACAGTGTGTTCTGTGAAGTGCCTTGGCTGGTTTGAGCTGGCTTTCAGTTCTTTGAGATGATTCAGTGAGTTCAGGTGACAGGCTCCACTTCAGAGACAGAACTGTAATGTAAAGGATGACTACCTCTGGAGATGATGTGTTGTGGACTGCTCTTTGGGAAACAGTGTCAACAATGGCTGCTTGCTCCTGTGGGAAACTGCTGTTCATTATGAATGAATGAACAAACTTGTAGTTTAATAATGTTAAAATGCCTCAATATGCTTCATAGCAATACATGTAATGGCTGTGTTTTATAGACAAAAGTGGCAGGCATTTTGCAGACATCAAAATCTCACAAATAGTAATGAGATGAATGACCTATTAACCAGGATGTTGTTGACCAGGAGAGAAATATTCTCTTTCCTAATTATATTGTGGGATTTGTAACTTCCACCTGAGCAGGATGGGACTTTGATTTAACAGCCACTCTGACAATACAGCGCCTCACCCCCACCCACCCCTGGGCTGTGCTGAAGTGTTAGCCTGGCCTATGAGCTCACCTCAAGATGTGGGACTTGAACCTTCAACCTTCTGACCCAGAGCCAAGATTGCTCCCAAAGAATCCAAGCCGACATTATCATTGCCCATGACTGAGTTCTCAAATTAAAAGTTACAAGAAATGTCTTCTCACTCTGTGACAAGCATCTTCTCCCTATTAAGATAAGGGCCCATGGAAATGGGGGGAGCATATTAACATGGATTGGGGAATGGTTAACGGGTAGGAAACAAAGCATAGGGATAAACGGGTTCTTTTCAGATTGGCGGGATGTGACTAGTGGAGTGCCAGAAGGATCAGTCCTTGGGCCTCAGCTATTTACCATCTACATCAATGATCTAGATGAGGACATCGAAGTTAACATATCTAAATTCGCGGATGACACAAAACTAGGAGGAAGTGTCAACACAGAGGACGACATTAAAAAAAATGCAGTGAGACATAGATAGGTTAGATGATTGGGCGGGTAGGTGGCAGATGAAGTATAATGTAGGGAAGTGCAAAGTCATCCACCTAGGTAGCAAAAACAGTAGAGCGGGTTATTTTTTAGAAGGGGAGAGATTGGAATGTGTTAGCGTCCAGAGGGCCGTGGGTGTCCTTGTACACCAATCACAGAAAGTTAGTCTGCAGGTGCAGCAGCAATTAGGAAGGCAAACGGTATATTAGTATTCATTATGAAAGGATTAGAGTATAAGAGTAGGGAAGTCTCGCTGCAACTGTATAGGGCCCTGGTGAGACCACACCTGGAATACTGTGTGCAGTTTTGGTCTCCTCATTTAAGGAAGGATGTACTTGCCTTGGAGGGGCTGCAGTGTAGATTTATTAGGTTAGTACCAGGGATGAAGGGGTTGAGATACGAGGATAGGCTGACTAATTTGAGCTTATATTATTATTATTATTATATTATTATTATATTCTCTAGAATATAGAAGAATTAGAGGGCATCTTATAGAAACCTATAAGATCATCAAAGGGCATGATAGAGTAGATAGTGGGAGATTGTTTCTCCTGGTTGGAGAAACTAAAACTAGGGGTCACAACCTTAAAATCAGAGGCCAGCCCTTTCGAACTGAGTTGAGGAAGAACTTTTTCACTCAAAGAGTGGTGAATGTATGGAACTCGCTACCCCAAAGGGCTGTTGATGCTCAGTCCTTGAACATATTTAAGACTGAGATAGATAGATTTCTTATTGCGAAAGGGATTAAGGGATATGCGGATAAGGCAGGGTTAGGTTATTAGCTGGAGTTAGATTAGAAGATCAGCCATGATTGAATGGCGGGGCAGGCTCGAAGGGCCGAATGGCCTACTCCTGCTCCTATATGTTATGTTATTATCACCTCCCCTCTAATGGCTTCTCCACTCACGCTTGCACGGTCACCTGTGGTGTACTGCATGGCTCTATCTCGAAACCTCTCCTATTCTTCAACTACATGCTTCCCCTTGGTGACATCATCTGCAAATATGGAGTAAATTTCCACATGTACATGTATAACACACAATTTTACCTCTCTGCTTCTACAAGATCACAAGATTAGTTGGATAAGGAAGGCCCTTTGGCCATCTGATCTCAACCTCACAAGAATACCCACCCACTGTCCTCACATCACAACATCAAGGTGCCTTTTGATGTGCCTTTGATATTAGGATTACTGATTTTCTGACTGCCTGTTGGATGTGAAGTCTTGGATGAGTCTCAATTTTCTTCACCTAAATATGGACAAGATGGAAACCATTCTCCTCAGATAATAATAATACTAACAACCGCTCTTTGCTTCTGGCTCTGAATTCCTCAACCTTCCCAGCCTCTCTCTCTCTCTCTAACTCACCAGTGTGCAACCTTGGCATTCGGTTTGACCATCAACTCCCTTTCTCGCCCTTCATATCTGGTCTCTGAGCAAGTCTGCTCTTCTATATTTTTGCCACATCACCCATCTCCACACCTAGCTCACGTTCAATGCTGCGGAAGCTCATATTATTCCTTCATCATATTCAGACTTGTCTTTTCAAATGCATTCCTCGCTGGCCTCTCCAGTTCCACGATCCACAAGCTCTAGTGCATCCAAAACTCTACCGCCCACATATTTACTTTGTATCCATACCATTGCCAGATTCCACTGGCTCCCTGACTCCCATCAGATTGTCTATAAATCCCTTCACACCATTCCACACCCCTACCTCTGTTTTCTTCTGCAGAATCACTATTCTGCTCACCACTCCACTTGGCAAACTCGAGCCTACTGCTGTCCTCCACCCGCTCCATTTCAGCATTGGCCGCCGAGTGTTCAGCCACTGTACCCCCACCTTCTGGACCTCTCTCTGGACCTCTCTCTGTCAACCCTCCATCTTGCCCTCTCTCTGTATATGATTAAAACCTGTTTAGAAACCGACTTCTTCAACCTTGCTGGTCACAGCTTCCTCCTAGCCCAATTGATTGTGCAGCACCATCTCTGAAAAGTGCTCCGAGATCTTTCTCTATGTGAAGAGTGTTATATAAGAACAAGCTGCAGTTGCCTGTGCGCATATTATACTATCCATGACTGTGAGGAGACATCATCCTTTGACTGAGACATTAAACTGACATTCCGTTTGTTTCCGCCTGTTTGCAAAAGGTTCATATTAAAGATCGTGATTTTTACAATTACAATTTACCCTCACATAGCAGTTTTCACATCAGGACACACTCTCAAATTGTTTCATACTGCTGACTGGGAGGCCAAAAGAGAAGGGAGTTTATATTGTTATCCTAGAATAATATTGGATCATTCACACACCTGTCTGTTTGTGGGACTTGGCTAAACACAAAATGGGTGCTTTGGTTGGCTGTAAAAAACACTAATTCTGAAGCATAACAAACTTCAACATATGTGCAATTTAAAAATTCTCTCTCTCTTAAGGAACTTCCCCGATATCATAACAAAAGTCTCTATTTTCAATTTCTAAACTGATTTGATTCTTGCCCTTTGCACTGTTGAGTTTCTGTTACAAACAAGATGAGTTCCACATCAACACTGGCTTGAGTATTACAAATGCTTATTATGTTTGAAGGGGCTATAAAGCCCATTGAGCAGAGAAAAAGAATAAGAATGATACTGAATAATTCATCTTGATTTAACGGTAGATAAAGAATATTACCTTGTGTGACGGTCATGTCTCGGACAGAATATATAAAATCTATACATTCAGCAAATATTGATGTATCCAGTATTACTTATTAAGTAACTGAACAGGTGCGTAAATAAAATGGATAATCTCATGCACCCTACCCGGTTACAGAGTTTGTTGTAAGCTGCCTGGAAATGATGCTTATTCAAATGCAAAGGGCAAATGGAACAACAATAAACTTGCATTTATTTAGTGCCCTTTTTGACGATAGCACGATAGTGCTGCAAAAAGCAAATTAGGAGGCAAAAAAATAAATTAATATTGGAGGAAATGTATTTACTTTAATAACATAAGGGGTATGATAGCCATTGCTTTCATATATGCCACTGTAGCCCATATGGGTTTAGCCTGGCTGTTAGTAGCATTATCACCTATGACATAGAAGGTCGTAGGTTCAAGCCCCAAATTGTGACTTTGAACGCACAGTGTAGACTGACAATCCAATTCAGTGCTGGGAGTGCGGTTCATTGTCGGAGATTTATCCTTCCAATGGGACTTCAAACTGTCTGCCTGTTCAGGTGGGTATTAAAGATCCCATTGCACTATTCAAAAAGGAAAAAGCATTTCCTCCCGATGTCAGCGCCGACAAATCCCCGCATAAAATTCACTTAATGCTGTTTGTGGGACATTGCTGTGTGCAAAATGAACTGCAGCACATTTGCCTACAAAATTACAGTCGCTACCCTTTATAGTGAATGCTGTGAAGCACTTTGAGATGCCCTCCCAAGGTGAAAAGTTCTATATCAAATGCAAGGATTATTAAATACATTACAAAAGCTTTCTGAATGAGGTCAGTGCAGAAAATCGGTTTATCAAATGTGTTCATCCAGCAAGATATTATACCCTGACCATGCATCATCCAGTAAATCAGCTGTCTCCCTCTATTTCCTAAGGGTTTAATTAGACTTAAATTGAAATGCTAGCACCTAAATCTGTTGCAAAGATGAATTGCTATCTTGTAGTCTCTGATCACAAAGGATTTGAGTTCTACCAGCTTTATACATCATCAGAAAAAGAAACCACAGCACAAAGCAGCACCCAGAGCTCAAATCCCTTCACTTCTTGCAGAATGACAATATGAATAACAGTGTGCACCAAAAATACAGAATTTAGTGTGACAGCAGGAACACTAGGCTGTTTTAAATGAAGCCCGGCTGCAATAATTCAAAACAAAACTCGCCCTTTTCATTTTTCTTTCAAACAGAGGAAGGAGGTAACAAAGCCAGAGATTCTATTTTTATTTCACAGTCAACAATCTGCAAGCCTTAAGGTCCTGCAGAGGCACCATGTATTACTAACGCATTCACCAAAATGACAAGGAAATTGGATAAATATTTGAAGAGAAAAACAAGTACCGGGAAACTGGGGTTAAAGGTTTATTCCAGTGGAGGATCTGGCACCAGCATAGGCTCAATGTGCTTTGGGCATTACAGTGTCGATGGAGTGTTAAGATGGGATAATTATCCTATCAAATCCACTAAGAAATGTTGCATTTTTCATTCCAGTATTACTAATGTTCAGTTCAGAGCACCAATCCAATTCAACATCTAGTACGCCATCCATCCATGGAGCTGTGCTGTACAATGGATGACTGGGAAATAGATCTACACCTACAGTTCCCCAAATGATGAGCTCCTGATGTCAGACATTCCATGATGAGGAGTCACCATGAAACTTAGGACATTTACCCGCAGGAAATGCAAATAGAAAATATATTAGGCAATAATTCTATTAAATAGTATAAAGAAAAAAGAATTAAACACCTTCAATGGAGGAGGTGGGTGGAAGATAAAATGGAAAGAGAGAAAGAAATGGAAGGGGGAAAGAAGTAATGTTTGAAATTTTACTCTCCCAGTGTACTCTGTGTACTCTGTGATCTAAGTCTTAAAAATCATTTTATTTTTAAAATGTATGATTGTGTAAAAGTTTGAAATTTTAAAAAATTCAATCTTAACTTGGAAGCCTTTTTTGTATTTAACCTACAAAACACACAGTCACTAGATTTTAGAGTATATCTTGTGAAGTGCTTTGAGTCATCCTCCTAACATGAAAAGCGCTCTATCAAACACAAGGATCATTAGTATTATTATTATTATGTATTCGGAAGGCAGTTTTTCACAGTCCTTGAAAAGAATTATGGACTCAGATTCCTTCCGTACAGTTCTGTGACATGTCTGAACATTTATAGGAGTTCTTTAAGCCTGCTATTTAAGTACACTGGTGTTAGTTTTTTTTTATTCCTTGAAGTTCAGTGAACCGATCGATTTGCATCCAATATTTGATGGGCTACAGCTCTATCAATAATCAGCTTAGTATTAAAAGCCTGACATCTATTTAGTTTAAATAGCATATGCTAAATGAAAACAGTGAGAAGTAGTTCACTGCTTAAAGGAAGGACTTCAGGGAATTCTTACACCCTGGCTGTGTGCAGGTTTGGTGTAGAGTTTGACACTTTACAGCAATGATCCGTGAGGTTCTGTGAAACATTTTAAGTGATAGACATTATCTCAGATATAAAGTACTTTACTCAAGTCGACATACAGTTTGAAAATGTTGCTGCAATAATCAGGGTTTCTGACGCGGATCCACAGTAGCCACTTGTCTTTTGGTACCAGTTGACTGATATTGTTTTCTTGCAATGCTTTTATAAAAAGGAAAAAATAAAGTATTGAGAGTTTCTAACTTCATTAATTTGCAGCCATATGGCAGATAGTGAGGGTAGCATGCAACTCAGGGTCGCATACAAGACAGTTTCCTTGACCCAAGTGAATTAGTACCATGACGGTCAATGTATAAGGCAAGACCTCTGTGGCACGTTTGATTCCCTAAAGGTCCATCAACCTAAATTATTCCACTCATTCCTGCATGTAATTTCTAGGGTGAAAAATATTTACCATGAGGTGCCAGATGGAAAGAGTGCAAGAAGCTGACAAAGCATTCAGCCATTCACTGAAAGTGTTAGGCTTGACAGCACAGCAGATTTTATGTTAATTCACATTATTGTGAGTGAAGATAGCAAAGATAGGAGGCAGACACTTTGGTAGAGGAAAGAGGGTGTTTGGTTTTGGTCTTCAGTGTATGCTGAACTATCAGTACAAAAATCAGAAGCTTTCTAGTAGCCACCCCTCTTCCACTGCAAACAATGCAGGTTTCTATCTGTATTGGAGTGTGAAATGAATAATTACATGACAGAATAAAGACAAAAATAAAGTCTTATCTATAGCGTTTAGACATTTTAACTCTCAGATTAAATACTAGCATATTCTTGTTTGGAAAATGTCTAAGACATCAAATAATAATATAATAGTCCTTGCATTGGTTAGAAAACCTTACCATGTAGTCAAAATGTCTCAAACTTCTTAATGGGTCTTTTTTTGCTGTGAAATGTAGTGACTGTACAATATTTTGTAGGTGAATGTGGCAGCCAATTTGAACACAGCAATATCCCAGAAACAGCCATAAAGGGAACGACAAATTTTAACTTGACATTGCTGGTCAGGACAGCAGGAGAAACTCTCTTCTCTTTTTGAATAGTGCAATGGGATCTTTCATGTCCACATGAACAGGCAGACATAACCTCAGTCTCATTCAAAGGATGTCACCTCCAACAATGAAGCATGCTCCCGTAGTCAACATAGACTATATTAGTTCAAAATTCAGACATGAACTTGAACACACAAATTTCTGAATCAGATGCGAGAGTGCTATCAAATGAGTTAGATTGACACCTTAATTTAATCTCTTCCTTCCAGTATAGCCCACTCTAAAATCTTCAGTATCACAGTATCAGGCTGCTTATTGATACACCAAGCTTCTTTATAGTCACAGGGTATCTTTTAGTTTTGCGTAAAATCAATATAGAAAATGGAACACATCCCCATTAAAATAAAACAATTGTAATGAATTGTAATGAAGCAGAATCCTCCATCTATTGCTTGCAGCAGTATGCGATTATCTATTGCAATGACATCCAACTGGTTACACTAAATTTCCGTTCCTGATGGACTTCATTGTTAGCTTTGTCTATTGTGCATACTGTGTAATGTGCCATTACTATGAGATGATCGTAAGGGCTGCTTTTATCCTCCGTGGAGGGAGAGGATAGTGGCTCCAAGGTGCCATGCATGGCAATGGAATTTTGCAATCAAGTTAACCCCTGTGACAGTCTCGGTGGTCCGGTTCTTGAGCTAGGCAGTTCCGCAGTATTCCAGGGCACTGCTGATGACAGCATAGCCAGCCTGGCTCATCAGTAGGACTTGGAGAAGCGGGCTGGTTATTTGTGGCAGAGATTCTTCCCACTCAGCTCCTGTTAACCTTGCAAGTCAAAGCCCAAAAAGTCCGGATGACCCTAGCTGGACAAGCAGCGAGAAGCTTGCCAGAGAATGGCTTCAATGACAAGCTATACAGTTTTAGCTAATTAAACTCCAACAATGCATACTCTGGGACCCCCAAGCCTTGGCTCTTGCCAACCTCTTGCTATGGAGTCCTGTAGCTTTGTGGTTAGAGCACTCGCCTTGCAAGCAAGAGGACCTGGGTTTGATTCCCAGGCAGGATGAACCATTGGACATGTTTTCTTACTCCACAGTCCTCTGTTTATCTAGCAGTAAGTAGGAACCTGGTTATTAGTCATTTGGCAGATTGCTTTTCCAGGGATAACAATCCCTTTTTAAAAAAATAATTTGGTTACTCAATCCAAGACTGTTTGTGGGACACTGCTGTGTGTAATTGGCTGCCATGTTTCGCCCATAAAATATACAATCAATTCACTTTACAGTATACTCTGTGAAGCGCTTTGAGACGTCAAGAAGACATGATAAGATGCTATATATCAAATGCAAGGACTATTTATAGCCTGTGCCGGAATTGGGTTAGCAGGATGTGTCACAATGGAGAGAGAGGTTGGATTCCATACCAAACACGGGAATGTGTAAGGGGCATGGAACTAACTCTCACTCTGGTTTCGATATTCTCTTATCCATTTCGAGGCTTCAACTGGAATCAAGCAAAACAATGATGTTGAAATCAGGGGTGGAAGGAGGTTGCAGCCAAAAACAGTCAATGACTAAAGACTGATTCAACTGCAAATTTCAGCAATTTATATATCACATATTTTGAGTGTAGTTGGATTATTTGCTCTCAGACTAGTATTTGTTATGTGAAAGATAGTGCAGAGTAAGACGGTAATTTTAGGTTATAGTCCAAGTAGGGATACATCAGTCTACACTGATGTATTCCTACTTGGACTATAACCTAAAATATAACTTTCAATTTTCTCTATCACCCCCATCCTCGCCCGACTCCACTGGCTCCCCATCACACAGAGGATACAGTTCAAGATCCTTCAAAGCCTTCCATGGTCTTACTCCGCCCTACCTCTGTGACCTCTTAACACCCTACCATCCTGCTCGCTCCCTCCACTCAACGGGCTCTGGCCTGCTTCAACATTCCCCACCCCGCTCGCCCCACTATTGGTGAGCGGGCCTTCTGCCACTCTGCCCCCACCCTCTAGAACTCCATCCCGCAGTCCCTCCACCTCACCCCCTCCTTTGCCTCCTTCAAGACCCATCTTCTGGGAGAGGGAGAGAGGAGGAGCTCATGAAAAAGTGATTTCAAGGTCTGCTTCTAAACCATCTTAATTCATGTCTGGTGCCAAGTACAGAGCAGCTCTACATTAAAATAATTGTCTGTATAATGTTTGGCTGCTGGGAATTATCGCATTGGTGATGGGGATAGAGATCACTGAGAAGAGGAGGGGAGGAGGAAATGTAAAGGTGTTGACCGATGGCAGGGTTAGACGTAAATTTTTATGAGTTTTGAAGGAAGGGAGAAAAGACGTATGAAAAAAGGAATTTCGAGAGAGAGTTACGGAGAGTGAAAGCAGCTGACAGTATGCCGCGGCATAATGTGCTGAGTTTAGCACAACTGATTATTCATATTATCAATCAGAATAGTTCGATCACTGTCACTTTCTTATGTAGGGAAGGTGGACAGCTATCACAAGGATTGTTACCAGGCTGCTTTGTGTCAACACAAAGAAAACCAAAGACAACTGAAATTCCCCCTAGTCTTAACCTACAAGACATTTTGCCTTACTATTTGAGATGACACAGAATTGTGGTAAACTCTTAAATTCAACCTGAATTCAGAAGTTCTTTTTTAAAATCAAACTGCAGAAAATTAGCTTCCAAGTTAAGCTCCTATGGTTCCAATTAACACATGCATTAGGAAAAGTGACCTGATGATATTTAACACACAATGCCTCACTATAAATCTTAGTCCACATGGTGGAATCCCCCAGATGTCTTTCTGCACAGTGTAAAGCCAATAACTGGTCCAATGCCTCACTATAAATCTATGCGTGGCCCAGCCAGCTTCTTCACAGAACAATTGATCAGGGCGTTGAAGGAAGGAAAAAAAGTTGACCTCCAGCACACTGTCAATGTGTTAATTATCATCAGGTTGTTTTTCAACGCACCACAGGCTGCAATCTGTGATTGCAATTCACACATTGCAATTTGCACCTTTTATTGTGTTAAAACCTGCTGCTGAATGGCACATGGCTGTACATCATATAGGGCAATGCCACAAGTTACAGAAACGTGGTCAGAGAGCATTCAAGACATATACAAACTGCATTAACTTGGAAAAAAAGGTGTATTTTATTGAAATCTAACTGATGGTTGTTTTATAAACTAAGTCTGGCTTGCAGTGTCTGTGAATTAAAATAATAATCATCCTTGTATTTGATGTAACACATTTCAAAGATGCCTCAAAGCACTTCAAATGAGTCACTCTAAAGTGTAATGACTGTGTATTTTGTAAGCAAATTAAGCTTTTTTTTTGGCGTATGCGAAGGTGATTTTCAATAATATGGGGAGTGGCAATGCTGTTCTGAGATTATAGAAAGAGAGCTCTGCTGTTAATACTGCAGCACTGTTAATGCAGAATGAACACACATTGACGAAATCCGAACAGAAACTCATACTTTTTGTCCACGAAAGCTGAATTCATAGCAATTTAATGTCCTTAATGGAACAAGCTGTTCCTGTATATGTAAAATATTTGCATTCCCTTAGCGTTTTGAGACAACTCTGCTTGCAAAAATTACGGTCAGCTCTGAGAGTAGCCAAAACAACAACACAAAATTACATTTATAGAGCGCCTTTCATGTCGGGAGGACGTCCCAAAGCGCTGAACAGTCAGGTGTCGGGACCCGATCATGGGGGAGGGGGGGGTGGTGTAGGGGTGAGGGAAGGTGAAGAGGTGGGAGGGAGACCAAAGGCACGTTCAAAGAGAAAGGTCTTGAGACCGACCTTGAAGGAGACAAGGGAGGAAGCGAGGCGAAGGGATCGTTTTATAATTTAAAAAATAATCTAAAAAAGTTTAGATTATTTTTAAATATAGCACAGAAAAATGTAGCACCATTATAAATTCTGGCACATAGATTATATGAGCCTACGCATGTATTTTGCTGGATATTGAACTCTCAACCTTGTTCTTAGGTTAAACTATTAAAAGACAGCAATTTATTCATAAACAGTGACAATTCCTTCATAAACATTCTGAAGTCTCTGTACCAAACCAGAGACTTCAGAAATAGAAGCTTCAGCTCCTATGGACATGTTACGCAACAAGAACAGGAAAAAGAATCAAATCAGCCCGAATAACAAAAATAATCTATTAGATGTGTGCAAATCCCTCCATGATAAAAATATGCTGAACAAACTCTTTAAAAATGCAGCAGAATTTCAGAACCAACACACAAATAATGCTGCATATTTAAAGCATATTCTATTATTCTGTACATTTGTTTAATTCGCATTTACAGTAGACACTTCCAATACCACTACCATTTTTGTAGGTATTACATAATCGACACAAGCACGTATTTTGCAAGCTGTTTAAGTCTTCTCACCCCCCAGGGGCCTATGTTCCTATTTGTGTCAGATGGTAATAACATAATTAACCTTTTTAATTATCAGTGATGCTTTTGCTTGTCAAAGGTTTTTGAGAACTGATTAAACTTCTATAGGCCACTGCTATTACTGATAATAATCCTTGCATAGTGCCTTTCACGACAAGAGAATGAATCAAAGTGCTTCATAGGATTTACTGTAAAGTGTGGTGACTGAACATTTTGTAAGTGAATGTGGCAGTCAATTTATAGATAGCAATGTCCTACAAAAAGCGATAAAGTGAATGACCATTTTATTATCTAGGGGATTGTTGGCCAGGATACCAGGAGAAATTAGTGTCAGGGGCATCTTAAACATCCACCTGAACAGGACCTCACTTCAACGTCTCATCCGAAGGCCCACACTTCTGACAATTCAGACATCAGCACCTTAGGGGGCTAAGTTCATGATTAACTTTTAAGGAGTCAATCATATGGTTGGGTTCATGAGTGATTAAGATTAAGACTTTGCCTCAAGTCATTTGGTATACTCTTTCCAATATTCTAACCCCTTTGGGATTTGTGCATTGAGTTAGAAATCGATTGGCTAAACTTGTGGGATGGGGTGAACACATGCAAGTGAATACAGATCATCTTAAATATATTGTATATATGTTTGTCCGTCTGTATGTACCTGGGTTATTAACTCAATTTAAACACTGGCGCTCATTGACTTCCCGTCACAACATGTAAACTGTTTATTATAAGAGCCCAATGTCCTGGCATCAACCACCCTTCCCTTATTTTAAAGAAAAGATATCTATCTTAAATTTGCCTTCCTCAACTCTATGCTTATTATCTTCATTTATCTGAAACCTTTATTCTTTCTTTACTTCCATCTCGGTATACTTCTATATTAAGCACATTATATAGCTCTTATAAGGTTCCCTCAAGAATGAAGAGCCCTAGGTTATCCAACTTTCCCTTACAGCTTGTCCATCATATACTGCAAATTATTCTCATTACTCTAACAGTTAGACAGCGTAAAATATTAAAGTTGAATGTAACCATAAAACGAGTCACAGTCTTTCTATTTTTTCGGATTCAGTATCTTGGAACACAATGTGTTTCTTGCCTTTGATGCAATAATATTTGACTTTTCATGAATATTGCATTTAATAATATAATAATAATTCTTGCATTTTTATATTGCACCTTATATATTGTAAAGTGAATTGACTGTATATTTTTTGGAAAGAGAACTTAATTTATACTTCTTCACTTTGTTTCCACGAGTGGCTTTTCCTCCAGCCCCCGCACTGTCTCGTGTGGTGTCCCTCAGGGCTCTGTCCTCGGTCCCCTCCTCTTCACCCTCTATATGCTCCCCCTTGGTGACAGCATCCGCAGACATGGGGTTAACTTCCACATGTATGCGGATGACACCCAACTCTACCTTTCCTCCTCTACCCTCAACTCCACGACCACCGATGTCCTGACAGTCTGCCTGTCCGACATCGAGTCCTGGACGAGAGACAACTTTCTTCAGCTCAACGTGCGTAAAACTGAGGCCCTCCTGATTGGCTCACGTCAGCGCCTCCGCACCTCTGACGCTGACAGCATCAGCATCCAAGGCTGCACTCTCCACCTCTCAAAGCCGTCAGGAACCTCGGTGTTCTGTTCGACCCTGAGCTGTCCTTTCTCCCTCATATCCGCGCCACAACTGGCACCGCCTTCCATCACCTCCGGAACATCGCCAGACTACGGCACTACCTCACCCCTCACGCTGCTGAAACTCTGGTCCACACCTTTATCACCTCAAGGCTGGACTATGGGAACTCTCTCCTCGCCGGCCTTCCCGCCACCTCCACAAGCTGCAGGTCATTCAGAACTCTGCAGCTCGTGTACTGTCCCGCACCAGGCTTCGCGACCACATCACTCCCACCCTCGCTCGCCTCCACTGGCTCCCCATCCCCCAGAGGATCGAATTCAAGATCCTCATCCTCACCTACAAGGCCATTCACGGCCTCGCTCCCTCCTACCTCTCCAACCTACTATCCCCCCACGTACCTGCCCGTACCCTCCGTTCCTCTGGCTCGGGTCTGCTCCACATCCCCCGCTCCAACCGCCCTACCATCGGTGACCGGGCCTTCAGCCTCTCAGCCCCGAGGCTCTGGAACTCTATCCCCCAGTGCCTTCGCCGCTTCCTCCCTTTCCTCCTTGAAGGCCGGTCTCAAGATCTTTCTCTTCGACCGTGCCTTCAGCTCCCCTCTCGACTCTCTACCCCCTCCTCGCTCCCTCCCTTCCCTCCCCTCACCCTGACCATTTTCCCCCTGCTCGGGTCCTGACCCAACTGTACAGCGCCTTGGGACGTCCTCCCGACGTGAAAGGCGCTCTATAAATGGAATCTTGTTGTTGTTGTTCTTTTCCTACAGGATTATTATTATTATGCTTCAAGTAATATAATAATAATAATAATAATCCTTGCATTTGATATAACGCTTTTCATGTCGGGAGGACGTCCCAAAGCGCTTCACAGAACACACTGTAGAGTGAATTGACTGTATATTTGTGGGCGAACGCGGCAGCCAATTGCGCACAGCAATGTCCCACAAACAGTCGTAGATTGAAAATGACCAATTTATTATTGTTTTGTTTTTTTGGAGGGATTATTATTATCTAAAATAATTGACCAATAAGTTGTGGCCAGTCAATCAAGAGATCTCAAAAGGAGGCTTTGAAGGTCAGATAATCGGAAAAATCATTAAAACTACAAAGCAGTTTCCACAAAATGCTGGTGGGTTGATATATACTTGTTTCATGTGGCACAGACTCAAAATATCCAGCCCTTCGCTTTCAATTTTAGAAATTTCAAAAAAAGTTGGCTTTAATGTTCTGATGAAGGGTCACATCTGACACACTCCTCTTTCTCTTAGATGCTGATAGATCTGCTATGCTTATGCAGCAGTTTCTGTGATTTTACATCTTTGTGTTTTAAGAACCTGCTCCCCACCTAAAAGTTCTACTGGTTGACAAAACAAAACACTGTTTGCAATCAGGTTGTGTGTTCAACCGACCATATTTTTGATATTGCAAAACAGAAATCTACTAATCTGATAACAGAATGAGAAATGGGTTATTTGAACTCACATAGTCTATGCTGGCACCCCAAAGTGGTACTGGGGTGTGCTGAATTGTCAGAGGTGCTGCCCTTTCGATGTGACATTGAACCAAAATTCTGTGTGCCTGTTCAGAAGGATGTCAAAAAGAAATACGAGTTTCTCCTGATGTTTATCCTGGAGAAACTATTTTCTCTTTCTGAGAATTGCCATGAGGTCTTTAACATCCACCTGATTAAGGACAGAAGGGATGGGATCTTGGTTTAACTCATCCAAAGGACGGCATCTCCAACAATGTAACATACCTTCAGCACTGCACTGGAATATCAGCCTACACTTGTGAGGATTAGTTCCGATAAGAGGCTTGAATCCACAATCCTCTGACTCAAGAGGCGAGACTGCTACAAATACACTATCCATTATAAGCAAAGTTCAGTATGTTTACTAATATATTTTTTTCAGCAGCCAGTCTGATGTATATGGAAATCCATCACCGTGCTTAAGAGTATCCATACCAAACTGAGAGTTCCAGACATGTATGTATGTAGGTGGCTACACATGGACATTTTCTTGTGGAATGGAACAAATGTTTTTCAATAATTCTGGAAAATATTAGGCACCAGATAGTGAGAGTCAAATCATGGGCTCTCAGAGTGTGTGTTGAGGTACTGCTGGAACTTAAACAGTCAGAACTTCATAGCTTGGCATTTTGTCCTTTCCCAAACAGCATGACTTAAATTGCTTGGGTCATCAATGTCATCTTACAAGAAAGGAAAAGTGGCCGCTGTTAAATTCTACACAAGGGACAAAATGTCAGTCTATGTATAGAGCAAAAACAAAAATAGTAAGTTGTGCTAATCAGTCAACTGTTAGGGCACAATATAACACATGATATTCATGCAATTTATGTATCAAGTACGACATCCAGTAGCTGGTCTTATTGTGATGTTTGTCAGTTTATAGTTACAAAAATACATTTTTAAAAAAATCTCATGTGAGATTACTGAATTATTATCATTCAAAGTAAATTATTTACCACAAACACTACATTCTGTTTGATGTTTCACACATAATTACAGATTTGCCCTTATTCCAAGAAATCTCTTGCATTTGAAGCATACTGTTGGAAGTGCCATCCTACAGAAGAGATGCTAAACTGAGATTCTGTTTGCCTGTTTAGGTGGATGTCAAAGATCCCGAGGCTCTATTCAAAAAGAGAAGGGAGTTTCTCCTGGTGTTCTGGGCAATAATTCCTCAAATAGAATTGGTCATTCACTTCATAGCCGTTTGTCAGTCATTGCTCTGCAGAAATTCCCTGCCGGGTTTATCCACAAAGCTCACTGCACTTTACAGTATATCCTGTGAAGCACTATAAGGCAACCTCCTGACATGAAAGGAGCTATACCAAAATGTAAGGATTATTATTATTTCTTCCCTGTGCATGCTCATGCAACGAGTGACAACCTTACAAAACTTGATATGATGTGGAGGTTCAAAAACAAACTGAGCTTCATCATGCTTAATGGAAACTAGTCTGAAGCAATGAAAATGCTGCGAGATTATAGCTTGCTGCTAGATATAATGATTTTAATAATGCATGATAAAATGGGGAAATCTCAGCTCACAATACAAATAAAAAAACATCTACAGTATTTTCAACACCTGGATCTTATCAATCTCCCATCCTCTCATTTTCAATTGATTTATAGAAGGTATTTGCTAAATTACGCATATGAGACTTAAACAAGCCTGAAATTACATATAGCTGGTTGGGTTCGATGTCAATTTAGAAAAAGGATACAGAAGGTGATGACAAATAGAAACAAATCCATTTGGAATAGTGGCAAGGGTCTTTCTGGATTATCTGCTGTTCACATCACTAATAAATGACTTGTAGGAGAGTATGACTAGAAAAATTCCACTATTTACTGATGGTAAAAACTATATGGTAAAATAAGAGGATTAAATAAAATTTAAGATTATCTGCAGATAGGCCATGAAGTGACAGACAGATTTTAATCTAAAGTTTTAGATGTATCCAGTAACAGAAGCAGAGAAGGAAAAGGATTTCTCTCTCTCACACTCCCCAGTATGGTCATTGATTTCTCTTTGAAGAATTCTTGGCAATACAAAGTCAAGTTTTATTTTGAAGGCTGATTCTGCCCAAAAGACCCCTCATTCGGGATAGTCTGGAATTGAATAAAATCTCAGAAGGGAGAGAACACTAGGTTCTGATCTATTCCAATGTACCATAGATGGGTACTTAGGAACAAGAGATGGCCAATTAGTCTATCTGTCATTGCATTAGATTACACCACATTTTGATTCTCATTTCTTAGTTTTTTGTCCATGTCCCTTAATAATCTTATTTCTAAGCATGTCAGCATCAGACTGTGTGTCAGTCTGGCTCAAACCACCTTAAAGTGAAGGCTTTGAGAAGCTTCGACGACGTGATATAGCGCTGCATCAAATGAAGGATTATTATAGGTATCTATCTAGCTGCAATATAAACATCCTTGTCTCTCATTGCATTTTTGTATACAAATCTTAATCTAATATTTGACTATTAAAATATATATTAAAGTATAATCTAAAATAAATTAAACATGGTTTGAAACACATTAAAATATAAAACCAATTTAGTATAGAGGAAATGATGAATCATCAGAAAAGCAATTTAATTCCTGTATAATTTGCTTCGAAGAACAGAATACAACCTGAGGATTTTACTATGGGTTAATCTAGTTTATGATATTAAAATCATTAAACATACAAATATTTATCATTCATCTGCAAAAAAAAGCCACACTGTTTAAGTCCTACATTTTCTCTGTAACAGTGCTTGGTTGGGGTATTGTGCATACACCCAAGGAAATGATGGTTTCACTAAGATAATATTTCTAGAATCTCTCCTAATTATCTACTATGTTTGTAGACCTGAAACTCCATTGGGATTAAGACTGTATTGCAATTAAAGAGACTGCATGATTAGGTTCTCAAAGGCTGTTATTTCTAACCTAATTCAATATGTCCTATGCTGCCATTTGTATGCCAGAAATAGCCATAACAGAAAATTCAGTGCAAAAAAATGGTACCACACAGTCGCTGAATCTCATTTTCTTTACCCTTCGATACACTGTCTCCACTGAGACTAGTTCAAGCTAATAATCTAGGGAAAAGGAAGTTTGTTGAGAACTTTTTAAGAACTACAGCTAAAACAAAATCCTTGCATTTTCTGTAGGGTTTGAAAGAACCCCCAAAACAATTCTTTACTTAAATAAAATCTTACAATTTAAATAAGGCAACTTTTTTATACTTTAATACAATTTACAATTCAGCTGCAAAAACTCCATTGTTTTGGACATCTTGGGACTTCCTCCCAATGTGAAAGGCACTATTTAAATGTGTATTTGTATTTTATTGAAGTTTTAACATAAATCTTAAATAATCCAGTAGAATTACCTTCCCCTTTCACCCCACATATGTGTCGCTGCTTAGAATGACGCCAATTTGCTGGGAGGTCAGCAATTTTACTGGCAAACTTTGTCAGACTTAAACTGATTCCAAATGGGTTTATAAATTGGCACTGATGGGTTTTCATAAGAGACTCTTGGAACTAAAATTAAGACAGATGAGCTAAAAATAAGGTACCAGCTGAACTCAACATTATCCTGAGAAACAGCACTCAAATGTTGCCTCCAAAGGTTAGGCGAAAATATTTTTGTCCTGCTTGCACAAACCAGGTTTCCAAGATGCACCTGAACAAATTTTTAAAAAGGCTTCTGTCTAAACTACTCACTCACAAACTGAAAAAGATAAATAGATAATTACCTAAAAACTAGCCAACTATAGGGGTATTCTGATAGGGCAGGTAAACCAGACCGAACGGATTGATTTTAAAGGAGCATGCACAGCTATGGTAGCCTTCTTCTGTGGTTATCTTCTGTGATAAATTTCTAAGGTCAATGGAAGTTACAAGAGGACGTGGGTTTAGAGTTGTAAAGGGAAATTTCAGTTCAGATACCAGGATTTTTTTTACGGAGAGGGTAATTAACAGTGGGAACATGTTGCCAAGAAAGGTGGTGAGGCCATGACACTGTGATCGTTTCAACAGCTTGATGCAGTGATTGGGGAGGGGGATAGTAGAGTGGGTGTTCTGGAGGGATGAGGTAGGATGGGCTGAGGAGCCTTCTTCATCCAGAATAATCTTGTGAAGGTCCAGTTTGTGAATGTCAAATTTTAGATGCTTCACATTAAAAAACTGAGCCACTAAATATAGGGTTTTAATATACATCTTTTAACATGTTGAAGTTCACTTCACTCCAACTCTGATTTTACCACAGTTCTCCTACAGTACTATGAAACCAAACTGACGTGAGCCTGCCTCCCTGAATTTGGTCTGGGGCTTCTGAAACTGCAGTCATGAACCCCAATAATTTGTTACAAGCAGTGTAATATAATCAGACTAAAAATGCAAGGATGAGAAAGCTAGTTTGAGAGATAAGCCACAAGATGTACAAACAGTTTGAAAAGCTGATGAATTTAGTTAATCTCCTGTTGTTTTATATTTCATCCTCACTTTGGAATTCTATAATCACTCTCTAGTTAACTCTGAAGAGTTGCAAGCTGCACAAGAACATCAACCAGTTTGGTGCTGGCAGGGTAGCCAGACTTAGTGTTCTATTTATATCTTAAAGTGGCATTATGCAATGGCAAATTAAGCGCAGAATTTTAAAAAAAGGTTGATGTAAAGCAGTTTACCTGCAAGACGTTGCTGAAATTTGAAATAAACCTGATTAAGCTTCACATTTAATCTTGTCATGAATTTAACATTGTTTAATCTCTTTAAGAGTTGAACCAGTTATCTGCAAGTGACTCCAGCATCTTTGGGTCACAGATGAAAGGACTGAGCTGCAGCTCTTGGAGGAGATCTGTCTCTAGACTTGGACTCTTAACTGTGTCTGACCCTTTGCAGAGGCTCTGGGAAACAACAAATGATGAAGATTGATTTAGCACCAATTAATTAATTAATGGCAGTGGTATTGAGTCTTATGTTAAAATTTTGAGATCGCACTGCATTGTGTCAGAAATAGCGTTTAGCTCAATACTTGTAGCATAATACTTGTTTGTGCTAAACACGTCTTGGGACGTCCTCCTGACCTGAAAGGCGCTACACAAATGTAATCTTGTTGTTGTTAACCTCAGTACTTGGATTCTTGTACATAGAATGTTATATGATAGAAATGGACCCTTCAACCCAACAAGATCCATGCATAATCTGCATTGTAATAATAATAATCCTTGCATTTGAAATTGCGCTTTTCACGTCTTGTAGATGTCTCAAAGCGCTTCAAAGAATATGCTGTAAAGTGAATTGACCGTATATTTGTGGGCAATTGTATACATAATCACATGTATTGTAGAGAGTGTGGTAACACTGCAGTAATAAATTCCGAAACCCTTATAATAAATGTTTGTTTCGTAATATTGGCAGGTCAATATTGCTAAACAAACATTCACTTGTTATAAGGGATTCAGACTAATGAAAATGCAGGTCTGAATAGTTAAAGGGGTGAAAATCACAATGTTTCCTAATAAATTTAATGCAATTCTCACACCGAATGTGATAAGAAGTGCTCCACTGGTACTGATTGCTAAAATGCGCAACAGCCCAGCAATACACTAGACAGAGCTCCTTTCCTTCATGTACAAAAAATGCTGCACGCAGGCAATGTGAAATATTGGCAAACATAAGGGGCTCAAAATTGGGTGCAACATATTTTGAAAATGTTCAAGCAAATTTATGGAGGCCTTAAAAGAATTGTATTTATATATACATGTCCAAAATTATTTCTTTGGAATTCACCACTGTAATACTGCTAATTGCACCATATTAGATGCTTAATACTACCCACTATAAGGTTGCTCACAGAATCCATTCTTTAGAAAACGTTTAATGCCTTAGTTACTTTATGTAAAGAATTTACCTGCTAATCCTTTAAGTAAGGAAGGAAGTTACTGCTTTCATAATAATAATAATAATAATAATCCTTGCATTTGATATAGCGCTTTTCACGTCGAGAGGACATCCCAAAGCGCTTCACAGAAGCCACTGTAAAGTGAATTGACTGCATATTTGTGGGCGAACGCGGCAGCCAATTGCGCACAGCAATGTCCCACAAACAGTCGTAGATTGAAAATAACCAATTTAGTATTATTTTTGGTTTTGGACCTCGTTTTGGTCGTTTCATGACCTCGCAGGTTAAACTTCTAAGGATTCACGAATCCTGAACTCCACAACCAGCAACCTGCACACTTGAACTAGCACTAGCCTTGAACTAGCACTAGCACTTGAACTAGCCTTCAGCCCCGAGGCTCTGGAACTCCATCCCCCAGTGCCTTCGCCGCCTCCTCCCTTTCCTCCTTCAAGGCCGGTCTCAAGACCTTTCTCTTTGACCGTGCCTTCAGCTCCCCTCTCGACTCTCTACCCCCTCCTCGCTCCCTCCCTTCCCTCCCCTCACCCTGACCATTTCCCCCCTCCTCGCTCCCTCCCTTCCCTCCCCCTGACCATTTCCCCCCAAAGCTCGGGTACAGCGCCTTGGGACGTCCTCCCGAAGTGAAAGGCGCTCTATAGATGGAATAATATATAATAATATAAATAATAATCCCTCCAAAAAAACAAAACAATAATAAATTGGTCATTTTCAATCTACGACTGTTTGTGGGACATTGCTGTGCGCAATTGGCTGCCGCGTTCGCCCACAAATATACAGTCAATTCACTTTACAGTGTGTTTTGTGAAGCGTTTTGGGACGTCCTCCTGACGTGAAAAGCGCTATATCAAATGCAAGGATTATTATTATTATTATTATTATAGCACCAAATACCCTGAAGGGAGCTAGACTGTTCAGAAACTAAGAGAGACAAGGCTCCCAAATGCACAAAATGAAGACTGCCTGTGAGTGTGTGACTGTGGGTATGCACATAGAGTTTAATAGAACTCGGCTTTGAAAAAATAGTATTTTAAATTGTAAATTATAGATTATATGGACAATGCCACAGAAAAGCATGGAAGAAATTGAATAGGGGGATTTAACGGTTGACTGTTTATCCTCGCTATGCACAATGCAGGCCATACAGAAATCTTATTTGCCAGAATGGGGGTTTGGTGCCAGTGGGTTTGAAAACAAAAGTGATGTGGCAGACTTTCAGAGATTGTTTAATATCAATGTTTCCAATTATCCTTCATTATATTGAGCTGTCCTTTCTCCCTCACATCCGCACCACAACTGGCACCGCCTTCCATCACCTCCGGAATATCGCCAGATTACGGCACTACCTCACCCCTCACGCTGCTGAAACCCTGGTTCACGCCTTTGTCACCTCAAGGCTGGACTATGGGAACTCTCTCCTCGCCGGCCTTCCCGGCACCTCCCTCCACAAGCTGCAGGTCATTCAGAACTCTGCAGCTCGTGTACTGTCCCGCACCAGGCTTCGGGACCACATCACTCCTACCCTCGCTCGCCTCCACTGGCTCCCCATCCCCCAGAGGATTGATTTCAAGATCCTCATCCTCACCTACAAGGCCATTCACGGCCTTGCTCCCTCCTACCTCTCCAACCTACTATCCCCCTACCTACCTGCCCGTACCCTCCGTTCCTCTGGCTCCGGTCTGCTCCACGTCCCCCGCCCCAACCGCCCTACCATCGGTGGTCGGGCCTTCAGCCTCTCAGCCCCGAGGCTCTGGAACTCCATCCCCCAGTGCCTTCGCCGCTTCCTCCCTTTCCTCCTTCAAGGCCGGTCTCAAAACCTTTCTCTTTGACCGTGCCTTCAGCTCCCCTCTCGACTCTCTTCCTCCTCCTCGCTCCCTCCCTTCCCTCCCCTCACCCTGACCATTTCCCCCCTCCTCTCTCCCTCCCTTCCTCCCCTCACCCTGACCATTTCCCCCCTGCTCGGGTCATGACCCAACTGTGCAGCGCCTTGGGACGTCCTCCTGACGTGAAAGGCGCTCTATAAATGGAATCTTGTTGTTGCTGTCACAGTACAAAGCATTAAAAACAAAAGTGAGTGCCTCCGTACCTCTCTCATCCAACCTGATACTGTTAACATTCCAGATATTTAGTCCTGTAGCTCAGTAGTTAGACCACTCGCCTCATAAGTGAAAGACCTGGATTCTTTTCTCAGCAGGGCGAAATGTTGGCCTAGTTTCCTTACTAAACACACCTCTGTTTACCTAGCAGTAAGTAGGAACCCAGTTATTTGTTGATGGCGGATCGCTTTTCCGGGGATAATAATCCTTAAAAAAATAATAATTTGGTCACTCAATCAACAACTGTTTGTGCGACACTGCTGTGCGCAATTGGCTTCCATGTTTCGCCCACAAATATACAGTCAATTCACTTTACAGTATATTCTGTGTAGCGTTTTGATACGTCTCGAAGATGTGAAAAGCGCTTTATCAAATACAAGAATTATTATTATATATTTATAAAGAAATAATCAGTATTAAGCTCTCTGGGACTCTACCCCATGTGAAGGGCACCATATAAATGCAAGTTGTTGTTTGATTTCATTCATTTTCAATCATGAATGACATTTTTCCAAGCTTCCTGGTATCTATCCTGAAGTTGCCATTTGCAACCCTAAACCCATCTCCTTTTGTTCTAGTGTCTTTGCGCATCCTAAAGTATTGTTCAGGGTTTACTTTTTCAATCCCTTTCAAACTCTTACTTGCCTCTATGAGATTCTCTCTGAGTTGTCTACTTTCGAGACTAGCTTGTCTAATTATTGCTCAATCCCTTTAATGCTCATTTTTCACCTCTGCATTGCCCCGAGCTTTAGTGGCTCCCTTATGCTGCAGTGATCAAGAATGTATACAGCACTCTAAGTATGGCCTGGCCAAAGCACTATATTATACATACCGATAAGACCAAATTCAGTAAACTCCCTCAAACTGAGCAGATAACACGTAATTTGTTCTTGATGAAAACAAACGTGTATAAATTAGGCTCCACAGGACACCTTGTGTTATATCTACATACTGCAGTCAATTACAAATAAACAACAACAACTTGCTTCATATAACGCTCTTCACATGGGGTAGCATCTTGGATCACTTAACAGTGAAGTTTGATGCCGAGCAGGGGAGAGAAGGGATGTGACTATATGCACACTCGAAGAGGAAGGTCTTCAGGTATGGTCTGAAGATTGACAAGGCAGAGGGACTGAGACAGAGATTTCCAGAGTCCTTAGGCATAGCTGCTGAAAGTACAGCATCTGATTATGGAGTGGAGGGGATGAGGAACGTTCAGGAGACCAGAGCCAACTGGATGAAGGGGGTGGGTTGAGGGGGTGTAAGCAAGGTGTGAAGTGATTTGAATGAAATCGATCCATTCTGCACTAGGAAACCAATGGAGCCTGGCAAGGACTGGGTGATGGGCTGCAATTTTTGAATTCATTGGATTTTATAAATGGTGTAGCTGGGGAGGTAGGTAAGGATAGCACTGGAATAACTGAGGTGGGAGATGACAAATGCGTGAAATACACAACTGAAACTTGCACAAAGCTCTCTTCATTGGAATGTGAAAGTCAGATAGCCTTGCTTTGACTGCCTTGAGATCCCATTCATAAATCCTACAAACATTTCATGAGGTGGAAGAGCAAAATCAAAAGTTGAACACACAACGACAATTCATGAAGATGGTATCCATGGATGTGGGGAAGATTTTTAATTATCTCCTATGCATTGCACAAATCTCTGGAGCCTGTGTTAGCTGTGCCAAATGCAAAGGAAAATAAATATCTACATCCAACTTTGGTCGGAAAAGTCTTGGTCACGAGGAAAAGCTGACAATCTCAGTATTGAAATTCAATAAACAGTACGTAATGACATTTGCACAAGAGAAACAATTCATTTATAATGCAAGAAAGCCACTTACTCATGGTTCATGAGGAATTGATCAGAACAAAATACATTTAAAATCTTTTTTTAACATTGAGTCTACAAATACTGTCATGGATGAGTTGGGCTGAATGCCCAGCGCCTTGGGATGTCCTCCGACGTGAAAGGCGCTCTATAAATGGAATCTTGTTGTTGTTGTTGTATTGCATGAGCAAAAGGCGATTCCTTTAATTGAATGGTGGCAGATAATGACTCAGACAGGGGACCATGGCTGAGGTTAATCAGATTGAGGATGAAAGTCATTCACTCAACACAGGTTTAATGCATCAATTTCATTTCCACATATCAATGCCAAGCATCAAATTTTATGTTCCGCTGCAACCTAACTTATCAGAAGAAAGCATTCCTTGGCTGTAAGAGTTGCCTATAGTGATATGGCATGGCTCCCCGGCATTCAGCCCAACTCATCCATAACAGTATTTGTACCCACCTGAGCCTCTTCTATTCCTTTCTCCCTCTTGTATGAAAGTTTTCTTTTAAGTAAATTGATACTATTTGGTTCAACCACAGCTTCCATGTTTCAATATTCTTGCCATCCTCTGGGTGAAGAATTTCCTCCTGTACTCTATTAGATCTACAAGCTACCATATTTTTTGAGTGATGTCATCAACTTTACAGGAAACACAGAATAAAGTAACATCGAGAATACTTTTGTTCTACCACTGCAACTTGGAACGAGACATCAATGACTTCAAACTGAGTTTGTCACTTTTTGTTGAGACATGCAGAGGAGGTGTCATGAAAATAATAATCCTTGCATTTGAAATAGTGCCTTTATCGTGCTTCACAGGATTTGCTGTGAAGTGGAGTGACTGTCTATTGTAGACTCAATGTTAAAAAAAGATTTTAAATGTATTTTGTTCTGATCAATTCCTCATGAACCATGAGTAAGTGGCTTTCTTGCATTATAAATGAATTGTTTCTCTTGTGCAAATGTCATTACGTACTGTTTATTGAATTTCAATGTTTTAATAATGTCTTCAATTTGTCATAATCCCAAATCACAATATAAAAATAAAGAGTAATGATAGCACTGAGACAATGCCTGTAAGTGCAGTGGTTTCAAAAAAGATCATCCTGATATGTTTTCAAATTGATTCATGAACATACAATCAAAAAGTTCCAAGTTTTCCTAACTTTAAATTGTGTCCTTTATTATGCAGTGGGATGGGGGAGATGGAAAGTGGTTTTGTTCTTCTCTTCATGAATATTATGACAAAGAGCAAGTAGAATAACACTTAGCTAAAGCAATAACCAAGGCAAAAAGGATTTGGGGCTATATTGCTAAATCAGTTGAGTTTAGATCCCCACACATCATACTCGGGGTGCATCGTGCTCAGATCAGAACATATTTTGAATAGTATATACAGTACTGGTCACTGCGACATAAGGGGACTGCACAGGCCCTAGAACCATCGCAGAGGAGAGCAATGAGGATGATCCCCAGTGTTAGAGGAATGAGCTATGAGCAGTGAATAGACAAACTAGGGCTCTTCAGTCTTGAAAGAAGGGACTCAAAGGTTCATAAAATGGGATTGAAAAAGTAAACCCAGATTAATACTTTAGGATGCATCATGGTAGCAGAACAAGAGGGCATAGGTTTAGAGTTGTAAAGAGCAATTTCAGGACAGATACCAGAAAGTTTTTCGTTAGTCAGAGAGTAATCAACAACCAGAACAGGTTACCAGGAAAGGTGGTACAGGCCAAGACACTGGACTCATTTAA
Source organism: Callorhinchus milii (assembly GCF_018977255.1). Classification (NCBI taxonomy): domain Eukaryota; kingdom Metazoa; phylum Chordata; class Chondrichthyes; order Chimaeriformes; family Callorhinchidae; genus Callorhinchus; species Callorhinchus milii. The sequence goes on from NW_024704743.1 coordinate 89,987,846, forward strand.
AAAGCAGCTTGATGGTGTGATGGGGCGATAGTAGAATGGGTGTTCTAAAAGAATGAGATTGGATGGCTGAAGAGACTTCTTTATCCAACCCCATCTTGTGATCAGAAAATAGCAACAGTTTTGCTTCATTTTCTTAATTTTTAAGAAACCCAAGTGAAGGACACTGGACAGTTGTTAGCTGAGCATGTCTGTGGCATTATAAAGTGCCATGTGAGGAGCTGCTTAAGTAGTCCAGCTGCATCGACTACTCCGCCTGTCACAGTTGTTAGGCTCCAGTTGGTAGTTAATGTTATGGTCGCAACTTATAACCACCACAGTCCAGGCAGACGCTCCAGTCCAGTGTTGGGTCTGTACTGCATTTTCAGAAGTGCCATCTTTGTTCAAGCAGATGTTCAAGATTTCAATGGCACTATTTGAAAAGAGTTTCTCCCAATGTCCTGGCCAACATTCCTCCAAAAGCCCCAAAATTGGTCATGCATTTCATGATTTGTGAGTCACAGAATTTGTACTACAAGGTACAGCGAAAAATTCATCATTAATGAATTAAGGCTATGACTGCCTCCAAAAGAAATCTAAAATCGAGTCCATTGGTAATTAAGATGTTTTATGCTATCATATTCTCTCTGGTAAATCATGCTAGAGATTGCCACTGCTCCACACAAAGCACAATTCAATGTTCAGAGATACCTTCTGAGCACATCAATCGCTTATTTCACTCCTCTATTACGATATTGCCACATTAGGAAAATAAATTACATTTTTCAAAAGACCTTTAAATAACTTCAAAGTCCACACATTGACTAATTTGAATCATAGAACTAAAATTGTGACAGTAAATGTCATGATTGAGTTCATGGCAGAGCAATGGAGATTCATTTTGCACTTTGCTATGCTGACATTCTGTATATTACCTAATAAATCTAATGCTTATTAAGACTCAAAATAGATATCATTAACATTTACATCCTACAATTATGAAGCATATACTTCCTAATGTTTAAAGTAGCTTTTAACTTTAATTTGGAGATTTTACCTAATAAAGAAAGCAAATTACAGAACAAATAATATGCAGCAGGACAAAAATCAATTTGAGCAGCTCTAAAACATGCTTCACTTGTGGCAGAAAAATTGCCATGAATCAAATGCATCTTTTTTTGTTAGTCGGGTGTCTGACACATGCAGAAACTCATCACCTAAGAGTATCCAAACTAAACTGAGAATTCCATGCATCCTACCTACACATGGAAATCCCAGAGATAGATTGTTGGAATGGAATGCACACTCTCTCCCTGGATGGATATAAACTGCTTACCTAATTCTGGAAAGTATTAGGCACAAGTTGGCAAGAGCCAAGGCTTGGGGACCCCGAGTGTGCGCTGAGTCACTGCTGGAGTCTAACCAGCTAAAACCACATAGCTTGCCATTGATATTGTTATCTGGCAACCTTTTCAGCTCCTTGTCCAGTTAGGGCTTTGGGTTGCAGGGTTAACAGGAGCTTGTTTACCCTTCCAGGTGTTGCTGAAGTGTCAGGATGGCAGGGCTGTCATAAGCAGTGCCCTGGAATACTGCAGACCCGCCTGGCACAGGAACCAGACCACCAAGACTGCCACAGACGCTCGATTCCGACATTCTGTTGCCAAACATGTCATCTTGGAGCCAGTTCAGCTCCAAGGAGACTCTGTTTACCTTCCTGCCCCCACTCCGCCCAGGAGGATATGCATCTCTTCTGGTCCCTTTTTAAGTTCTGCCATGGGATGTGTGTGTGAAAGGTTATAGCTCCATCCTTGCTCACAAAACAGGGAGATTGGACTAAAGTACGTTGTAACCTGTTTAGTATCAAGATAATATCTTGCTCAGAAATCAGTGATTGGGCTGTGTTCTCAGTGTTGAAGCGACAGCGGCAATTTTTGGGTGGTTTTCTTAATACATTGATGATGGGACAATGGAGCAGCTTGAAAAATATTTATACAAAATGGGGAGAAAATCCCTGGGCTCACCGTGTTATACTTATTCCTCCCAGTAAATGAATATTTACTATTTACATATCAAACTCAGATGCTGAGCATATCATGCACTGATGAATATACTGAGCCATAGTATTCCACTGGGAACAGCAAGGCATCACAGGGAACAGAAAGGCATCAACTCGTCAATGTTAGTAGTATTGACGAGTTAATCCTTCACTCATAAAGGAGAATATTATACTGTATTTTTTTTCAAAATGAAATTCTTTTTTAAAACAGAATCTTCTTCCTGATGTTTGAAATTCATGTGCAATGGAGAAATTTAGCTTTTTAACACTGGAATTTATTTCACATTGGCAGTACCATTAGGGTTTGAATCCACTTGTGTGAATGGCCCATTATAGTTGGATTTCCCAGAGAAAGGGGTCCCAAACAGGATACACCATCCAATGTTTTGAAATTCTGATACTCGCCCAAATAAACAAGAATTATATACAATCTAATAACAATAATCCTTGCATTTGATATAGCGCTTTATCAAGTCGTGGAGACGTATCAAAGAGCTTCACAAAATATACTGTAAAGTAAATTGACTGTACTGACTAAGTGTATGCGACACTATCCTGCGTGAGGGGCTGGATTGAGTGAGCAAATTTTGATTATTAGTTTTTTTTGAAGGGATTATTACCCACGGAAAGGCGATTCACCAATTGATTAACAACCGGGTTCCTACTTACTGCTAGGTAAACAGAGGCATTTGGAGTAAGGAAACTTGCCTAAGGTTTCGCTCTGCCGGGAATCAAACCCAGGTACTCCTGCTTGTGAGGCGAGTGCTCTAACTAATGTGCTACAGGACTCCGATAAATAAGAGGTCTAGCCTGTGGCCGTTAATTCTGGGAAGCTAAATGACAATGATGATATAGACTCATACACAAAATATCCTTACCCACAAGGGTTACACCACAACACTGGGCAGATATCCAAGTTCTTGTGCAAAGCATTTGTTTAACTCACCAATGTAACTTTTAAAAGACTGGCTTGCTGCTGTCCTCACTTAATGTTTAAAGCTCAATTGCATATTGACTTCCTAGAGCCATTCTTTATCCCTCTCAAATTAGACAAAACTTATTAAAAAAAACTAATCTCTCAAAGCCTTTCCCAATGAAAAAAAACATTAATAGAAACAGCGATGTATTCAATGACTACAGTGCACTCCAATGACCTTTGGAGACTGCACATTCTTTTGGAGTAATTTGTTTTAATCAGTCACATAAGAAGGACTCTAAGATGCTACTCTGCATGGAGGGCGCCATATAAGTGCAAGTTGTTGTTGTTGCTGACTCACAATGTATCAGTAGACTCTGAACATAGGTCTCTAGAACCCTGAGTTAATACTGCTTTAAGGGACCACAGTTTATTGGTAAAGTTAGTAAATCTGTCAGTATGTGCTCATAACTGTAATAACATATCCATTAATGCACTTAGTTCCCTCGTCAGCTCCCCACCTCACAGTGCTTAGGCAGCAGTATAAAGCGTTTTGAGATGTCCTCCAAACATAAAAGATGATACAAATTGTATTCTGTTCGTAGTTTTATGTGTTACAAAGCATCATTTGGCTGAGTTAGTAGCACTCTGGCTCAGAGGTTGTGGGTTTCATTTCCACATCAAGTTCATAGTCCAGGCTGTCACGATAGTGCAGTACTGGGAGAGCACTGCATTATCAGATCGCTGTCCTTCAAATGTCACATGAAAGCCAACTGCTTGGTTAGGATATTAAAGATTGCATGACACTAATCTAAAAGCGAAGGGAGTTTTTTCCGATGTCCTGGCCAACGATCCTCAGTTAAATTGGCCATTCACATCATGGCTGTTTGTGGGATCTTGCTGTTTGCAAAATACCTGCGGTGTTTGCCTACAAAATACTATGTCACTATAATTAACCACAATTACTTGTAAATGGTTTTGAGACTTCTTCTACATTTTATGTGTTGTATCAAATATAATGATTAGTATTATATTAAGTTTTGTGAGCATTGGGATTCTTGATAATGACATACAGAATGGAACTTGCCCGATTAAAAAAGTGTTGGCAGCAATTGTGGAATACGTTTCATGTTATTTTTTGAATTGGAAATGAATCTATAGCTGAAATCATTAATGTTGTGTTCTTGACAATGTTAGGATTGAAATAGGAAACTGTACAACATTCCATGGCACCGTGCAATTGTACAATTACTGTGTCACAAATAATCAGAAAAGACAAGGAAGCGAGATAGGTTACAGGAAGATTTTCAATGTAACTGCCAAGAAACTGGGTGTACTGGTAGCCAGCCAACAACTTAATCATGACAGCGCACAAGTCTCACCTCCCGGAAATGCAGGATGTAACATGATAAACAAAGATGTGACCTAGATCCTGGATGTTACAATGTAAGTCAGATGATGTAACCAGTACCAAATGGCCTTGTCTGACTAAACCAATACAATTCTGTTTAAACCATGGATAAACACCAAAGGCAATTAAGGGAGGACGTAAACAATAACAACGACTTTCATTCAGCCTTTCACCTAGGATGAACTCTCTGAAGCGTTTCACAGAAATGAGTACTGAAGGAAACATTAGTTACATTCTGTAGAATGGCAGCTTAAACTCAAATGTAGTGATAATTGATCTGAATCAGAAAGTTGTGGGTTCAAGCTCCATGTTAGGACTTAAACTCATTGTTCAGGTTGGCACCAGTGCAATAATAAGGAAGTACTGCATTGTCAGAGTGATGCCTTTTAGATGAAACATTAAACTGATGTGTTCAAATGCCTGTTCAAATGTTAAAGATCTACACCCAATTTGAAAAGAGAATAGTAATTCTTGAATTTGATTTTGCCCTGCAAAATACTAAGTTTTTGCCTTGTCCGGGAATCAAACCTGTAGCTCAGTGGTTATATCACTCGCCTCGCAAGTGAGAGGAACTGGGCTTGATAATCCCTTCCAAAATGAATAAATAAATCAATTTGGTCTCTCAATTCTCTTTGTGGGACAATGCTGTGTGCATTTGGCTGACGCATTTCGCCTACAAAATATACAGTCAATTCATTCATTTTACAGTATATTCTTTGAAGCACTTTGAGACGTCTAGAAGACGTGATAAGGCGATATATCAAATGCCAGGATTTTTATATTATTATAACCTAGGTCTTCTCAATTGCAGGCGAGTGCTCTAACCAATACGCTACAGGACTCCGTGAGAAGAGAATTTCTCCAGTTGTCCAGCCAACATTACTTCAGAAAAAATGGTTGCTTGTGATATTTTACAAGAGTAAATTGCTGCTGCGTTTGCCCACAATAACAGTACTCATTTAACAGTAACTGCCTGTGAAGCACTTTGAGATTCCAATTTGATATAATGCTATTTTTTTGATACACGTCTTTCTTTTCTAGCAATTGTGTATCAGGCTTTTCTCAAGACCCCATAGCTCTTGATAGAATTTAGTTGCTGAGGTGTGAGATTGAAGAAAAATCGTAAATGCTGGGAATCTGAATTCAAAACAGAAGATGTAGCAAAGGCACCATAAGTTACTCAGCATCTAAAAGAGAAGGAAAGGTGAAACAATTTGGCTGTAACCCCATATCGAAGATGAATCACACTGAAATGATAGCCTATCTGTCTCTTTCAGTTGCTGATCAACCTGTTGTTAAAATAATAATAATAATGCTTGCATTTGATATAGTGCTTTTCACATCTTCTCGACGTCCCAAAGTGCTTCACAGAATAGACTGTAAAGTGTACTGACTGTATATTTGTGGGGGAACGCGGCAGCCAATTGTTCAGAGCAATGTCCCACAAACAATCGTGGGTTAAAAATGACCAATTTATTATTGTTTGTTTTGGAGGATTATTGTCAGGGCTGTGTGTGGAGTAAGGAAACTTCCCCAAGGTTTCCCGGCCGGGAATTGAACCCAGGTCTCTCACTTGCAAAGCGAGTGCTCTAACCGCTGAGCTCCATACACTTGTAATGAGAGAAGCATTACGTTCTGAACCAGAACAACATGTGCTGCTTCACAGAATAACATTTTATTATTATTAGGATGACACTTTTATTCTATTGCATACTTGTTCAGAAATAAAAGCACCTTAAGCTTTCATTTTCATTAAAAAGCCATTTTACATTGTATCCTTAAATATACTGCCCTACTTTGTGAAGCACAACTAAAATAAGCACTTAAATTACTTTGGTGATGAGTTGGAGCAATCCGGTCTCAAATGAGCATCGAGAATCCAACAAGCAAATTGAAGAGACTAAATTTCAGACAACAGAATGGAAATTGCTGCTTCCAATTTTCATTTGAGCTGCTGTCGAGCTCCAGTTGTTGCCAACAATCAGTAACAGCATCCAACAAAATTATTCTTCAGTACAAGCGCGTTAACAGATGTCAACAACAAGGTACAATGATACAAAGCCTAGTCCCACACATTTTCATGAAATCTGATCTTTCTCCTTTTTAAAGGAAAATTCGTAGACAGTCAGCAATGTGATATTGCCACATTCTAATTTTTTGGTTGACCTCTGAATGGGAGCAATTGCCAACTGTTTATTGGTCATTCACTGCCTGGTTGTTTGTGGGACATTGATATGTGAAACTGGCTGCCGCATTTTGCTCACACATTACGCAGTCAATCCATTTTACACTATATCCGTGAAGTGCTTTGAGACGTCTGAATGACATGATAAGGTGCTATATTAAATGCAAGAATATTATTATTAAACCCACAAGTTTGTGTCAACAAACCAGTTCCAGTTCAAAATTGTGATCCTCAGCCCAAAGGCTTTCTGCAATAATTTTATTTTCTCTCATTTTTTTTTTTTGGGTGGGTCATCTTCTCTTCACTCATTCAGTTTCTTTATTCCCAGCACCATTCTTCCTGACATTATCCCGATAGACCATCTGTTCCCAGGACTCAGCCATGGCTTCTTTTTCGGTACAAGAGCGATGCTGTCAGATTCACCTTCTTAACTCCCCTCTCCCCACAGTAGACCTATTACCTAACATGATAAATCCGATCTGGACAGGAATTCAATATGAAGGAGCATTGGTATTACATAATCATAGAAATTTATAGTGTAGAAGGAGGTCATTCAGCCTATTGAGTCTGCACTGGCTTTCAGAGCAAGGTGTTTATTCAGTCCCATTGCTCTGTCTTAGCCCTATCCTTCTTCATACCTCTAGCTTTCATATACCTGTTTACTATCCTCTTGAAACCCACAATGAACTCTGCCTCTTCCACCTTAGTCGGCAGGGCATTCCACATCCTAACAACTTCCTGAGTGAAAATTTTTTCCTAAGCTCTCCTTTTACTCCTCTTGTGACTATCTTATGGAGTCCTGTAGCTCAGTGGTTAGAGCACTCGCCTTGCAAGCGAGACACCTAGGTTCAATTCCCAGCAGGGCGAAACCTTGGGTAAGTTTCCTTACTCCACACGCCTAATAATAATCCCTCCAAAACAAAACAATAATAAATTGGTCATTTTCAATCCACGACTGTTTGTGGTACACTGCTGTGCGCAATTGGCTGCCGCATTTTGCCCACAAATATACAGTCAATTCACTTTACAGCATAGTCTGTGAAGCGCTTTGAGACGTCTTGAAGACGTGAAAAGCGCTATATCAAATGCAAGGATTATTTATCTTATAACTGGGGCTCCGATTCACTGCCTGCCTTTCCAGTGAAAATAGCATTATCAGAGAAAACTTTTCATCTTACACACTGGGGCAAGACATTAATAAGTCTAGTAATAGTTTGAATTTTCTCTTGAAATTATGTGCAAATTCTAGAAATAACCAAAACTTTCTTTTTGTGCACTACTTTGTTTTCCCATCATGTGCATTTTTTTCAGGGAAACTTGCTTTATGATCTGTTGAAGCTAAACGTATCAACATATACTGTTCCCGATGTTACTAGCACATTAGCGCAATGCTCTACTCCCAGCACTATCTGCTCAGTACCCTTATACAAATGTCATTTTGTTGTTGTGCTTGGTGTGACTTCATTCCATCCTATGTTTTTTTTGATCACTACGGTAAGAGCTTATTGGCTATAAATATGGGCATGTGATTTACTTTTGCCTGAGAGTAAATCCCCATTAACAAATGTATTTCATTGTGTATTTGGTTAGTTAAAGGAGGAATTCACAGAAACAAGGTGTGTACCTAGCTTAGTACTATACTGTAATGTACTTGGCGCCACTCACTGATTCCTCTCAGGATTCTGTGATGCATTTTCAAATATGAATTTCAGACAATCAGGAAAAGTCTACAGTAAATTTACAATTTGTAAAATAACATACCCCAATCCAGTGCTAACATTTCTTATCCACACAGCCTGTGTTTGCATTTTACCCCCACAAGCACAACAGATGTTACTTTGCTAATAAATGCAAGGGACTAGCAAATAACCCACTTATATTTGTAAGCACAGAGGCTTTTTTCTCCTTTCAATGCTTAAATTCTTCACTCCATAGAGTGCCAAAAGTCATAATAGAAGATGGAATGTTTTCCAGAAATTATTTTAACACCTTTAAATAAGCATTTAATAAGCAAGGGAAGAAAGACTGTCTAACTCTAGTCACACAGGCACATATATATAAAACATCTGCTAAGGTATATTGCAAGCAGACTGTCAGAAGTTTCAATGCATTTGTGCAAAGCTTACCACTGACTGAAATTTCCTAGATTATATCCATAACAAATGGATATGCTTATCAAATGGATGTCAGTCCTTTTACCATAAAACCTATTGATGCATTTTAATAATGAAGGAACAAGAGAAACAACCAAAGAATGGCTTACACTTAACTGACCAGTTCCCCCTTTTTTTAAGTTTACTTATTTCCTGGGGTGGGAGGTGGAGAAAGGAAAAAACACCTTTCACTCTAAATATTGAATTCTGATTAGGATTCCTCAATGACTTTGAATCACAAATTGTCAATAACTTTCAATAACTGGAAGTACGTCATCCTGACCCATTGGAACTCTGGTTGCAGACTGCTATGGAGAAGAGTTCCTGCTATGGAGAGGAGTTCCTGTGAATTGTAGTTGGCAGTTCCAGTTACTCGAAGCAGTCAGCATCTGCAACTCAACGGCTCTTACTGAGGAATCCTGGTAAGAATTAGACTCTAATAAATGTCATCTGAGATCAGAAAGGTTGTACCTTTTAGGAAATGTGAAATCTATGGGCTATGTTGGGCCAATTTCAGCAGTAAATTTTCAGTGAACAGACACTGAAATCACAAAACATTCACAACACTTGCTTCAAGTAAGATAGGCTTTAGAATTTCATGCACTGATGATTTAGAAAGGTGCTACATGTTATTTATTTGTCCTGTGGTGCTCTTGATAGGTGGCAGTGAACAATAAAACACCTGTGCATTGTTTGTTTGCCTCCTGTTTGACGTACAGATCTGGCCTTATATGAAGAAAAGGAAACATAAAACCTGGATAACTCAACAGAGATTTGGGCACTGAATGAGAGATTCTCCTCCCCCAATGCTCCCCAATTATTTTCAAAACTAACCATGAAACCACATTCAATCCCAAAACAGAAAAATAATTTGCACTCTTCACTATTATCAATCACATTCAAGTAAAAATCATTCCATTGCCAATGTTTCACTACCTAAATTATCTTGCTAAGCAAATATGTGCATTCCATTGCTTTTGCTGTATATGTTACAGTTTGAAGAACCAATAATGAGTATTCTGCCACTCGTGTTTGAGGACGACCTGTTCTCACAATAGTTTTCTGTGCCTTTTGAAAAATAATCTTCAACTCTTCAAGTTCAATATGCTCTGATTGACAATGCAGTTAAAAGCAAAAAAAATCAGTTACTTTCATCTTCCTCTTCTACACTATGAATCCAAAATGACTGTTATTAGAGAACGTTATTAACTCCAGGAAATCTGCAGCTGCTTTTAAATAATGCCGTATTAAAATTTGCTGTTGCTTTGAAAACTTAATTCCTAATGGAATCATCTGTAAAGAAATAATGGTTTTGTAGCCCACAATGTCAATTCCTTGTTCCAGCCAGCTATCGGCAAACTGTTGCAAGTTATATGAACTGGCTCCTATGAATCTTTGTAGAGAAAAGAAAGTGAAGATATTTTCTTTCCAGCTTTTCTTTTGTTCATGTCGTACAACACAAATCAACACATTCACAACAAATAATAATTCAGCTTTACGAATGACTGCAAATGGAAACAAATTAAATTAGGATAGAAAACATCTGTTTCTTCAAGATCAAACGATTGGTTTCCTTCAAAGCATTTTGCAGCTACTTTCATTAATTGGGATGCATAGCTGTACACATTTTGAATGAAAAGAGAATGAGAAATGAATAGCAAAGTGCCTAGGTTTTTACATCATTGGATAAGCAACTCATCAAATGGTCATTCAATAGCAATAGGTATCTTCAAGAATTACTGTAACAAATAGAATGAAAAGGTGAGACCTACCTGTTTGGCTGAGCTGAGAAGTGCTACGACTGCGTCTTGACAGGCCGACGATAGCCACCATCTTGGCTCCAATGCTCGATCGACGCTTCTTGCTACCCGTGACAACTGTACCCACTGCCGTGTCGGACTGGCTGCCATCATTTTTCTCCAAGCTGCACATGTCTCCGCTCACGCTGGTGCTTTTCGTCATATTCTTTCCTGAGGGCCCCATCTGTCTGCTTTGCAGTTTGGATGTAAAGACACTGTGAGGCGTTGGTACAGATAAATAGCATGGGCAGAAGTACGGGGTAAAAAGGAAAGAGGAAGATACAAAAGGACAGGTTTCAGCCAGAGGGTCTGGGAAATTGCAGGGTCAAAGTGATTCAGCTACAAGGTATTCTAAAGCAAGGATAACACAGTTTCACAAGTCTCTACACTAGTAATGAACTATAGAAACTACTGAATAAAGTGGCCAATGTTCCTAACATAGGATGAGATAGCCAACTTTTGAACACATGCAGCAGTAGATTTTATATGAAAACGTTTGTATGTTAGCATTAAGGAGATACATGAAAAATTTAAAATGTATCGCTTTGTCATTAAATCATGCTTGATAATGACATGTTAAACAGCTAAATATTCCCACTTGTAGATTTAAATATTACCAATAAAAATAGTTCTTCTTTAAAATAAATGTTGGTTTGCTACTGTTATTCTTGAAATATTTGAGAACAGATCCAGTGTTAATAGCTTACAAGGGTTTGCAAGAGCCCACTGATCCGGGAAGGATTACACTCACACATGCTCTGTTATGATGCAAGTTCAATGAGGTGAAAATGTAAGGGCATTGTTAATGGAGTTCGAATGGAGAAAACATTTTTTTGTTTAGGCCATAAATGTTACATTATTGACAGCGTGAACTTTCAATGGGAAAAGCCCAAGACGCATGAAACATTTTTTAAGAGCTAGATTGCTTATTTTAGAGGAGAGAATTTATACTTGTACAGAATGTAGATTATATTGCCAAATTATCAAACTTGTTTTTGGAGTTTACTAATGTGCGAAAGAAACTTTCTGATCCTTTGCATTGGGACTAATGAAAAAAATGTCAAAGTGAAGCATTGTCTTCATTAATATTTCTCACCTGCAGAGACTGAAATAACTGCAGTAAGCCTTGCACTCGGCAGTACACGTGAGATTCCTGACATGTGGTTACAAAGGGCAGATCTTCCTCATGTGTATCAGCAGAAATTTGCTCTAAGAAGTCGAAAGCGACGGTCTGGAACAAGTCCTCATGACAAAGCTAATTGCAGGGGTACGATAATACTGAATTCTCTATGAAACTGTTCAGATAAAATCTATGCATATTACACTTTTCTTTACTACACTGATCTCATTTAATCCTTATCCACTCTGGCCTTGAGGGATTTCAGAGAAGTAACCAGCAATACTGCAGTAAAACCACAACTTGTTCTAGCTTCTGTGCAAATGTCTGTCTAAAAGTGTTAATATCCAAGCTTCAAGCCCTAAAGCTAGGGCTGCATTTATGAATCGGTTGCCAAATACCAGCAATCTGTCGGCAGTTAATTAAGATAAAATCTTCCATAATCCTGGCCAATAAATTAATGAGCGTTTACTGAATGCTCTCAGCTCATCGGACAAATACTGGGGTCCAAAATATGCAAAGCAGATGGAGTTGCATTAATTGCAACTTCCAGCTTGCAAATCCCTCATTGTGAATTTTTTTGGGGGGCGGAAGGGAGGCAAAATTTGCATATGATAAGCTGGTAAAGTCCAAACAAAGCTTGTGAATGAAATATTGGTGGGAAATGGCAGTTGCTTTGCTCACCTGCCCCATTGTTGGACCCTGCCCGATTGTGAATATCACATTTTAGATCCAACTACATTCACTATTAAAGTGAAACAAATTGCTGTATAGGAAATGTGGGAGTATATAACAGCAACAATCTGGAATATACTGCCTGAAAGGCTGGTGGAAGCAGAGTCAATAACTTTCAAAAGGAAATTGTATATATATTTGAAAAGAAAAGAAATGCAAGGCTATAGGGAAAGAGTGGGGGAGTGGGACTAATTGGATAGCTCTTTCAAAAAGCCACCACAGACACGATGGGCGAAATGGCCTCCTTCTGCGTTGTAGGATTCTGTGATTCTATAATGTAACCTATAATTACCTAACTATCTTGTGGAGGATAAAAATACCAGGAATAATGGAAATCAAGGTCTTCACCGAAACCAATAATATACATTTCCTTTTCAGGTTGACTACCTGTATAGTGTTGCCTTTATTTTAGTCTCGTGAAGAATGCTAGTTTGCTCTTAAAGTAACAAAGCGATTGTTATATGAGATATAGTAGTCATTGTCCTTAATCACTTGACGGATAACACATGTGGGTGGCGGGTATACAGAACTCCTTAATTACATTCAGTTTAATTATATCTGTTCCTTAATCAACAAAGGCATCAAATTTGATTAAATTTAAAACCTGCCCCTTTAACAACAGATTCAAAACTGAGCCCCACTCCTCCCTGTCCCGGATTGTGGATGGTTTCATCCTCAGGCTCTTCAGACNAAAAAAAGGCTCCGTTTTTTGTTTAAACAAGCCTGGAGCTGGACAGACAATTATTCCCAGCCATGGGAGTAGAGCTTCCGCGATGGGAACAATTTCAGGAAATCAATAAATTCAGGCCGCAAAACAGATTTAGAATCTGGAGAGTCTTTGGATAGAACTGTTCTCCTGCACACACAGGGCAGGCGTTCAGTCCAAAAACAGGATAGGTGACCATTTCAATCATGCCATTTAATAAACCATTCCTTAATAAACAAACAGAATTCTTTATGAATACCATCAATTTCTGTACTACAATTGTCGTGCTGTGCATTTCAGTGTTAACAATTTTAATAATCGTAATAATCTTTACAAAAGCAGAAGTCGCTGGGACCACGCAGCAGGTCAGGCAGCATCTATGGAGAAAGGAAAGTGAGTCAACGTTTCGGGTCCACGACCCTTCGTCAGAACTCAACCTTCCTTTGTTTTTTAAATGGTGCCACAAGATCTTTAACGTCCACCTGAATAGGCAGACGAGACCTTATTTTAGCAGCCGATTAGAATGACGGCAACTTTGGCCATGCAATGAGTGTCAGCCTAAACTACATGAGCCTCATTATGGGGCTTGAACCCACAACCAGTCAGAAGCAAGAATGGTACCAATTGAACCAGAGTAACATACAGGATTTAAATAATTGTACTTTTTATGTTATTACAATATTAAATTAATGTGAGCATGGGGGTTGAAATCACTGGGGATAATTAACGAATGGAATGATTTATGAAAACTGTAGTATGCAACCCCAAGAGACAATAGATTCAGTCAATTTTATAACTATTACTGAATGCGTATGCTACCTGAAACTGGTAGTTTACTATAATGCAAAAAGGACTGTTTGTCTCCTTGAAACAACAACAACAAGATTGCATTTGTACAGCGCCTTTCACGTCGGGAGGACGTCTCAAGGCGCTGGACAGTGTACATTATTTCAGACCCGAGCTGGGGTCAGGGGAGGGAAGGGGGGCTTGGCCGATGGCATGGTCGAAGAGCAGGGTTTTGAGGCGGGACTTGAAGGAGAATAAGGAGGGGGCGAGGCGGAGTGACTGAATTCCTACTGAATAAGGGGGCTTTTATTCCTTAGTTTTTTACTCTTAAATCCTTAATATTTCCTCAGTTTATTTCAACGTCTTTATAAGTCACAGTGTTGTGACATTGTGATGTTAACCGTATGGTGATAAGTAAATGGTGTTATTTATTTTCCAGCATGCAACACTACCACTGTACTATACTGTACCATATTCCTAGGAACAGATTTAGTCCACTACAGAATTATTATAATTTTCATTAATGCTTAATTGTCAGTGAAAATTGAGGAAAGTTCAGATAATGCTAACAATAAGAATAATAAAGGAAAGTAATCATATTTTGTACATCTATTGAATATTGCCCTTTCAGCTGGATTCATAAATCTCCAGAGTTGACAGCTGAGAGTACAGGTCAAGCTTTCAAAATATTTTTTTAAAAATTCAAAGCTATTTATCAAGGAAACAAAACAAATGCATTTGTTTATCAAAATAAAACTGACAAGAGTGACATTACTGCTTCTCTCTTGTAATAGCTTCCCTGAAATAATTGCCAATAGATGCTGAACCAATCCTTCTGATCCCACATCTGGTCCCTGACCAGGACCACTTTCCTCCACCTCCAAACCATTGCCCGACTCCGAATGTATCTTACACTCAATGCAGCCGAGATCCTTGTCCATACTTTCATCACCTCCCGCATTGATTATTCCAATGCCCAGTCTCCCCAGCTCAACTATTCATAAAATTCAACTAATTCAAAACTCCCTCTGCTCATATACTCACCTGCTCTAACCTCCATACCCCAAACACACCAGTCTTCGACAGTTTCCACTGGCTCCCTACCACAGAATACATAAACTTAAAGGTCCTCACACTCGTCTACAAATCCCTTCACGCCCTTACACCTACCGATCTCTCCGACCTACTTACTCCCTACTCCGTTACCCACCACCTCTGCTCGGCTCGTTCCGACCTCCTGCTTGTCCCTTGCACCATCGGCAGACTTGCTTTCAGCCACTATTCCCTGAAACTTTGGAACTCTCCCTCAATCCCTCTGCCTGGCCCCCACCTTCCCCTTTTTTAGATCATTCCTGAAAACTTTCCTCTTTTACTTTCACTTCAGACTGAAGTTCAACTAATGGCAATAAAATGGCAATAGATTCCGCAAAATCAGATTTTCTTTATATTTGTTGTGTGACTTTTTAACAATCTATTTGGAGTAAAGTGGCTCTAATTTAATATTACACTTAGTTTTCTCCTCTGGATCTACAAACTGAAAACAATTACTAACAGTGCCACCAATAAGGGGACACTTGTCTCATTGAATGGTGGTTGTCTGTACTGAAACCACAAGCTACAATCTCTGATGTTACCATTCCAGCTGGATTCATAAGTCTGCAGCATTACATCTACAAGGTCAGGTCAAGCTTTCAACAGAAAAATATAAAGATATTCATCACCTCAAAGGAAAAAAACACAAATGCATCATCCACTCAGTTAATAAAACTGACAAGACTGAAACTAATTCCTAATATATACTAAACCAACAGAACTAAATTCAATAATATCTTGTTTTTGTACAGCCACTGTCACACAATGTAAACATCTCAAAGTGCTTTACAAAATACCAATAATCAGAATTAAAGTGAATGTTATACAGCCAAACACAGCAGCTTACCTACACTAGCAACATCCCATAAACAACATTGAGATGTGCAGCTAATTAATCTGGATAAGCGGGTGATTTTGGATGAGGTGCCACAGTAAGAGTCAATTAATGCCAGTGAAGGTTATCTTTTACAAACATAAATCAACCAGGTCTACCCTTCCCTTTTGATTAACTTTAAACAATTGATTTGAAGCACTGTGGCCCAATTCCAATATAAAAACTGGATCTACAATAATCACTGAGGTTCTGTCTTGGTTTCCTTGGATTGAGGACAACAGCCCTCATTTATAAAATGTATATCAGTAGCTATCTATTAATATCCATCCACCCCATGTATCAAATGGATGGAGATTTCTCTTTGCATTGTCAAATCAAACAGCAAACCAGCTCCATCCCTCCCAGGAATTAATATATATCATTAAATATCAATCCAATCCCTGGGATTGGTATCTCAATATAAAGTGATGCACATTTGCAACATATTGCTGAAGTAATGACAGACTGAATTGGGGTCAGCATGTCTTGCTCAATGAAACAACTGTATTTTTAAAAGTTTTTTTCCAAACTGAACACTGATAATGCAATATGGGTCTGCATTCCCACACTTACAAGATCTGAACCTCAGTCAGGCCTGTCAATATCCTGACTGGAGCATTCACTGACCATGTTTTCACATTGCCCTTGGGTACTTACAGAGCAGTTACTGGGAAACAGATGTGGGAGCAATGAACCTAGATACTGGATCTCTTTGCTGACCAATTTTTGTTTTGGTCAGTCAGCCGGATGTCTAGGCATTGGAAACCCATCACCACACTGAAGAGTCAAACTACTAAGATTTTCACATACAACAACAACAAGATTCCATTTATAGAGCGCCTTTCACGTCAGGAGGACGTCCCAAGGCACTGTACAGTTGGGTCAGGACCCGAGCAAGGGGGAAATGTTCAGGGTGAGGGTAGGGAAGGGAGGGAGCGAGGAGGGGGTAGAGAGTCGAGAGGGGAGCTGAAGGCACGGTCAAAGAGAAAGGTCTTGAGACCGGCCTTGAAGGAGGAAAGGGAGGAGGCAAGGCGAAGGCACTGGGGGATAGAGTTCCAGAGTCTAGGGCAACAGGACACATCAACATACAGTTGATGTGTCCTGTTGCCTGCATATGAAGTGCAAGTGTAGAGGATTTCCAGTGTAAGCAGGGATCCAGCAAATGCTGGAAAGGCTCACAAGAGCTATTGCTGCCTACTGTGCTATGAGTGACAATGTCATAGGTGACCAGACATCACAGAAGTGTTGACCAGAGGCCGCACTATAACATCGACTGTTATAATGCAAGATACAATTTTAGAGATCCAAAGCACAGCATTATAACAGGCTCTGACCGTGTGCATTGAATTACCCATTTGTCTGCAACAGAGTGCATACCCCTAATTCCCAGAGAGCCAAGGCTTGGGTCCAGAGTACACACTGGGTTTCTGTGGGAGTATGACCACATAAAAACAAAGAGTCTCAATGAAAGAAGAAAATAAGTTGTTAAAATATGTAGATTTTCAAACCATAATATCTGTTCCTTTTGTCCAACCCCAATTTTAAAAAAATGTTTTAAGAATGCATACTCCATTCAGAGAATGCAGATTAAATAAGCATATGACACATTTTGTGTGGGTTAAATCTTACAATTTTCTGACATTTTTATATGAGCTACTGTATTTCTCAGACAGTAATAGATTTAAGAATTTTAGATTCAAACCATTGTTTAGTTCCTTGAATAAGACATTTATGTCATCAGTGTGTAGAGGGGCCAAAAGGAAATAATTTTGAATAATTACGCCACCTTATTATTCACAACACATGTTTAATTGCAATAATCCCTCTCAATGGAATTATAGATTCAGACTCTGTATTATGGCGTGCTTCAGAAACAATAATGACAAAACCTACTGACAACTGTGTAAATCAGATCAGAACCACAGAGCTATCTCAACACACAGCCACTGTTCACAGTCAAGCACTTTAATTGTTTGCAGGAGAACTATAGATTTCATTTTACAAATTTCAAGGCTGAGATGGATGGAGTACCGGGAGCAAGTCTTTAAATGAGAGATTGCAACTGTGCCCATGGCAACAATACATATGGCTCAGCAATGCTTTTCTTCCTCTCTGCACGTGTCAATCACATCAGAAACAGCAGGCCTAATGCTCACAAGATGAGTCACTAAAGCACACCCCAGAGAACCGAGTCGCTGACAAACTGTGCGTGATGTTATAGCACCAAAACCGATATTGTGCCATTTTGTTCCTATTTAAACAATCAAAACTATGGAAGAGGCTTTCTCTTTCAATTTAATTGAGATCTTCTTTCTCATTCAATAGCTTTCAGTAAAAGGGAGACACAAAAACAGGTATATGATCCAAGACACCTACTGCATAGACACATTCCACTTCCCAAGAGGCTGAAGTCCAGAAAGAGCATTGCCTCTTACCAGTTTGGAAGGCGAGAGAGTAGCAAAATGTCAGAAAATGCCGTGATATTAGAAACAACAACACAATTACATTTGTATAGCGCCTTTCACGTCTGGAGGACATCCCAAGGCACTGGACAATCAGTGTTTCAGACCCGAGCTGGGGGTCAGGATCGGGGAGGGTGAAGGGCAGTGGGGGACGGAGGGTGACCTTATTTTGAAGGCACGGTTGAAGAGGACGGTCTTGAGATGGGTCTTGAAGGAGGTAATGGAGGGAGGGAGGCGGAGGGACTGCAGGATGGAGTTCCAGAGGGTGGGGGCAGAGTGGCAGAAGGCCAATGCCAATGGTGGGATGACGAGGAGGGGGACGTGAAGCAGGCCGGAGCCCGCTGAGCGGGGGGAGGGGGCAGGTTGGTAGTGGGTTAGAAGGTCGCAGAGGTCGGGGGGAGCGAGGCCATGGAAGGCTTTGAAGGTGAGGACCAGGATCTTGAACTGTATCCTCTGTGTGATGGGAAGCCAGTGGAGTCAGGCGAGGATGGGGCTGATAGGGTCGCGGAGCCTGGTGTGGGAGAGCCTAGACAAATATCTGAATACTGCCTGATGCAATGACTCCAGGTAGCACCGGTAGATCAACCTTACCAAGCTACTCCCACCTCAGATATCTTCAATCTTATGACACCCAACACTACTGTCCACTTATGCCAACATCCTCCATACCAATTTACATTTCAAAGATTCCATGTAAATATATCTACATGTGCAAGAGTGTAAAAAGCCCTCACAAAACAAACGATGAAAGGCTCTATTTATTGTGTTCTATTTTACATTAAATAAATACTAAATAGAAAGTGGCTGCATAATTATGAATACTAAATAATAATTGCATTTGTAGGACATCATTTATGTCAGAAGGGTGTCTCAAATCATTTCACAGGATATACTGTAAGGGGCAGTGTTTGTATTTTGTGGACAAACTCAACAGCTAGTTTGTGTAGAGCAATGTCCCACAGTCAGTCATTAAGTGATTCAACAATTTTGTTTTGTGGTTTGTTGGCCAGGTTACAGGGAGAATGAATCCTGCTTAAATAATAATACTGGCATTTAATATAACATCTTATCACGTCGTCAAGATGTCTCTAAGCATTCACAGATTATGCTGTGAAGTGACTACTGTGTATTTTGTGGATGAAATGTGGAAGCGAATTTTACGCACAGGCATGTCCCACAAACAGCCATTAAGTGAATGACCAATTTTATTTGGGGGATTGTTGGCCAGGACACAAGGAGAAGCTCCCTTTTCTTTTCAAATTGTGCCATGGATCTTTAACGTCCACTTAAACAGGGAGTTTTGTATTGCAGTGATATACTGTGACATGCATGGTGTACCAACACCTCAGCTATGTACCACCCATCAATTCATCATAGAGCTGCAGCTTCCTTCCTCGCTACATTTAAACTATGGCTCCATGGTGGCCTTACACTGCTTCTCTAACCCTGTACGTCAATTGCAGCTATGCTACAGTGTTTGTACCAGCCCAATGCAAAATAGCAATCAACAAACAGTTGCATGACAGTATTAATTTTCATTGTACTAATGTTACTGTTATTATACTCACTGCCTGGCAATGAACATATCCTGCTTGCAAATCTGGTACCAAATAATTTATAATGAGAAAATATATGGATTCCTCCCGTTTCACTTCCTTGCGCACTCTCCAAACAGAAGGGTCGGAAAGCTCTTTCACATTGTGTCACTGCAGATGAAATCAAGTGAATTAATCCTGAACAGTACTCTGGTCAGGCTCAGGTGTACTGCATGTCTTTCTGGTCACTATGACATAAGGATGCTGTCCAAGCCATAGAGGTGGTACAGAGGAAAGTAACAAAGATGATCCCAGTGTTGGAAGGCTGAGGTATGAGCAATAATTGGATACGATACAGCTTATCAGTCTTGAAAAGAGCTGTCTCCCAGGGTACCTTATGACCCCAGAGGGGACAACATTTTTAATGGGCTTGAGAAAGTAAACCCACAACAATACTTTTGAGTGCACTGAGACGGTAGAAAATAGGTTTAGGGTTGCAAAGGTCAGTTTCAAGATAGATACCAAGATGTATTTCTTTGCCCAGAGAGTGACTAACAACTGGAACAGGTTACCAGGAATGCTGGTTGAGCCCAGGACTGGGACCCATTTAAAAACAGCTGATGGTATGATTGGAGGACAGGAGGAAGGGTATTCAGGATGGGTGAGATGAAACTGTCTGCGCGGCATTCTTCATCTGAACCGATCTTGTGGAAGTCAGGTTAACTTCATTACTGTCAATAACTTTTGCATTTGGTATATAGCATCTTTCATGTTGGCAGGTTATCTCAAAGTGCTTCACAGGATTTACTGTCAAATGTAGTAAATGTAGTGTGAAGGCAAAAGCAGTAGCTAATTTGCAATATACAGCCATGAAATTAATGATCAATTTTACCTGGGGACAGCTTTCCAGGACACTGGAAGAAATTGCTTTTCTTTTTGGGTTGT
The DNA here is from genome assembly GCF_018977255.1 of Callorhinchus milii. Taxonomy (NCBI): domain Eukaryota; kingdom Metazoa; phylum Chordata; class Chondrichthyes; order Chimaeriformes; family Callorhinchidae; genus Callorhinchus; species Callorhinchus milii. Next base: position 90,008,594 of record NW_024704743.1, read on the forward strand.
GCCTTGGGATGTTTAACATAATAATAATAAAACTTGCATTTGATATAGCACTTTATCATGTCTTCGAGATGTCTCAAGGAGTTTCACAGAATATACTGTAGAGTGAGTTGACTATATTTTGTGGGCAAAATGTGGCAGCCAATTGCGCACAGCAGTGTCTCATAAACAGTCGTGGATTGAGTGACCAAATTATTTTTTTGAAGGGTAATTACTATCAGAAAAGCGATCCACGAAGCAACTAACAACCAGGTTCCTACTTACTAATAGCTAAACAGAGGGGTGTGGAAACTTGACCAACGTTTCGCTCTGCCCGGGAATCGAACCCATGTCCTCTCACTTTCGAGGTGAGTGGTCTAACTACTAAATTACAGGACTCCACAGGTAACATAAATTACCACACACTTCATCCTAACTGAAGCAAATTAATCTCCTTTGACAATGGAAGACAATTCAATATGAAATTTGACCCTTTGTCTTACGTCAAGCCATAATAAAACATGAAAGGTTAGAAACCTCTGTTAGATATGCAAAGTTAGGAAAAGTCCAGAGAGAGCTCGATACAATTCTGGGTAAAACACTGGGGAAAAGAGACATAGAACTAGAGATATGAGAAAGCAAGATGCCTGTCAAGATACGTTAACAGTGTTATTGAAAAATTGATAAATGAATGATATGTATTGTGAATGAGCGCCTGTCAAGGCTACAATGGTGTCAATGCTTGAAAACTATTGGTAGGGAAAAGATTTATGAATGGTGATAATGAAAAGACCTGACAGTGCGTGTGCGCATGTGGTGGGGGAGAAAATAGAATGGAGAGTGCAGAATGCCTTGGAACCGCAATGTATTACCGTGGCAACGGTTGCAATATGCAGAAGATGAAAGCCAGCACGATCTGTGAAGAAGTAGTGAGAAGGTAGTAACGTAAATTATAACCATGAATTATACACAAGAAATTGAACAACAGAGACTTTATACCAATATTTGTACTGTATGTTCATCTGCTCCAGTCACATTTCTGCAGTAGAATTAGGGTAAAGAAGGGACACCGCCCAAAACAGTATTTTCCCTGAGAAGCTAGCAACAGTATTATGGCCTTGAACATATAGTATTTTAATCCACAGACGGTGGCCTTTAATTAAGGTATCAGCCTGGTTGAGTTGCAAGATTGTTTCTGAGGTGTGGAGGCGCTGACGTGAGCCAATCAGGAGGGCCTCGGTCTTGTTGACATTCAACTGGAGAAAGTTGATGCGAATCACATTAGGATATACGTATATAGATGACACCCAACTCTGTGTCTTTGCCTCCACCCTCGACTCCAGGACCAGAATGTCTGTCAGACATCAAGTCCTGGATGAGAGCTAAGTTTCTCCAGTTGAATATCAAGAAGACCGAGGCCCTCCTAATTTGCTCTCATCAGCACCTTCACACCTCAGGCGTTAACAGCAGCACCATCCAGGAACCTTGGCATCTTGTTTGACCCTCAATATTGTCCTTTGGACCCCACATTCATGCCATGACCCAATCTGCCTTCCCCTATCTTCACAATATCGCCCTGTTTCCCAGCTTATTTTTATTATAATTATTATTATTATTATTACTGCCTCTTCCCTCAAGCTGCTGAAACCCTCGTTCACGTGTTCATCACATCTAGGCTCGACTACACCAACTCCCTGCTTGTCGGCCTTCCAAACTCTTCCCTACACAAGCTGCAGATCATCCAGAACTCTGCAGCTCATGTCCTCTCCCGCACAAGGCTCCATGACCCTATCACCCCCACCCTCACCCAGCTCCACTGGCTCCCCATTCATCAAAGGATAGAGTTCAAAATCCTCGACCACACTTTCAAAGCCCTCCACAGACTTCCTTCTGACCTCTGTGACCTGCTAATGCTACATCAACCTGTTCGCTCCCCCCACTCAGCAGGCCACGTCAACTGGATTATTACATTTGTATAGCGCCTTTCATGTTGGGAGGACGTTCCAAGGCCCTGGACAGACAGAGTTACGAACCCCATTGAGGCTTGACTGCACTAGCGCTCTGCTTGCCAGATTCCCCAACTCTACCCTATAAAAACTGCAGACTATCCAGAACTCTGCTGCTCATATCCTCTCCTGCGTCTTAGTCCGTGAGCTTATCACCCTCACCTTCACTCAGTTCCATTGGCTCTGCATCCCCAAGCAAGATCCGCGTTCTCACCTTCAAATCCTTTCACTGTTTTGCCCCATCCTCCCTCTGCAACCTCCTTTAGCTCAACTAACTCGGTTGCTCCCTTTGTTTAGTAAATACCAGCCTGCTTCATGTCCCTCACCTTATCCACTCCACTATCGGACGGCGAGTTGTCGGCCATTCTGCCCCCGTTATCTGAAACTCCATCTTGGAGTCCACTCTTTTCCTCAACTTTTTCAAGGTCCATCTCAAGGTTATTTTTTTGGCTGCACTTTTGGTCATCTTTCCCCTCCCTGACCCTTTGACCTCCAACCCCACTCAGGTGCTCAACCAGCAGGTCCCAGCACCTCTCAAAGTGAAGGACACTATACAAATGTAATTTTGTTGTTGTTAAGCACTTTGAGACCTCCTCCCAACGTGAAAGGTGCTGTATAAATATATTGGTAGTTTGCCATGGTTCTTCAGGTGAACATTTTGGTATTCAATACAAATGTATTGATGTAAAATTTAGTGAAGAGACCAATGAGTATGCTTGTTTTCTTTCTTGGTATCAGTTATTTTATAATCTTTGCCAGAATATAAGGTAATGATTGCAGAATGTGCATTCAACATGATTGAGGACAGTGAGACCTGAAGATTGACACGGGGTCTATACAAGTCACCAGTGACTAACTATTCCTCACTTTTGCAGTCGAGCAGAAATGAGGATTTGGCCTGTTCTCCTTGCCAATTTTCCATAGGTAGAGAAAAACAGCTGAGCTTTCAATCTGGCAGAATATTCGTGAACAAATGATGACAAATACAATGATGAAGTGTTGGAAACACACACAGAATTTTTGGGATTAAATACAATGAAAATGCTTAAATTTTATGGATTTTAAATAGGGTCGGTGAAAATGGATTTTTATTTTTTCTGATTTAAAATTTTTTAGATTTTTATTGTATTTTTCAGGCAATCAGCAGCACTTCTTATGCACGGAGACCTTTATCACAAAGCACAACAAAATTACATTTTTAAAGCGCCTTTCACATTGTGAGGAATGTCCCATTGATTATAAATATATATTTATATTGATCATTATAAACATGCTTAAGCAAAATTCAAACCTTTCAAGGATTGAAAGAGAGAAGGCCCATTAAACGAAACTGAAGGACAAAGAACAGCACGGCTGCACTTCAATGCTGAAAGGACTGCAACAGTGCGCCAAAATGAGTTGCCGACTCAAAGAACAGCACGGCCAAAATGAGTCCTCCCACAGGAGTCCTCCCAGATGAGTATAGATAAAGATGAAATGTCTGTCTGTGTGTCTGTCTGTGTGTCAATCCACATTCCATATTGGATCCTTTGGTTGCAAGCAAAGCTGCAACGGGTACAGCTAGTTTCATATAAAGTGCTTTTTGAAATGTTGTGGAATGTAATTGACCTACTGTTTATTAAGATAAATACAAAAACATGCTCAAGGACAAGATCTAGGTCTGTTAAATGACTGAGGAAACAGATTAGGCAGAAAATATCAAACGTCTCAAAATGTTTCATGAGTAACTGCTGTCAAGTGTAGTGACTGTGCATTTGTACGCAAACTCAGCAGCTATTTGTACACAACAAAACACGCTACAAAGATCTATGAAATGAATAACCAATTTGACTTGAAGAGTGTTGGCCAGGACACTGTAAGATTCTTTGTTCTCTTTTCGAATAGTAAAATATCCTCGGGCACAACTGCGTTCCTTAGTTTTGAGCCTTACACATTAATAGTGACTACAGTGGTAAGGTGCCTCCTCACCTGTGGAACCATAACATGGTAATACTATTCCTTGCATTTGATATAGCACCTTATCATGTCTTCGAGACGTCTCAAAACACTTCACAGGATATTCTATAAAGTGTAGTGACTGTGTATTTTGTGGGCGAAACGCAGCAGCCAATTACACATAGCAGTGTGCTATAAACAGTCGTGGATTGAGTGACCACATTTTTTTTGTGAAGGGATTTTTACCCCCAGAAAATGATCTGCCAATTGACTAACAAGCAGGTTTCTACTTACTGCTAGCTAAACAGAGGTATGTGTGTGGAGTAAAGAAACTTGCCTGAGGTTTCGCCCTGTAAAAAGATAATGGATACAAGCACTATCAAGACAGGAGAAAATTGGAGGAGAAAACAAAGAGCGAAAGAAATGGAGTTATGGAGAGAAATGGAGATAAACGAGAACAATAATAGTGTTACTGAAGTCATCCAGACACATTCAGCTTCCGTTTCCTACAATTTATATTTCCGAAGCTATTTGCATCATTTAAATTCTCAGTATGATGGACACTGTAAGAATAAGTTTTGTGATGGATAAAGTGCTCTTTAGCTTGATCTGTATGAGGAGCATCACTGCCAGGTCACTGAATATTGACGGGTTTATCTGTCTGGGTTTATAAAAAGCGTGAACAATGTATTGAAAGACTAATCCTGATTCAGTTGTCGAGTTTTGCAATGTGGTGAGCATTACTGGTGGTACAAACTCCACTCAAATGTTTTGCCTCTGGATCTTGGTAGAGACAATCTGCAGTGTATCAGCCATTCCTTAACATAGGTACTTGAGCAGGGCATAATTGCCAGTTCTGGTTACTCTCCTGATACGTATATTCATACAAAGATCAGCAGCAGCAGTAGCTGGTAGCAACAACAACTTGCATTTATATAGTGTTCTTTGTACAAGGAAGTCTCTCGGAGACAATTGCATATGGGGCTACACAATATGTATAAGGTACCATGAACGTTTCAGAAGGGTAGTCAGTATTAATGTCACTCTCTGATGGATTGACATTAAAACTGTGTTTGGGTTTCAACAAAAAATGCAGATGGTTTGGAAATGCTGCAGAAAATCTTCTATAAGAATGTAAATGGTGCCAGTACACTCCATAAAGCCTTAGTCCTTTGTGCCTCTTTATCTCATTTGCTGGAAGGACTTGATTATAAGGGAAGTTTGCTCCTTTGGAGATCAGTAAAATAATGAGCTCTTCTAAACCTTCCACTGAAATCCTGAACAAAATACCGTAGTTCTAGTCCTCTCCTACATTTGCAGTGTTATTGTATCATGCAGGAGAGGACTAGAATTACTCTACTTTGTTCAGGATTATTGAAGAACAATCCTGGGAATCAGTGGTGGTGTTAGACTGGCCTGGTTCCAACAAAGTTGAAGGGGTTGAGGTGGAGTGGGGGGGATCTCATTGACTGAGCCACTGACAAGGACAGAAACTATGCCATATTAATCATGTCTTTTTTTCACTGCATAGTCCATAGAATCAGTGTGCACTAAAATAAGCAAACTCCAAGGAGATCAATACACAATATGAAATAAAAGGCTTTACGTGATGTTCGTCATGCCAGACCTTTGGCCAAAGTATCACAACAGCTCAGCACTGTGCTGCCATGGCAACAATGAAATGTGCCACTGAGAGGACAAGTGTTAGGTTACAGGGAACAAACAGCAGTGTAATGAGCTACTAGTCAGCAGTGAAATTGTCACTGCCCACCAATGTACCATGTAACTACTGGAATATCGCATTTTATTTAAAGGGACAATGCAGCAGGCAATTTACACACAGCAATGCCCTACGGACAGCTATGGAGTTAATAACCAATTTTATTTAAAGGATTGTTGAGCAGGAGACTTTAATTCATCTTAATGTTTCAACAGAAGGACGGAATCTCTGACATTGCAGCAATCCCCCAGCACTGTATCAGAGTGTCAGCCTAGACTAATATATATATAGTATATATATATACACACACACACAAAGTCGCGATCTTCACATATGATCATACAGAAATTAGTCAAATTAGGAATAGGGGAAGGCTATTCAGTTCATCAAGACCGCTCTCCATAGACTATTCCGTAGTTTAATTATTTCAACTTTTCCCGATCTTATCTCCCCATTTCCCACTACATCCCTTAATGTTTATATTCTTGAAATTTCAACCATCTCACTTTTAAATCCCTGAAGCAATATTTTGGCTTTCCTTTTGGGGCAGTACATTCGATTTTCTTATTCCTCTCTCTGAAAATGTTTTTCTCTCATCTGAGTCCTAACCCATGGATCCACCAGGGAAAAAAGTTTCTCATTGTTTATTTTATTGAGCTCCATCAAAATCCTAAACATCTGGTCTAAATTACCCATTAGTATCAGAGAATACACCAATTTATCCTTTCTTTCACTAATTTACTACTATTGTGTGATCCGCTACCACTGTGTAATTCCTGGTGTCATGTTCTTGTGCTTAAGCTGCATTCTCTCCAAAGCCAATATATCCTTCCTATTAAGAGGCATGCAAAACAGCAAGCAATGTTTCAAGTGTGGTCTCACCAATGTTTTCACCAATTCAGTCACAACGCACTTGCCTGCTTTCAAATTCTAAACCTCTAGCTATGAACCCCAGCATCCAATTTGGCTCACTAATAACACTATATTGGCAATATAGAATGATTTAGTAATGACAAACTACTAACTATCCTCCTCAAAGGCAGATAAGTGTGGAACACTTGGGGGTGAGCTGGTTGCAAGGTGATGAACTTGGCAACAGAATGTCCGGATCAAGTCAGACATTCTGTGGTAGCCTTGGTTCCTAAGCCACTTGGGTTTGCAATACTGATGACAGCTCAGACCACCGGGCTCATCGACAGGACTGGGAGAGGAAGACCTATCAATGGAAGCATGGATTCACCAACCTGCATCTAATACTCTTCAGATTTAGGTAAGAAGAGAGCATCCCTCCAGAGAGAGAACAGGCATTCCATTCCATACACAGGGAAATTTCCATGCATAGGTACAATGTATACGTGGAACTCTCAGGCCGGGTTGGATACTCTTAAGCATTGTTGTGGATTTCTGATGGATTTCCGCGTGCTTCAGACATTCAGTTGACCAGAAAAGAAGAAGTGTACATCTGTTGCTCCTGGAATGCTTCCATGTAACTCATATTTCAAAATCACTATTGTTACAGCCCAAAGTGATGGATTGGTTGCCATAATACAGAAAAAACTGCTTCACATAAAGTAATAAAGATATATCTAAGAGAAGTACCAGTTCTTTTGAAATACAAAGGAAATGAGAAAGACAATGAACTCTATGAACAAAACTATATAACTTTCTTTGAAATCAAGTCTATTGTTGCCCTTGGTGCTTTTTATGATTAATGTGTTATGTTCGAAATATCCACTTTTTCCAGGTTGAAAATAACCATTAACTTTTAATCTTGTAGGAATTTTGCTGTTACATAAAATCTTGAATGTCCACAACATTAATTATCTAAAGGATGGAGATTATAAATATTCTCTGCCAACTTGGGCACAACTGTGATGCAATAAAGTATAGCAACAGCTCAAGGCCTGGATGCAAAGGTCTCTACCAATGAGTACATTTCTATACAATGCCTTACTTGAAAGTATTCATCCCCTAGGCACAGATTAGATGATTTGTGACCCAAAACCTGGCAACATTAATATGTTAGGTTATGAGAAAGTCCTATTCCTCAGCCCTGCACACGACTTTCTTCCATTCTCACAAAAATCACTAGTTAGTTATTGGGGCAGTTATCCTTGAACCCTGGCAGTGAACTATTCTCCCTGAGTGGAGGAAAGCAGCTATCTCTGTATTATGATCTCCTACTGACAGTATAGTCAGACTTGGGAACTCTCGGACTTACCTTCCACATGGGCTGGGTTCCTATATCCCCAACTCCCTCCCTCCACTCCACCAACTCAGATCTTCTCTATGCACCCCACCCTTTCCACCCCACCATTGGTGGGTGAGCTTACAGCAACTTTGCCCCCACTCCCTGAAACTCTCTCCCTAAAGCCCTTCACCTTGCACTCTCCTTCTCCATTTTCAAATCCAATCTAAATATCTCTCTTTGATACTATTTTTGTTTTCCCCCAGTCTCCTGCCTTGCTCAGGCTCAGCCTCTGTAATGTGATTTGAGGCATTCTCCTATGCCAAAGGCACAACAAAGGGCAAGTTGTTGTTGTTTATGGGAATTGTCTGTCTGTCTGTCTGTCCTGAGATATGTGACATGTGTTAGTATACTCGCACCTTGCACTGCTAAAGTCACACATCAGTCACACTTGTGTGTGATATCAGCAAGATGACCAACTAAAGGAATACAATAACATAATGAGGGTCACAGACACAATATTCCAAATGGCTTCTTCCAGTGCTGGACATCTGTAATCTGACAATGAAATTCGAAGGCATGTGCTTCATGAGCTGTTTGCTCGTGATGTATTTCCTCTTATTATCGAGTAGGCGATTTAGCTTATTCCTTATCGCTCTCTGAATGAAACACTGGTGTGAGCCAAGATTTAAGAGGGGTGGGTGGATGCATCTTTTAAAATGCTTTATTTACAAGATTAATAATAATAATAATCCTTGCATTTGGTATAGCACTTTTCACCTCTTCTAGACATCTCAAAGTGCTTCACAGAATAGACTGTAAAGTGAATTGACTGTATATTTGTGGAAGAAATGCAGCAGCCAATTGCGCACAGCAGTATCTCACAAACAGTTGTGGTTTGAAGTGACCAATTTTTATTATTGTTTCATTTTTTTGAGGGATTATTATCAGGCGTTTGGAGTAAGGAAACTTGCCCAAGGTTTCACCCCACTGCAAATTGAACCCAGGTCTCTCGCTTACAAAGTGAGTACTCTAACCACTGAACTATAGGACTCCCAAGTAATTACCTTCCTGTCATAACAAATAAATATGTGAAAAGTACAATTTCATTGCTATTTCCTCAACACTGGGTACAAGTAAACCGACGTCTGAGTGGCTCCAGGATCTTAGCTGCAAAGCAGTGGGACGGAGGTTTTCCAGCATCACTACGTAAGGTTTGGACAATTATTCACCAATTCAAAGGGAGAAAATGTTTGTCTGTTCAAATATCTAACTGCTGCATGCGGATTTTAAGCAAGATTGATCGTCACAAAATATTGGGAGCTGAAAGACGCAAAACAGAGGTCGTCACGAGTATTGCTACATCAAATAGTTGCTAAGAACACACAGAGAGGGGTCCTGCCTAGGATCACACGAGGGCAGAGAGTTGGAGGAGAAGTACTATGGTGACTATTGGAATATCTATCTACATCAGAGAAACTGGTCAGATTTTACCTGACATCATTCTCAGAGTATCTCCTCTGTAAATCCTCTTTTTTTCTTTGTCTCTTCCCTGACCCTTCCTCACTTGGCTCTTCATTTGGTTCCTCTTCTTCCCCTGACTTCTCGTTTTCCTCGTTTTTAGAATACTGGGTTACTTTGTGCCTCTCCTCCTCCTCCTCCTCCTTATCCCCCTCATCTTCCTCCACTTTTGCCACTGCTTCCGCCTCCTCCTCTTCCTCCTCCTCCCCCCCTTCTTCCTCACCCTCCTTTTTCTCCTCTAATGCCTTTGACCTCCTGGTGCCAACACAAAAGCAATGAAGGCATGCAAAACAGAAAACAAATGAAAAAAGTTAGTTACAATCAGTGAAAGAAAAGGGTCACTTAAACACTGAAAATAAACAGCAGTAAACAGCACTCGGTGAAGAAACATTTATTAAGGCAAGGAGCAAACTCATTGGTTCAAAAGAACTGAAAGACTCAAAGGAAAACATCATCGCTAATGTTACGTGTGACTGATAATGCAGCAAATCAAAGCAGCATGCAAGCAGAACATTTTTTACAAAAAAAATCCCATCAACTCACCTGCTCTTTGGAAATAATTTAATTCACTGTGGGGGCTAAAGTGGGTATTTTTAAACAGGATTTCTTAATAAGGAATCCCATTTGAATTCCCCTTGACTTGTGGGAACTCTGCTCCAGAAGTAGATCATTTCGAAGTAGAGATCCCGTGGGTTGGTTTGACATACTTCTCTGGTTGCTGGACGGAACCGCCAGTCGCATGATTTCATATCAAGGAATCCCATTAAAAAATTGCACACTTCAGTCCTCTATATTCTCATAGGAACACATGCTATTGCACAGAGGTATATAAAACATACCAAATATCCACTGGCACTGCTATTGCACAGACTGGAATTAGCTCTCAGTCACTGACACTTCTAATCATTTATCATTATTATAAACTCAGATTTAGATGGAGATAAACTGTACTCAGAACTTCATGTTTGCTTGCAGCGTATTTTACTTTTGTGGTTTGAATAATCCACATTTCTGTGCAATTTGTGCAGAAGTGGATAGTAATAAAGAGGAAAACAGGAATGAAAAATAAATTAAAAGATTAGACAAATACAAAAAAGTAAAAATAACTTTAGAACAATTGAAGGAGGCAAATTGGCCCATAATGTTCTTGCTCTGCTACCTATTTTTCTAAATCATCCACTTCCCAGTTCCATCTCTTAATATCTTGATGCTTTAATTGCTCAGGTGCTTATCCAGTTCCCCGTTGTCTGATTCTGTTCTTTCAGCTTCTATAGCTACCTGTGGCAATTAATTCTCAACTACATCAATCCTATGAGTGAAGAAACTGTTTATAATCTCTCCCCTAATTTTTCTGTTAATAATCCTAGGATAAAAATTCCAATAAGGAGAGCATTCCCTAAATACGTGACAGAACATTTGATATCTACCAGCGGATTAGGTTTGTTCCTTCCCAGGTCAAAGAACTGCTCTTTGGCCTTGTGCAAGTACTTATTTTGTAAAGTTTAGGCCCTAGCTCAGACTCTAGATTCTGTCTTTATTTAATGTTGCTTTTTCAGAGTTAACCTGCTGAGGAAGGCTGATATCTTCAGTCAAAAAAATTATATTATAGAGACCAGCCTGCCGTATTGTAGCACATCTGTTTTCTTTTGTTCTTGGAGACCAATGATTTTAGCCCTCATAATTATATTCTACTAAGTAAACTAATTCTACTAATCAAAAACAATATAACTAAGGCAAAAGAGGATTTGTCATGTACCCATCATAACAATGGCATCATTATGTTGGGATCTTTATAGATCGGGAAAGGTGGGGCGAGAAAGAGAGTAATTCCATCTGAGTCTAGATGAGGATTTTGGACAACTCTAAAATTCAGTCTTACTTTGGAGAATAGTTTTCTGTAGATTCTTTTGAGCACTATAGAAACATCTTCAAATTTCAGACTGAAATTAAAAATTGTCTGAAATTTGCAGGCGATAAAATGCTGAGTCAAAAAGCTACATCTACTGGGTGGAATATTTCCTCCCAAGCTCCACTCCTTGTAAATTCAGTGTTATAGAATCACTGTGAACTACATCAATTGACTTCAAAGTTCTGATTGAGTTCAAGTTAAGACTAAGTACTCAAAATGAAATTCATTTTCAAAAGACAAATTTGAAGGACAATTTGAAACAGGAACTTTAGGTTACGAAATGGAGTACAGTGCTGACACTGGGCCTCACCTGATCTTCTTGCTTGATCGCGGGCGTTCAGATTGCACAGACATGTAACTTGTGCTGCTCATTCTTGAAGCGCTGCTTGTCCTGGACACGGCGGACACGTCACTCACATCGCTGTCTGACGACTTGTTGGAGATATTGTCCGACCCTCGCTGAGAGTCCCGGCCCAGCCGATGCTATAAACAAAGTCATTGGCAGAAGTCAAAGATAAAACCGCAACTTCCTCCCCCCCAAAATAAATATTTGCTGCCAAAATAAATATTTGCTGATAAACGGGGAGAAATTTCACCTGAAATTACTTTTCTAACAAAGGTTGGAAAAGAGGCAGAACAGATCACTAACAATAGTGTCTCTTTTTAAACTTCTCTGTGGGAGAAATTCTGCCTGGGGCTAGATTTACTCTATTTACTCCATTCCCATTTTAGAGCATCCAGAATTTGACAAGGTCTTAAACTCAGCTTCAACTTGAAGCCGGGTTTCTGAAAGTTTCCAATAAGAGCTACCAAAAACTGACTTCACAGACACGAACTGAATTCAACAATTTGCCAATTTCTGGATGCTTGAAATTGCTGCTTAAACAGAGCAAAATCAAGCTTTGATCTTTTATTGATAGCATATTATGAAAATAAATTTAGATTACTTTCTGCTAAATTTATAATAAATTTTACATATGATAAATTTGAATTTATTTAAGTCAATTCCTGTCTTGCACTCAGCATTGGATATTGGCATAGTTAGAAATATAATTTGTCACGTATGGAGCACAGAATAACAATCACATTCTGTTTCAGTCTATATTTAGCATTTAAAAAATTTATATGGTATAATTAACTTTCAAAGAAACATTACAGTGTTTCACAAACAAAAGAAAAGAAAAGGTCACATAGATTTCCCTAGACATTCTCTGAATGAATATGGCTCTGAATACCACAGGAAATTTCAACTGTCCAGAATGGAGAAATTCATCAAATAGGAATCTGCTCTTTCGATACTTTACCCAGAAATATATTTAAGCAAATCATTTCAAAAAAAGAATTGGATAAATACTAGCGGAACAATATTAAAGGGTACAGGCAAAAAAATGTGGATTGGGATTAGACTGGATAACACCAGGAGTGGATATAACACTAACACATTCAGCCTGGTTTGTAGACTGTCGCCTCTGACTTAGAGGGTGGGGGTTCATGAACATACATCGGGACTTGGAACTGATACACTCTAAGCTGATGCTCTCCAATGCAGTGCTGGAGGAGCACAACATTGATGGAGATGCCTTCATTTAGATCAACAACAACAACAAAAATGCATTTGTATAGCGTCTTTCACATCGGGAGAATGTCCCAAGGTAATGGATCAGATATTAACCCGAGGTCCTGTCTGCCTGTTTAGGTGGACATGTTACAGATCCCATGGCACTATTCGAAAAATGAAGGGAATTTAAAAAATGAAGGCTTTCTCCTTGTGTCCTAGCCAACAATCCCCCAAATAAAATTGTTCATTCAATTCATGGCTGTTTGTGGGTCATTGATGTGTGCAAATTAGCTGCCCTGTTTACTCATAAAATACACATTCTCTACACTTCACTGTGTACCTTATGAAGAGCTTGAGACATCCTCCCGACATAAAAAGACACTGTATCAAATGTAAGGATTAATATTATTATAATAAATCTTCTATAATACTAATTCATCTTTCTTATGTTTTATATAGCATATCTACTGGTTTAATAGTTACAGAAACGCAAGACATGCAGAAATCCATAAATAAAAATGTTTCAAATGAAGCAAGAAGGAAAAAAATCACCAACAACTTGCATTTATATATGACTCAAAGAGCTTCACATAGCTGAGTGGAGCCTAAACTGCAATGGGGGACGGGGGAGATAGAGAGTATGATTTGTTGATGGAAAATGTTCATTCAAACGATGAAGAAAATTGCAGTATTAATGATTAATGAACTGATGCCTTATTTATTTATCCTCCACATATGAGCAGTTATTTTCAAAGTCATTTTCTAAGATGAACATTTTTATCCACTGGGTCATTATGATCTGGGTCAATATATTGGTATCTAATATTACAGTGACTTCTAACAGGATTCCTTCATAAAGAAGTGGAAGTAAATCACCCATGAACTCCACTCTGCTGAAATCTACCTTGAGCAGACTTCCCTTGGATTGGAGTGACATACTTCTGGTTACACAAATCCTCTCTTTGATGCTGTATCAATTCTTGGAGGGTGTCCAGTAACAAACCCGAAGAGACATAAAACACATTTCAACACATTCCAACTACATTTCTCAGACTGGCAGTGGCTGACACAGTACATCTGTGTACTTGATGCACAATGATGACTGCAGAAATTGAATTCACATCATGACAACAGTACCACCAATACCCTATTGACTAGGCCTGCTCACCAATAATACTTTCTAATAGTCTGTCAAATGACACACAGTTACATTTAGGTTTGAGGGTCTCCCTAGTTTGGTATGATGTTGATTGACTCATTCCTCATCTAAGATCATGAATGCCCTACCATCGGCAACTGGGCTTTCAGCCTCTCTGTCCCCACTGTCAAAACAAGATTAAAAACAAACAGGTTGCTAAACAATGTTGACAAATTAGTTGGCCTCAGATACCCAGAGGTCATACTCAAGCTATATAGTTCTTTGTTCAGGCCCAGGATTGCTACATGTAGTTCTGGTTCCTGTGACATAAGGGTGCTGCCCTAACGTGGCTAGGTTCTTCAGTCTTGAAAGGAGATGTCTCAGAGGAGATCTTATAGAAATACACAGGATTTTAAATGGGATTGAGAAAGTAAATCCAGAACAATACGTTTTGATATTCCAAGGCAACTGAACAATAGGACACATATTCACAGATGTAATTTCAGGACAGACACCATGAAGTAGTTATTTTAAGAGAATGTAATTAATGACAGGACTTGGTTATCAGGAAGGGTGGTTGTGGCCAGGATCCTGGATTAATTCAAGAAACAACTTGATGCTGTCACCTCAAGGCTCGACTACAGAAACTACCTCCTTGTCAGCCTCCCCAACTCTTCCCTCTACAAGCTGCAGATCATCCAGAACTCTGCAGCTTGTGTCTTCTCCTGCACCAGGCTTCGTGACCCCATCACCTCCACCCTTGCCCAGCTCCATGTCTCCCGCCTGATCCGCCCTACCATCGGCGGCCAAGCTTTCAGCCTCTCTGCCCCCATCCTTTGGAACTCTATTCCACAATCCCTTCACCTCGTTCCCTCCCTTGCCTCCTTCAAGGCACGACTCAAACCCTCCTTTTCGACTGTGCCTTCAGCCTCCCTCCTACCTCTCTGCCCTCCCTAATCCCAACCCTGCCTTCCCTGATCCCCGACTGTTCAGCACCTTGGGACGGCCTCCTGACATGAAAGGCGCTTTACAAATGTAATTTTGTTGTTGTTGTAAAGGGAGAATGGTATGGTGGATTAAAATCAAGCCCCCTAGATAAAATGTAAAGTCTGACTTTAGTCAGAAGAAAAATGTTGTGGAAATATAAACATTCGATCCATTCTATTTGACAAATCTTAGATCCAAGCTTTCCAAATGAGTGAAGTTACATTAATTTTTCATAGATTGCACGGAATTACAGAAACAAGAGAGAATCATCAATTAATCTCTTTTGCCATAGTGCAGAAATACAAGCCTGGCAACTAATCTGAAGTCTAAAGAAAATGTCTTTGTTGTTTAAAATATCAGTAACCTTCAGATATGTGCCATCAGGAACAAATATCACAAGATTACAAGAGAAATGTGATGGATTCACATGAATTCAATTCAGCCTATTTGATTTCAGAATATGCACTCAATAGTATTGGCGGGACCTGACAAGTGGTGTCCCCCAAGGGTCTGTACTGGGACTCCAGCTATTCGTCATACATATATATATATATATATATACATACAAATGACTTGAATGAAGGGATAGAAAGTTTCATATCCAAGTTTGCAGATGACACTAAGCTGGGAGGCTCAAAAGTTGTGCAGATGGGAGTAGGAAGTTACAAAGGGACTTAGACAGGACTAAATGAGTGGGCAAAGCTGCAGCAGATGGAGTTCATGTAGGGAAGTGTGAGGTCATCCACTATGGACCGAAAAAAGATAAAACAGAATATTTTCTTAATGGGGAGAAATTAAGAATTGTGGAGGAGCAAAGAGATTTAGGTGTCCATATCCACAAATCACTAAAACTGGTTCCCAGGTGAAAAAATTATCAAAAAGGTGAATGGAATATTGGCCTTTATCTCAAGGTGTCTGGACTACAAAGGGGAAGAAATGATGCTTCAGCTGCATAGAGAGTTAGTCAGATCCCATCTGGAGTACTGTGTTCAGTTTGTGGAGTCCTGTAGCTCAGTGGTTAGAGCACTCGCTTTGCAAGTGAGAGACCTGAGTTCAATTCCAGGCAGAGGGCGAAACCTTGGGCAAGTTTCCTTACTCCACACAGAGCCTAATAATAATCCCTCCAAAACCAAAAACAATAATTAAATTGGTCATTTTCAATCTATGACTGTTTGTGGGACATTGCTGTGCGCAATTGGCTGCCGCGTTCGCCCACAAATATACAGTCAACTCACTTTACAGTATATTCTGTGAAGCGCTTTGGGACGTCCTCCCGACGTGAAAAGCGCTATATCAAATGCAAGGATTATTATTATTATTATTCAGTTTTGGGCACCGCGCCTCAGAAAAGATATATTAGCCCTGGAAGGGATGTAGCACAGGTTCACCAGAATGTTACCAGGCTTAAAAGGGTTAAGTTCTGAGGAAAAGCTGCGTAAACTTAGATTATGTTTCCTTGAGTTTAGAAGATTGAGAGGTGATTTGATTGAGGTATTTAAGATGATAAAGGGATTTGATAGGGTAGATACAGAGAAGCTATTTCCTCTGGTGGAGGAATCCAAAACAAGAGGATGTAGTCTTAAAATTAGAACCAGGCCATTCAAGACTGAAATCAGGAAGCATTTTTTCACCCAATGGGTGGTAGAAATCTGGAATTCTCTCCCCCAAAAGGCTGTGGATGCTGGATCCATCTACACCTTCAACAGTGAGGTTGATAGATTTTTGGTAGGTCAGGGTCTTAAGGGATAGGGCGAAAAAGCGGGAAATTGAATTTGAAAGGATGAGTTGAGGTACAGATCAACCATGATCTAATTAAATGGTGGAACAGGCTTGAAGGGCTGAACGCCTCCTCCTGTTCCTGTGTAGTATTCTTTATAAGATGTGTTGTTCTTTAGATGACGTTAAACAGAGATCCCTTCTGGCTGATCAGGTGGATGTTAAAGATTCCATTGCACTGTTCAAAAAGTAAAGGAATTTTTTTTACTGATATCTGGTCAACAGCACCTCCATCCCCCACTCAATTGAATTGTTCATTCACCTCACTCAATTTACGGCTATCTGTGAAATATTGCAGAGTTCAGGCTAATGCGAGTTACAATACAGAAGAGTTGAATTTGTTAAGAGTGTCAGACAGTGTGAACCACTCAACCTGGCTTGACGTATCACTACCATTTACGTTATCGTACTGTCAATATCTCAGCCACATCTAATTATGTATTTATACACATGTCTAACTCACCACCCTGAATAAGTCGTCACTGAGCCCTTTTATCTTGGAGTAATTAGTTATCAGGAGTTTACTGTAATCTTGTGCCTATAGAGGTGAGGTTACTTGCTGACTGGATGGTTTAAATTAAGTGTTAATTGCAACAAGCAGTTCAGAGTGGCGCTGCCTAGAATATATTGTTGTTCATCTGGGTGTCTCGATACACATGGAGACACATTGCCAGGTTTAGGAGTACGTTACAAGCCTCTCTGAAATGTTTATAAATTTCATTTTCAATTCCTTTTCCAGTTTGGTGATCTATAATATACTTTTTAAACTCAGAACTCAAAAAGATTCTGGATAATTTCCTTACTGATATTCTTGCTATCTAATGCTTTGATATTGTCTCTATTTAATACTGCTACACCTCTTCCCTTTATCCCCTTCCCTATCTTCCTAAAAGTATTATTCCCAGGTAATCCCGATTTGGCTGTAACCATGATTTTCTATTTTAATCTTTGATTTATTCCCAAATTTTGTTCCTTATACTCCACACATTAATATATTCACTTGGCTTGACAATTTTCATGGTTTTATTGTGCTCACCACATGATTTATATTCTCATCTGGCTTCATCTCTTTGAAGCAGTCTTATTATTTACAATTCCTATAACAGAAGGGTCTGCAGTATTCCAAGGTTTGTCAGCTGGGTTTGAATGGGCAGTCACTGGTCTGGAGAAGGGGAGCGATTCATCCCACTTGGCTTTTGTTAACCCTGCAATCCAAAATCTAAATGGGTAGGACGGTCCTAGTTAGACAAGAATTGGGAAGCTTGCAATATAATGGCAAGCTATGTGGCATTCTCTGCGGTACACAAGCCAACCTAAACCTCATATTTTCTGGAATCAAAAGTGTGTGTCCCTTTAGGGAGAGCATCCACTCCAGACACAGGGACATTTCTATGTGTAGGATGGCATGCTTATGTGGAACTCTGTCTGGTTTGAATACTCCTAAACATTGCAATGCGTTTACACACACATCAGATATCCAGATGACTAAGAAAAAACACTCTCAGTTGTGCCACCCTGAACTGCTTGTTGCAATTAACACTGAATTCAACAAAACAGTCAGCAATCAACATAATCTTTATAGTCACAAGGTGCACACACAAGAACATTCTAAAATGAATCATTCAAAGGACTATAATTGTAGGAGATGTTAATTAGTACAATAAAAGTATGTATGTGGTAAGATAGTCTTTTTTGCAATGTGTTCAAGGTTGCTTTCTCAGCTAGTGCGTTGTGACTCCAAGGAAAGAATCACAAACTTGACCTGGTTTTCAATAATGAAGTGCTGCAAGTGAATGACCTAAAAGTAGGGAAATATTTGGGAAACTGTAATCACAATATAATTAGGTTCAATGTAACAATAGGAAAGGAAGAGTCGAGAACAAGGGTACTTGACTGGAAAAGGACAAATTAAGTGGTGGTGTTAAAGAAATTGATGATACTTAAAGAAGACAAGTTTCTGAGGTCTGATGGCATTGCATCCAAGAATTTTGAGGAAAGTCAGGGAGGAAATAGTAAATGCTCTGACTACAATCTTTCAAACATCCTTGGATATGTTATGCCAGGAGACTCGAGGGGCTTAATTCTCTGTCTAAAACAGGAGAATGTTGATTAATTATAGATCAGTCAATCTGAAATCCATAGCAAACTTTTAAAGGCTATAATATGCGATAAAATTAATAACCACTTGAAAAGATGTGGGTTGATTAAAGACGATCTGCATAGATTTATTAAAGGCACGTCTTGCCTGACAAATCTATTAGTATTTTTTGACAAACTAATCAAGAAAATAGATAGTTAATGCTGTGGATAATAATTCTTGCATTTGATATAGCTCCTTATTACATCTTTGAGACATCTCAAAGCGCTTCTACAGAATATACTGCAAAGTGAATTTACTGTATATTTTGTGAGCCAATTGCGCACAGCAGTGTCCCACAAACAGTCATGGATTGACCAAATTCTTATTAGTTTTTAAGGGATTATTACACCCGGAAAAGCAATCAGCCAATCGACTAACACCCAGGTTGTTACTTACTGCTGGGTAAACAGAGGCATACAGGATCTACAATAGCATGAAAAGACATATACATAGACTCCTCCAATTGTTACACATTAAAAACTTTTTGAATGTAGATGTTTTCTTCTTTGCGTGCTAAAAGCATCAGCTGTCGGACGAGAAAACAATGTTGTAAAAGATCTTGTACATTGTGTATTGCTACTTGAGTGAAGACTACATTGGGACCAAGAAACAAATTAAATGCATTACATGCATTCACTGGATAAATATTACCAATTAATTCACTATATAAATATCCGAGATCCTACACAATAAACAACTACACATTATCTCTGGTTATAGGAGCTGCTCAAGTTATGTAGTCATGTAAATCAGGGTGGTCTAACCTTTTGGCTGCTGAGGGCTGGATGACAGATTTCAGACACGCCTGCGGGCCGGATAAGCAATAATGTATCCTGACGAACCATTCCGATTCCTGGGTTGAGCCTCAGCCCCTGGTAACTCTCTGGATTAGCTTGTGATATATATATGGACTTTTTGAAAGCTTTTGATAATACATTACAAAATTACATTTGTATAGTGCCTTTCACATCGGGAGAACGTCCCAAGGTGCTGGACAGTCAGGCCGAGCGGGAGGGAGGTTGGGATCAGGGAGGGTGGAGGGCAGGGAGGGTAACCGAAGGTACGTTTGAAGAGGAGCGCTTTGAGATATGCCTTGAAGGAGGCAAGGAAGGGAGCAAAGTAAAAGGAACATGGGATGAAGTTCCAAAGAGTGGGAGAAGAGAGGCTGAAAGCCCAACCGCCAATGGTGGGGTGGGCACAGCCTGCTGAGCGGAGGAGCGAACAGGTTGAAATGGGGATAGCAGGTCACAGAGGTAGGAAAGAGCAAGGCCGTGGAATGTCTTGAAGGCGAGGACGAAGATTTTAAACTCTATCCTCTGGGGATGGGGAGTCAGTTGAGCCGGGCAAGGGTTGGGGTGATTGGGTCATATACCCTGGTATCGGGAGAGTACACGAGCTGCAGAGTTCTGGATGATCTGCAGCTTGTGGATGGAAGAATTGGGAAAGCAGGGAGTTGGCATAGTCGAGCCTAGATGGGATGAACTGAGGGTTTCGGTGGCCTGAGAGGTGAGGCAGTGGTGGAGCCGGGAGATGTTGCGGAGGAAGGGGGGAGGGCAGAGCGGGTCATGGCACGGATCTGGGGTAGAAAGGACAGTTGAAGGTCAAAAAAGAAGATAAGGTGCCACATAACAGGATTCTTAAAAAGAATAAGATGCATGGTATTAATGGAAAGACAGTCAGTAGCTTGGATAGAAATGGAGTTAAAGTGCTAGTAGATGGTTAGATGGTGAGAAGGTGAGATGGTTGATCAAGTGTTGGTCGTTAGACAGAAAACAAAAAATAGGGCTAAAAGGAAATTTCTCACATTTCTTTTTAAAAGAGAATTCTAATTAACTTAGCTGGAAACCTCACTTTTAAACCCCTCCACCGTCTTGTTCCTCCGTGACCCACTCAAACCTTACCAACCTTCCCGCTCCCTCTGCTGGGTGGGCACTGGCCTGCTCCATGTCCACCACCCTACCTGGCCCATCATCGGCGATTGGGCTTTCAATCTTTCTGCTCCACCCCTGGAACTCCATCACCTTGGCCCATCCCTCAAGGCCGGTCTTAGAACCTTCTTCTTTAATCGTGCCTTTAGTCATCCTCCCACCACTAACCCCCATGTCCTCCACCCCACTTGAATCCCAGCTCCCCAGCTCAGGTGCAGACCTTGACTCTCCAGCACCTTGGGACATCATCCTGACATGAAAGACGCTATTTAAATGCAATTTGTGGTTGTTCTATATGTTTGAACATGGTTAACCCAACCTGCAAATTATACCCAGTATCAGCAAGATTGTATTGTAAGATTGTGATTTGCACCATTTTATCCATCAGGGAAGAATCTAGTTCCTGCCAGGGATTTGAGAGGTTATATGGATGTGTGATGTATTTTGATTTATAAATCTAGCCACTTGAATTTGCAGTCGTGAGCATGTGGTGAGCAATCATTAATGGCAAAGCCTGATTTCCTTTTCAGAGGAAATGGTTCTTATCCTACAAATATGACATCCCCAAAAATATCTGCACTTCAAATACGTCTAATAAATTCATGGCAAGCCTAATAAAGAAAGCTTCTTGAATAATTGGTGAACTCAGAACTACACCTGATCTATCAAAGGGTATGATAAAATGGCTCATTTATTCCTATGTGGAATTGAGAGATGAGGAAACCTGGCAGTATTAATTGAGATTGAATAATATTATCGGTATTAGTACAATAGGGTGAGGGCAACTCAGAACTGAAGAGAGCAAACATGAAGAAACCTCTAAGCAATGCAAATCTTGAAAAAAAATCAAACAGATTTTCATCTTTGTTGATCCTTTTCTTTGCACTTCAGAATATGATGGTAAATGTTGTTGTTGTTTTCGCTGTTAATCTCTTCCCACGCAATTATCATGGAGTCCTGTAGCTCAGTGGTTAGAGCACTTGCCTTGCAAGCGAGACACCTGGGTTTAATTCCAGGCAGGTCAGGGCGAAACCTTGGGCAAGTTTCCTTACTCTACACGCCTAATAATAATCTCTCCAAAACAAAACAATAATAAATTGGTCATTTTGGTCATTGGTCATTCACGACTGTTTGTGGGACACTGCTGTGCACAATTGGCTGCCGCGTTTCGCCCACAAATATACGGTCAATTCACTTTACAGCATACTCTGTGAAGCGCTTTGAGACATCTAGAAGACGTGAAAAGCGCTATATCAATATGCAAGGATTATTATTATTATTATCATGCCGACCGACTCTGGCAACCTACCTATTGTGGAAAGCATGTTAGAAAGACTTGTCCTCATACATTTTCATTGACTATCTACTTGACAGATTTACAAGATAAAGTTGGTAAAATTTGCCTGAATATACAGCTATTCCTCCACGTTCCCTCCAGGTTCTGATTGACTCCTTTTTCTTTTTCTCACACATAGAGGAATACAAAGTTTCAGTCTGGAAGCCACAGATTATTACCAATTTCAGTAGTGTGTAGCTTCCGAGCTAAAGTAACATGCCTGCCAATCTTTCAGTGCGTTGAGTGTTAAACAGAGGCAATAAATTGATTTGACTTCCTTGCTTAATTCAATACTGGTTGAAGCCTGAGGTGGCAGATCTAATTGTGCAGATTGCTGGAATAGCTTCCAACACATGGCACTGAATTTATGTGCATTGGGGCATGTCCTGAACCTGTACCAAGCCTTAACCTGTTTTTCACTTGTCTCACTTCTAATCATATCCCAAACTCCTTTTTGAATTTAGCAGCAAGAAGCGGGGCTGGAGACATAGTCAATGCCAAGTGGACCACTCGTCCATTAAATGGCCAATGATGCGCTAAGTGTTGCAACACATATTCCTCTTTGATGAAGTAATTTGATACAGCGGAACCAGCTTCTAGTTGAATCTCGTGAATGAAGATTAACTAAAGACAAATCTGGGCCACAGTGGCCCTGCCTGGGGTACTGAACATTACTTCTGTACCTCTGAGAGGTCAGTAAACGTTAAGTGGCAAAGAATATAATTATCCAATTAATCAGATAATTTAATGGAAATAGCCCAACTAATGGTTCTTCAATCTAGTAACCCAGGAATCTGCCTATGGTAAAAATCTGTAATGTATCCATTAAAAAGGTTAACAAAGTGACCTTAGAATACGGATAAATTAAATGATCATATTCTGAAACATTTTACCCGTTATTGTTAAGGTAATATTTGGTTGTATTGTATATAAGGAGCTTCACTTGCAATACAAAAACATGCACAAGGCAGTTTTATGGTACTTTAAAAGAGATGTGAATCTTGATTGTATCCTCGAAAGTTTTCAAGGAAGCAAATAATGCACAAAACTGCTGGAAGTTGTGCAGGACATACATTGTGGAAATCATGTTATGTCTGCCTACTGGCATTTTCAAATGCCAAGAATGGCTACACTACATTTTTTATTTTGCCAGCTGTAACTGTTTTGAAAAGTTAGGGCACAAAGATATTCTGTGGCTTGCACAACATGAACATGGAATCAGATTTGTGGTTCTGTTCCCCTCTCCACCCCCACTCCTTCAATTGTGTTGTCAATTATAAAAGTGAATTGTGAACAACAACAACAAGATTCCATTTATAAAGCGCCTTTCACGTCAGGAGGACGTCCCAAGGCGCTGCACAGTTGGGTCATGACCCGAGCAGGGGGAAATGGTCAGGGTGAGGGGAGGGAAGGGAGGGAGCGAGGAGGGGGGAAATGGTCAGGGTGAGGGGAGGGAAAGGAGGGAGCAAGGAGGGGGGAAATGGTCAGGGTGAGGGGAGGGAAGGGAGGGAGCGAGGAGGGGGAAGAGAGTCGAGAGGGGAGCTGAAGGCTCGGTCAAAGAGAAAGGTCTTGAGACCGGCCTTGAAGGAGGAAAGGGAGGAGGCGGCGAAGGCACTGGGGATGGAGTTCCAGAGCCTAGGGGCTGAGAGGCTGAAGGCCCGACCACCGATGGTAGGGCGGTTGGGGCGGGGGATGTGGAGCAGACCGGAGCCAGAGGAACGGAGGGTACGGGCAGGTAGGTAGGGGGATAGTAGGTTGGAGAGGTAGGAGGGAGCAAGGCCGTGAATGGCCGTGAAGTCCCAGAGGGGGCTAGGGTTTTGGGCCTCAGGCTTAGTGGCTGACAGCTAGGGGGAGGGGAGGTTACAGACTTTTAGATTCTGTTTTCTTCATTAAAACCTCAGTCTTGTGCTAACCAGCAGTCAATCTGTGAGGTGGAAATCCATGGCCAGTACTTCCTTTGTTGGGTGGGAGGAATGTTGTTTGGAAAATTGCCAGCCATGTTTTTCTGACCTTCAGAACGCTGTCTGACCCATTCGATATGATCAATATTACACAAACCACAAATTTCACCCAACAGAGTATTACCGAAGGAACATAAATTGAATATTTCCTTACCATTTCAAGACAGCATTATTCCTTTTCCCCACCTCGAAAGAAAATACAGTGCAAGCTAAACCTTGCTGCCTTGTTGGAGTAAACTTCCTTGATTCTTAGGCCAGCGAAGAGGCTATTTATTTGCACTTGCCTTAGAATGATAATCTTGTTCCAGTCTGGAGTCTGACGCTGCTACCTGTTTGTATTTGTTCATTTTCATTTTCATTTGGCGAGTCTTCTCCTCTACATCCATTGAACCTGTGGACAAAGAGCTGAATTAAACAGTAATCTAATTAAACGTAATTAAACTTGGAATCAGCAAACACTTCCCCCCCACCCGCCCCCCTTTACTACAGTGACTCAATGAAGAAGTGTACAAGAAGTGGGACTATGCAACTATACCATGAAGCTTTATTTTCTGGAATTTTTTTTCAAAATAAAAATAATATTAAAAAATTGATGTTTTATACTCTTAAAAGCTAGATTGGCAGCTGTCATAAATAACACCACACAATTATTCTTTTCATTTAAAATTCCTTTAGACTTTTTGATGAAAATCGTTTAAGCTGAACTATTTATACTATGCTAAAACACATTAATTGTTCACTTCTAAGACCAATAAAATGCTATTCCTTTACTACTTTTCTCTAAATCCCAACTTTGAAATCTACATTCTTCTGAAGTAATACATGAAAGTGGAGTTTATTGATCTGCCTCTACATAACCTTTGGTAACAAAGCAGATCAAGGTAGACATTTTACTCAGCAGGCAAACTCTGCAACAGGAATCCAAGCACTCTCCATATTAAACTGCAAATGTTTTATTAGTGCTGTGTTTAAAGACATTGAGGTTAATTTATTGATAAGTCAATACTTAGTATATTAAATATAGCCAGATGTAGTGCAGGTAAATTCCCCCAATAACTACTCAGTGAAAATGCCATGAAGCACTGCACTTCTCTCTCATGGATAGTGGCGTTTGAATACTGATTCACAGGATATTAATTCAATAAAATCTCAGAGAGGCTAGTATCCCACAACCAACAACTGAATACTATGCATCTGGCTTTATAGACGTTGTCACTGAGACTAGTGAGGAGACTGGGGGGGAGGGTTCTGTCTCCACTCCAGCTACATAAATACAACGTTCTGCATATCAAATTTAGCACTAAAGCACTCTGAGATGCTGTCCTGCAGGAAGGGCGCTATATAAATGCAAGTTGTTGTTGTTGTTCACCCCCCTCAACTTGCATTTATATAGTGACCTTCACGCCAGATGGCGTCTCAGAGCACTTAACATCAGAGAAACATATCATTTATTATTTTAGGTTCAGGTCAGGAATCACAGGTACCAGTTGTTCATTTTCGTTATTGTTTCTGAAGAATGTTTGCTTATTTACTGTACTCCATTTTAGGTGTCTGACAAATCAAACTGTGATTTCTTCAAATTTTGGAAAAACATTTTTTGTGCTCTTCAGGGATCAAATTTGTAGCAATCTTAAACACATTCCGTTTCTTATTTAAGGGACATATGTCCTCCCAATTCTAAAAAATGGTAGCACCAAATCTGGCTGATGAAGCTTAGGTGCTACCATATTTGCTTCTTGCTCAGCAGGGAGCTATTTCAAGTACTTGAAAACAGCCACTCCAGGCTTATTCACAGAATACTGGCATAACTCTGATGAAGTGAGTCCAACATCCAAAATGTCAGTGGACAGGGCTTTTCAGATGGGTTCAGGTACTATTATTATTCCGAAGGGAGAAGGAACAAGGGTTTTTAATCCTTCCATTTAATATAACGCCTTGTCATGTCATTGAAACATCTTGGTCTACATTCTTGGCCCATTTTAAGTTGATTTTCAGCTTTTAAAAACCCAGGTTCTAAGCTACCCCAAGTCCACCAATAAGTATTTCTTTACACATAGGGCAATAATTGGTGGAATGGCGTTACCAGGAAGTGTGATAGAGATCAACATCCTGGACTAATTTAAAAACAGTTTGTTGCTGTAAAGGGAGGACAGTATGAGTATTCTGGAAGGATGAGAAGAAATGGATCAAATGGTCTTCTTTGTGATCTTATTTGGATTTACGTACTCTGAAGCCAAGTTAGTCATCTCTTACTTTATTGTTGAGACATCAATGTAACTAAAGCCAATACTTTTCCCTGCAATTATTACTTCTTAAGGGAAATAAGAACAGGTAGTTTCATTATTTTAGCAGCTACAACACTGAAGATAATTAAAATGTTAAAATAACTCTGAGGTTTTAGATGTCTGAGTCTACATTTAGCCCATGAGATCATTTGAACAGCATACTTCTGCTCAGAACTTTTTTCCGAAGTGCTAGTAATAATTGATGCTCAAAAAAACGTTCAGTGCCAAAAGGTACTATCTATCGCAACAAAGAGCAAATTTATTATTTTGCTACAGATTACAATTAATTAGGTCTAATGAAAAATTAACAACTAATATCCTGGGGGAAGAAGTAAGCAGGGCCTCTTTCTGACTGAGATGGCTTATGTGTAGTTGGCTTCAAGGTCTCTCTATGACACTGATGTCTTTCTTAAAGTTGGTTAAGACACAATACTTTAACTGTGGTCTAATTAATAATTTATAGAGGTTAAGCATCCAACTCTATGGTTTCATATCCTAAGCTCGTATTTATATGACCAATAATTCTTTAAAAAAATAATAAATTGGTCACTTCAATCCACGTCTGTTTGTGGGACACTGCATTGCGCAATTGGCTGCCGCGTTTGATGTGATAAGATGTGTCGTGTTATCAAAGATAAGGCACTATATCAAATGCAAGGATTATTATATTATTATTATTACCAAGAATCCCAATAACCTTTTTCACAGATTTGTCCACCTGCCTTCCTACATTTAAAGACATATTTAAAGATATATGTATGTTAAACCCTAGATCTCTGCTACTCTACTCCTTTTAAAATGTTGCCAGTTAGTATATATTTGATCTCCTTAATCTTCCTCTCAAAATGTATCATTTCACAATTGCCCGCAATGAATTTTATTTATCATCTCTGTGCCCAACCTTGCAGGCTGTCCATGTCCACATGAAATAGCTTCCAGTGTTCTTCACTCTCAGTGTCCTCTGCAAACTTAAACATCTTAAACCCTTGTACCAGAATCCAAATCATCTATGTCAATGGAGAAAAGCAATAGTTCTAACATAGACCCCTGACAAACACGACTATTCACATTTCTCTATTCCAAATAACTCCTAGGTAGGTACTCACTATTTCTTTTAACCAATGTTCTCTCCATGCTGCCACATTAATGCCATGCCCTTTTTTTAAATAAGCCTCTTATATGGCACCTTATCAAAAGCCTTCTGAAAATCCCTATGCACCAAATCCACAGCATTACTTTTTGTCAATTCTCTTGGTTGTTTTATCAAACAACTGTTAGACTGGTCACCTGTCTTAGTCTGCAACAAATCCATGCTGATTGTCTTTAATCAACCAATGTCTTTCTCAAATGATTATTAATATATATCCTATCCTATGACCCATATATACCTGTACATGGTCTATACTTGCGTATCACATTGTCCCTTTTGAACAGAGCTACCCTTCAGTGTTTATTATGGCAAGATTTGTGTTTTGTAACGGATTAAACTGCAGCAGTGCTCCCATGCATTCTCACTAACTTGCACCTAAAGAGAAGTGGTGAGGATATGGGTTCACTCCCAAACATATGGTTAGGGGTGAGTTTTAAGCACACATTTTATGGCACAAAATCATTATCGCATCTCATGCCATATTCCCCTGCCCAATATGTTATGAATTTAGTTGCCCAATGGACTAAACTCTATTAAAATTCATCAACCAAAGTAATGTCAATTTAATGTTAAATTATCTTTTTTAATGTTAAAGTAGCTTCCAAATGATCATCATAATGAAGAACGCTGAACTAATTTTGAAACAGCAATTTTAAGGTCTGGTTGGTCATCTAGCCTTAAGTGGATGAAATAACTAAAGTCGATTTAAAATGTGTCCCCAGCTAACTCATACATGACAGTAACTCTCCTCTTAGCTAAAGAACACTGAGGTCATTCACTTGCTCTGTGATGATTTACATTGTGATTGGGTGCACTGAAACAAATTGAATGCCATTCTCACATTGCAGTCTCCAGTACCAACATTTTGTGTGTTTCTAAAGAAAACAATGGCAACTAAATACACCTCTTTAGCAGCATCACCCACCCCTGGAGTGGCCATATGACAAGGTGCTCAAGATGTACAGTGTTTTCTCCAGGAAATACCCTGTACGTCAAAAAAATGAGACTCGAATTCAAGATCCTCATCCTCACCTACAAGGCCATTCACGGCCTTGCTCCCTCCTACCTCTCCGACCTACTATCCCCCTACCTACCCGCCCGTACCCTCCGTTCCTCTGGCTCCGGTCTGCTCCATATCCCCCGCCCCAACCGCCCTACCATCGGTGGCCGGGCCTTCAGCCTCTCAGCCCCGAGGCTCTGGAACTCCATCCCCCAGTGCCTTCGCCGCCTCCTCCCTTTCCTCCTTCAAGGCCGGTCTCAAGACCTTTCTCTTTGACCGTGCCTTCAGCTCCCCTCTCGACTCTCTACCCCCTCCTCACTCCCTCCCTTCCCTCCCCTCACCCTGACCATTTCCCCGCTGCTCGGGTCCTGACCCAACTGTACAGCGCCTTGGGACGTCCTCCCGACGTGAAAAGGTGCTCTATAAATGGAATCTTGTTGTTTTTGTTGTAATTTACATTCTCCTTAAAGCTGCAGTTTTGTGAGTTTGTGTGTTATACAGGGGATTCTCTGGAGACAAAATGCTCTGTGTGTGACAGGACCTGCTCTAAGCGACCACACACTGATGCCACTGTTCGTGCTGCTCTGATGATTTTGGTGTGGATTATATCCTAATTGATTTTATTTACCACCCTTGCTTTATAAACTAAGATTACTCCCCTATTTTATGGATCACAGAGAAACTTTACTAGTTACATCAAAATGAGTTTGAGGCTCTGACAGGAAACAGATGTAATAAGATGTGCCTTGAACTGTTTTTGTGGGACAGAGTAGAGGAATCATTATATTACGTAGTTTAACCAGATTAAAGTTTGATGATAAAATTATAGAAAGTTTACAGCACAGAGAGAGGCCATCAAGCTCATCACAACTACACTTATGCTGCCTCCCCCAATGGAGCTAGCCTGCCACCCAGCTCTTTCCACATTCACTATAATATTCGAGTTGAGTATACAAGTTATCCAAATTTATTTTTAATTGCTCTTATTGACACAGTGATGCAGGCACGATAGGCTGGGGTGGGGGAGAAAATTCTCTGATGTTCGGTAAAGTTGCCAATCTTGGTTGATAAGAGAGAAAATGTCCATGATAAGTTCATAAACCAAAGTCGCCAAATGTATCCACCAGCAGAAAATCTGATCTAGTCATTCACCAAGGTTAATAAGTTTACCAATATCAGAGGATTACCCTTGAAGTTCAAAGGAAGTCAACATGGTAACATTGGGTAGGCGAATAGCCAGTTCATAACCTATTCAAATGCTAAGGCTACCCAGGTGTTTTCCAGCACAGTTCAACAGGAGCCCTTTGAATACTTTACCACTTACTGCAGAACCATTGTCAACATTAATGTGGCATGATTTGGGTGGAATTTTCTGGGCAAATAAATTGTTCAAAAAAAGTGGTAAAAGGGTAAGATCCAAGTCCACCTCGTCAAGTCTCTATCCCCCAGTGCCTTTGCCTTGCCTCCTCCCTTTCCTCCTTCAAGGCCGGTCTCAAGACCTTTCTCTTTGACCGTGCCTTCAGCTCCCCTCTCGACTCTCTACCCCCTCCTCGCTCCCTCCCTTCCCTCCCCTCACCCTGACCATTTCCCCCCTGCTCGGGTCCTGACCCAACTGTACAGCGCCTTGGGACGTCCTCCTGACGTGAAAGGCGCTCTATAAATGGAATCTTGTTGTTGTTGTTGTTGTAGTTACAATAACAAAACGCTAAACCACACCAGCAAATGACCTGTACAAGCATTCATGCGCAAAGAACAACTGCACACAGAATGACAAATCTGTGAACAAGTCAATAATATAGAATGCATTCAATAGCTAGCTTTTGTCTGTACAGTGGAAGTTTCAGCATATGAGAAATTTATTTTACTTAGAAGCAAATTCAGGGGTGGCCTGGTGTATATGCACACTTTCTTATTAATTACTGACAATGGATCTTGGTCATTGGGATATAGAGAAGAAAACGCTGATGTCATAATTATCCCAGTATGATTTATCACAGTGTTAGATTTTCCTTCCTGATGATGTCTGATAGGGACATCCTTGAGGAATATCTCCCCCAGTTTTGTGAGAATTGTACAACCACAGGCACCTCTGGGAGGAAAGTGTTAATCCCAAATTTATATTTGAGAACAAGCAACAAATGTTACAGCTCTAGTATTAGAGTGTCTTCTGCTGAAGTTATAAGACTGGAAAATATTTTTTTGCTACCATGCTTATGCTGTGATTTTTTAAAGAGTATGTTTTGAATCCATTTTATGTTATTCTGATAATTCTCACTGGTGACATTTATCAACCACAACAACAACACAATTGCATTTGTACAGTGCTTTTCACGTCGGGAGGACGCCTCAAGGCGCTGGACAATTAGTTTTTCGGACCCGAGCTGGGGGTCGGGTTCAGGGAGGGTGGAGGGTAGGGGGGATAGAGGGTGATCGAAGGCACGGTTAAAGAGGAGGGTCTTGAGATGGGTCTTGAAGGAGGTAAGGGAGGGGGTGAGGCGGAGGGACTGCGGGATGGAGATCCAGAGGGTGGGGGCAGTGGGTAAAGGCCCACCCGCCAATGGTGGGCGGAAGAGGCGGGGGACGTGAAGCAGGCTGGAGCCCGCTGAGTGGAGGGAGCAGAGATAGGGAGCAGCAAGGCCATGGAGGGCTTTGAAGGTAAGGACCAGTATCATGATCTGTATCCTCTGTGTGATGGGAAGCCAATGGATGGCATTTTCCCCCAAATTGATATCTAACCTAACCTCTTTGTTTCTGACTTTAGCTGCATCAGGGAGAGCTCTCTCTAAGCTGACTTAAAATAGGAAAGCTACATTAAATAACAATTCAGGTTAGAAACCAAATTTGTACCAAGAAATAAAAGGTTACAGGCATCTCAAAACACCAAGAACAGAAACACAGACCTTGCGGTCCAAGTCATCCTTACCTGCATCCCAGATCTCTGGCTCTGGATCGTTTTCCTCTAAAACGTTAATTGGACAAAGGGGAAGAAAAAGAAAATATATGTATGGAATGATGCTGCACATAATAAATAAGAAAACTGGAATTAAAGTAATGAACATAAGCATGGAAGGGTCTACAGTAACAAATGTTACAGCTCTAGTACTAGAGTGTCTTCTGCTGAAGTTATAAGACTGGAAAATAATTTTCCCCTATCATGCTTATGCTGTGATTTTTAAAAAAAAATCTAAATGTATGTAAAGTTAGAGGCAAAATGGCAACATTTAGCCTAAAATACCTAAAAAAGTTGCAAGATGAAAGGGAAAAAAAACTAAAAGGACACATTGGGGAATACAAGAGGAGATTTCATTAGATGATCATAGTAGACAATAGAAAATAGGGAATATAAGGGACACACCTGAGTTCCTCCTTTTGGGTGATTCCAGCTCTTCTGTGATCACAAAATGGCAAGACATAGACAAAGAAGATGAGCGTGAGAAGAAGATTTCAAGAGATGGTATGGGCAGTAATGGAAATGGACTGTACAAGGTTACAGCTGAGATTCTATCAGTCAACATTTATGGAAACAGTTGCCAACACATACACAAACACAATAAGAAATGGAGCTGCAAGGTTAAAGTTGGCTCCAGTCACAATTAAACAAAAGGAAGCAGAGTTAGTAAGAATCCCTTGTATTGTTAGGTTATGCCTTCTGAGCTGTATGATGAGTCAAAGATAAGTGCTGTAGGAACCTTGATAAAGCTAATACCTGCTGATAATGCTTCAAATTCTACAGTTTTCTTCCAAGACTTGATCTGCATTGAAAAATGATATGTCAATGTTTTATGTTTCAAATACAAGTGAAAATTCCATGGAATTCAGGCTTGAGTTAAGCTTTTTAATAAAGAAGAAGTGGGTCTTCAAAACATAGCATATATTAGACTTGGCCTGTGATGTGTAATGGACAATCCTCTGCACCTCAGGTTTGTCAAGGGTTCGCAGAAAGATAGTCAAGATATACTTGGACCCTGATTTTGGATTCAAAATGTTGACCTAAAAGGCCATAATCAGCAGGGGAACAACGTGCAAACTCTTATTTGGGCACTGTCTCATGCCCATCACTCAACCCGAGAAAATGCTCAGCTCCATGGTTACTGCACAATTTGCTTGGCATGCTTCACTGGAGTGTCAGCTTTTCAAGCAAGACATCAATGATGGTTATTGTTAAAATGGAAATCAATGAATAAATGAAAAGGTGTCATTATCAGATAATGCCTAGGAGCAAAAGTTTCATTAGTACATTTGTTGGCTTTGATTTTTTTTAAGCACTCCAGCATCTTGACACTCAGTGCACTATGCCACTCTATACCACATAGCTCACAGCAGGCCCTTTCTCTTTCATAATTTGCTTTTAAGTCTTCAAAAGAACATTAACAATTGCAAATTTAACCTGAATATTTGCTTACTATACCGAGTGCTGTAGTCTAGTGGCATTAATCAGGCTTTTTTTTAAAAAAGGAAAGGAGAGCGATTCTAAAGAAATGCACCAAAAAATAGGAGCTTAAATCTGGAATGACTCAACATAGTGTGAAATATTTAAAATCAGCACAGGTTTCCACACTTGAAGCGCTTGCGATACAATCCATAACAGCACCGCAGCTATACATAAGCCATCATGAACCAAATACCCTCTCGCCCATTCCTCCCCCATACTTGATGTATATTGTTCTTGCTTCAGATAATATGGACTTCAAAATATTCTTGGTGGCTTGCTGAAGAAGGCCCATACTCAAGCCCCAGTTCGCCAGCATGAATGCACAGGGATTGTCCGTAACCATGCGTGAAACATAAAGCATTATTGATTCTCTTCCTCCCTTCCTTCATTAATCATGAACCCATTATCATATCCCTAAAACAATGGCATAGTTCAGCAAGACATTTATTGAGAGCTCAAGCTTACTTGCCAAAATACACCCATCCCGCTCAGAAATGTATTGGTTTTAAGACATCTTCATGTTCGTGCATGGTATTTATGTCGAACGCTTAGCAGAGCAATAGTTCATTTTTGGGAAACATTTATTAAACTGTAGTACTTCCTATTACTGCATTGGTGTTTATTCACATATCTATGAATATGCTTTATACAACTATAACACAGTATCGCCAAGACTTTTTTTTAATTACACAAAGCAAATTGAATGCCTTTTGGAACTGAATGCAATGATCATTCAAATATTCCATAATTTACTTGCATACAGTAAATGATAGGGTTTAATTATAGAGTGAAGTTCTGTTGCTCTGATATAGCTAAGTAGTGAAACTGAACCTGTTACACTAGACCCTCAGTTATCTGATTCAGAGTTTCAGACGCCTTACTTTACCAGATACCATGTGGAATATAAGCTGTAGGCTAACCTATAATACTCACTGTATTTTAGTGTCAGTTATTGAATGAATATACATTAGACTGTAAGTTCAAACACTTGTTGTAGCTGAAAGTTTTTTTCCCTACTGAAATGTTTCCTTTTAGATTATTTTTCAGCATACTTGTGTCATGTATACTGACAGCTCAAAGTTACAGCCGTTTCAAATGTGCAGACATCCTTCTCGTCTCAAGGTGTCCAGATAATTGAGTTTATATTGTCTTTCAAACCACATCAGCAAAAAGAGCTCCTTTTGATGAACAAGATTTGATTGATTGCATTGACCATAATAATAATAATAATAATAATCCTTGCATTTGATATAGCGCTTTTCACGTCGGGAGGACGTCCCAAAGCGCTTCACAGAACACACTGTAAAGTGAATTGACTGTATATTTGTGGGCGAACGCGGCAGCCAATTGCGCACAGCAATGTCCCACAAACAGTCGTAGATTGGAAATGACCAATTTTAATTATTGTTTTTGGTTTTTTTTTTTTGGAGGGATTATTATTAGGCGTGTGGAGTAAGGAAACTTGCCCAAGGTTTCGCCCTGCCTGGAATTGAACTCAGGTCTCTCACTTGCAAAGCGAGTGCTCTAACCACTGAGCTACAGGACTCCACGACCATGGCACTCGTCAACAACAACAACGGAGAGATAATTTTACCATGCTAAAAGAAGCAACCACATAGTGCTGACAATACATAGACCTGCATATTGAGTCAATGTGGTCATACGGCACAGAGTATAGGAACATTATCAGAGGAAAAGAACTTCTCTCAAAGATCTCATTTGGTCTCATAAAGCAAAGTTTTCAGCAGATGCCGCTCCAGTTCTCAACTTTTGTGCATTCTTTATTTTTCACACAGGGGTACAGTTTAACTCTTTATTGGAATCGTCTTTCAAATAATAATGGAATTTTGCTAAATAAATGGTTGCAAAAATCCTCGCTTTATAACCATGTAAAAACATTTTGCATGATGAGCAGACTTATTGCCTCTCAGGCTTAATATTCATAATATTTCAGCAATTCACCCCTGCCCCAACGCCATGCATCTCTGCCGCTGTATTTGCATACTTACAAAACTATGGGAAATTGAGAATTTACACTCTAAAAAGAACTGGTTTATGGAGCCATATGATGGAGTGCATTAATCTGACTACACTATGATCTAAATAGATGATACACAATATGGAGCAATACGGATACACAACATATCTCTCTCTCAAAAACACACATACACATTTACTCACTAAAAGAAAAAGCATGAACCCTAAGATCCACTGCTATCTCTACAGAGAATTTCATGCTTTCTGTGGTTTTCAAACCCTGACAAACCTGGCTCAGAAAGCTGCCTCTGTTTTGACCTGCCATCAGCAACTGTATCATTCATTTTTCTCTGCTGGTCTTCCCAGGTAACTTCTAATGCAAATCAAAGGGAAACAGCAAAGAATAATATTTCTAAGGCTAAAACAGCAAAGAGTTGGGTAAATGAAATGTTTAAAAAATAAATAAAAAGTAAGCATTTGTGAACATATATGTAAAAAGGCAAAATTATTTACATTTGTCACTAACAAAAAAACAAGCACCTGAGGAAAGAGGGAATTCTGTATAGCAATCACTCCATTCACATCAGAAAAATAATGTACAGATAGTGCAGTTCTATAAAACTTCAATAATAATAATCCTTGCATTTAATATAGCGCCTTATCACATCTTCAAGACGTCTCAAAGCACTTCACAGAATATACTGTTAAGTGAATTGACTGTACATTTTGTGGGTGAAATGATTGTAAACAAAGGTAGACCTCTTCTTCGAATGTTGCAATCATCTATTGTAGCTGTCCTTAAAATAAAGTGGGCTAGATTTTCATTTAGTCATCTCCTGTTTATGGATCAGGAATAACGCTGCCAGGAACAAACAGGCAATAGTTCCTCCTCTCTGGCAACACACAATGTTGCAGTGCATTAGGTACCGAGCAATAAGTGATCCATCATGTAAAACGTATAAGCAAGCTGGTTTTGTTCTATTTTGGATTCTTTCTTTTGCCCAAAATAATAATAATCCTTGAGGTTGATATAGTGCCTTATCATGTCTTCGAGACATCTCAAAGCACTTCACAGAATATACTGTAAAGTGAATTGACTGTATATTTTGTGGATGAAACGCGGCAGCCAATTGCACACAGCAATGTCCCACAAGCAGTCGTGGATTGAGTGATCAATTTATTATTTTTTGAAGGAATTATTACCCCTGGAAAAGCAATCCACCAATCAACTAACAACCGGGTTCCTACTTACTGCTGGGTAAAACAGGGGTGTGGAGTAAGGAAACTTGCCGTGGAAATGTTTCACCCTGCCGGGAATCGAACCCAGGTCTCTCACTTACCAGGCGAGTGCTCTAACCACTGAGCTACAGGACTCCACAATAAAATGTAATTAGAATTCTGTCCTCCGATGGCAACTCGAGCCATTGCAATGATAATAATCTTTGCCTTTCACATCAGGAGAATGTCCAAAAGCAGTTCAGAGGATTTTACTGTGCTGCGGAATGACTGTGTATTTGTGGGTAAATAAGTTCCCAACTGGAGAAATTCTGGATTTTATTTGGTCAGCTAACTGTCTGACACCTGAGAAAACACATCACTATGTTTAAGAGTCTGGTTTGAATATTCTAAGGCATGGTGATGGGTTTCTGCATATGTCAGATACCAGGTTGGCCAAAACAAACCCATTACTCATGTAACAAGTTCCCAACCAAAATTTTTTTTGTGGGGTTGTCAAGCATAAGGTAAATTGAGACTCTTTTCCCAAGCCTGCTCATCATGTCCCTACTGACTGTGCCACAGGGGACAAATCACAGAATCTCAATTTTACAGTCAGTGAAAGCCAGTAAAGTAGATTTATATTCACAAAATAAAAGCCCAGGGGATTATCAAAATCTACTTTTTCTTTCAAAACCGGAAGACAAATTTGAGGGTTGCGAGAGGTTAACACAACAAGCTAAATTATGTGTAAATTCCATAATAATCAGGATTTATTTTGAAACATTCCTTTAACTGGTAGAACCCAAAGCTTGCCTGGCTGCAACGCTGGTTCGGGGAATTTTTGCGAGTCTGGCAATATACGCATGTCCTAAAACTTACCTCACTGCAATGCTGGAATTGACTTTCACGAACATTGAAGAAACCAGCATCACAGTCATGCGGGTTTGCAGGTGTGCACTTCAATCAGGGTTGCTGATAAAAGCAGCTATTTCAAATTTAAAATATTAAATTCAAATGGAAATTATTTTTTACCGATTGACTTTCACTGAAATAAATTGTATTTATCAGTGAAGAAAAATGTAATGGCCCTTACATTATAACCTCATTGAAAACTAACTTATAACTAGGAGTATTGCTGCCTGTGCCAAAGCCACAATCAATGCCAAAAACAAATTCTCACCCAGCAGATATTGTATATTTAGTCCTAATTGCATTTCTTAGTGTAAAAATTTAAAACATGTATTGACTACATTCTAAAATATGAAAACATTTGAACAGATACACAAGTTAAAATCAGTGTATATTCTTGATACAATAATACATATGTAACCTAAGAAAATAGAATGCAAGGGCTAGGGAATGTTTTGACCTACATTTGGTTTACGCATGTAGAAGTGAAGACATCTTATATGACTGATTATTAAGTAAAGCACCACTTTGCAGGTTGCACATGTAAAGAGATATTAACAGAAATACTTCATTGAGGGAGAATAAGAGTCTGACAATTTTCCGCCTCACTTATTAGCAGCCAATTATAGTGCCTCTACCATCGTCTTGGCAGAGATGAACTAGTTCAGCATAGACTGGATGGAGCTCAAGTCCACATCAGGCAGAGGAGTCATAGCAAAAGTCACCTGGTTCAGTTTCAGTAGAATATTGCACCTTAATGTCACTGGGTAAAATAAGTGTACAGCACCCAATGATGGTTCTAATGTAGGATAATAGACCATAAATGTGGTCAGGGCTTTAATCTAATATTCAAAGCCTTGATGAGAGCCTGAGTTAGAAATACTCAAATAGAGATTGTTACATATACAGAGCCTCAATGAGGGCTCAGCCTTATATATACAACCCCAATGCACATTTAATTTCTTAGTCCTTTCATCAGGATTTAAGTAGGCGACATTATATGACACATTTAATGTCATTTTTATTAGTTTGAACATTTGAATTGTTTGCAAAGCTTCTTGATGAGACATTGCTTGAGAAAATCTATCTGATATTCTAAAATCTGTCTGAGCACTCAGTGAAGACAAAGAAATACAGAAGCCAACATTTTTGAAAAGGTGAGTTTAACAAAGAACTGGAATTTAAACATTCGTTGAAAAGTACCATAATAAAGGGGTCAAAATTGTGGTATTTCTAAATACATTCCATTCCTTATTTAAGAAACATCCCTAAATGTAGTTTGAAATAGCCCTCCTTTCAAGCTTTCGTTGCTATTTGTGACACAAAACAACTTGGATGTTGTTAACTTGGATTGAGTTAAGACCCTTGAATAATGTTGCAAAGGTTGTTTTTGGTGATTGAAAAAATATATAATAATCCTTGCATTTGGTATAACATCTTAAACATAGTTAAAAGTCCCAAAGCCCTTCACAGAATATACTGTAAATTGACTACATTTTGTGATGAAAATAATTCCCCATAAAATGGAATCCAATATGGTGATAGCCAGGATATTTCCGTTAGATTTAGGCTCCAGTGCAGGGTGCAGGTGAATGACGATTTTCCAAACACGTTTTACCTCCTTTTTAAATAAATAACGGAATGTGTTTAGGAATACCACAATTTTGACACCAAAGCAATAATCTTGATGCCCAGTTGAATTTAATAGTGCGGAAGGAAAACAGATTACCTGAACACTGACTGACTGCCTGGCTGTGCTGCTGCTGACGCACATATAACAGTCACAAAAAAAACACAGAGATGACAGCTTAAACATCTAAAACACTTAAATAATCCTTGCTGCCAGCAGGGGAAGAGACAAATAAGGACTGCTCCACAGATAAGAATAATAAACACGAGCGAAATCATCAACCAGTTACTTTGATAATGAAACATTTTGTGAAAATTAATAATACGGTGCATTGACCAAAGGCAATAAAGTCAACTCAGTTGCATAACATCTGTTAATTGAAAGACGCACAGCTATCATGACCGTTTGTAAAAAAGGATTATTTTTGCATGTTCAGCTATTAAAAAGGTTACATCAGATTGTTTGCTGCCTCAAAAAAAAGTTGTGCTACTTTACCACCATTCAAAGGACAAGGTCAAAACTGTTTCTTTAATTCAATGGTTTGAAGTAATAATAATATTAACACATCTTATAGTATCTTTCACATCAGAGAAACATCTCAAACTGCTTCACAGGATATATTGTAAAATGGAGTGACTGTTTTGTAATGTCCCGGAAACAGCCAGGAAGTGAATGGTAAATTTTATCTTATGGGCAATGTTAATTCCTCAGAATTACTTCAATGAAGAAGTAAAGGAGTCAAATTTCTTGAAAACAAAGTTAATTCTTACAGTATGTTTTAGCTTGCTTCTCTGCAGATTTTTGTTTTCATTTTAGAATTGGAGGGATAGTCAGTCTGAAATCTGTCATTAACGACAGGTGAACATAGATTTAAAATGCACATTAAATAACCATTAATCATCAATGATGTTTAGATAGTTGGGACCGGATTTAGAGGCTTTGAAATGTGCATGTTTGGAATCTGAATTTTGAATGGGACTGTGAAGAGTCCACTGGAACACGAGATACTTAGGTCACAAGAGAAGTTGGATGAAGAAGGCCCTTCAGCCCATTCGATCTCATCCTTCTGGAATACCCACCATACTGTCCTCCCATCACTGTAACAATCTGTTTCTTAAGTGAATCCAGCATCCTGGCCTCAATCATCTTTCCTGGTAACCTATTCCAGTTGTTTATTACCCTCTGGGGGGGAAAAAAATCTTCCTCGTGCCCTTTGGAACCCTGAATCTGTGCCTCTTATTATGCTGCCTTAGAGTACACGAAAATATGTGCAATTATCATAAGATAGCTGCAAGTGCAGGCACGACTGAAAACTGTAAAAAATATAAAGCTCTGCCTTATAGACAAAGGTGTACACAAGTGTAATGGCCAGAAAGTCACAGACGTCAGCTATGAAGCAGGCAAGATCTTTAAAAAAAACACCTACATACAGTTGAACTACCCTAACGTGCTGGATGTGTCTGTGCTCAAAGCTTGCTAATGGGTGCGAAAAAGCATTGCGTACAAAATGTCTATACTTTAAAAGAGAGCTGTCACAATTTTCTATATGTATGGCTTCTGCTTTATCCAACCTTCATTCTTCCAGATTTCCATTCCATAAATATAATGGCTAAAACATGTTTTTTTTAAAAATGAGTGTCACAATGGCCAATCGTGGTAATGAATTAAATAATCCTGCCTTTCAATAAAATGAACTTCTGCAAAAGGTTGCAGTTGATTGGCTCTGACATCTTTTGAACTGAAATAATTTAACGTCATAAGGGTCATTTTGTTGGAGAAACCAATGAACCACAAAAGTGAACTCAATTATAAAGTTCCTTGAACTGACACATCATTTACATAATGTCTTCCATTTGATGCAACATTGCATAACATATTTTGAATGCAAACCTACACTGTAAGTTTTACTAAATGTATATTGCTCAATTATTTTGCATGTCAAAAGAGAAATGATGGATAAATTAATAGGATGAACAGGAAGAAAAATTGAATCAAAAAGGTTTGCCCCCAATCTCATGCACCTTTTATTTAGTGCAGGTTCAAGCTCACAATTATGTTCTTCTCTACAGTATTTTCCGAGGTCACTTGAAAATTGACAGTTATGTACATTAGGGAACTGTACAGAATGACCCCAATGTCCACTGTTCAGTAAAACAGCCACAAACAAGTTTTCGTTAAGAGCATTTTGTAACCTTTGCTTAAGAATGATTCAACGCTCTACAAACCCTTACAGGCTCAGTTATTTACTCATTTGCACTGTACAAGGCAGCACCATACATTTTCCCAATGCACATACAATGCAAACTATAAAGTGATGTTACAAACGCAATGTTGATCCGTTTGTATGAACTTTCATGTCTACCATCAAATAGGAGGATGAAGACCGCAGGACGACTACAAGATATATGTGTAGATTTTAAATTGTGCCACTTTTCATTCATGGACTGTACATTTCAGTGGTGTGTTGCAATGGTGTGCTGTGTTCTTCTGTTCGCCACTGCTATATAATAATTCTTGCATTTGATACAGTGCCTTATTGCATTGAAAATGTTTTGAAGTGTGGAGA
Source organism: Callorhinchus milii (assembly GCF_018977255.1). Lineage (NCBI taxonomy): Eukaryota > Metazoa > Chordata > Chondrichthyes > Chimaeriformes > Callorhinchidae > Callorhinchus > Callorhinchus milii. The sequence continues at coordinate 90,049,840 of NW_024704743.1, forward strand.
CTATAAATCTGTAGGAAAATGTCACAGACCATTTGTGCACAGCAATATCTCACAAACCATGGAGTGAATGGCCATTTTGTTTTGTAATCTGGGAGATTGATGGCCAGTGTAGGCAAATACACTGTATCATGCCAGTATAGACAACAAATGCTCTGCAAATAATTAAGATTTGCCATGAATCTTTGACAGATGCTGGTAATTGATGCTTGCCCTTGGGGTACTCCTTAATTTAATCTTATTGTGTATGTAGAAGCACGTTTAGCCATAGCAAGGGCTGTCTCCAAACACAGGCTTTCTGTTTTTTTGTTTTTCACTGGAACAACTACTATATGTAATAACTCATTAAGTAAATGAGACATTTTATATAGTGGGATAAAGTTTACAGTTTTTAAACAAACCTCATGTTAGTATATAATAGTGGAAATGACTACCAGGTGACAGTAAATTCTTCTCAATAAGTTGATTCTTCTTTCCTTCTTCAGACATAGATCAACACCATTTTTNAAAAAAGCTTTGAAGAAAGTGTGAGTATTAATATAAATTGTAGCCCCCAGAGTGCTTTTTTACTTATTTTATTTGCTTAATATTTATTTTCCAGGATTTATCTATGGAGAAAGGCAGTAGTTAGGGTACGACTGATTTCCTCAGTTAAAAATAATTTTACCTAATGGCTCCAGGCCTCAAATTTAAGCCAAATAGTCAATTAAAAACTTATTTTCTTCCCGGAGAGAGCATAAATTGTGCCCCCACTCAGCAGATCAACCTCTAGATAGGGTCTGATCAGATAAACTGATCAGAATAAAATGCATACTTAATTCCCAATAAATTCTTATTGTATTGTTTCAAACTTGGTTTTGCTTATAAGTTGTTCTGCAATCACTGATAGTTGAGCTCACAAGTCAAACAGCTGAACCATGGTTACATTGCTGGCCTTTCATGGCATCTTGAATTGACCAAAGGGGACAGGATTTTGGGGCACAAAAAAAATCCCCTTTGTGATATTATGAGGGAAGCGTTCCTGGAGTCATTAAATATCTCTAAGCCCCAGTCTTGATTGTCATGCACCCTCGAATCTTTTATTGCTTGTGCTCAATAGCTTTTTGTGGTCTTAAATATCTGTTCATTCATTAACTAGTAATTTGCTTACTTCACAGTGAGAGTGCTTCTGTGCACGGTCCATCCTCCCTACCACACAAAAACTTTACCATTATCTATCCCAGGAAAGAAATCTACAGCTCCCAGTACTTTCCTTTTATGGCTTCCACAATTATGATGATCAGATTGATACTTTCCACCACCAGATGACTGGGGGTTTGGAAGGATCCAATATTCATTACATTGGTAATGTTGCAACACTTTACAGTAACAGATCCTCAGTAAAGGATGCCAAATAGTAAAGTACTATTTTACGATAAAATAGTAACTAAACTATCAAATTGCATTACCAATACTTATTAGGACTACCAATTCTTTAGCATTACAAACCTGAAACTTGGGTTCTTCCAGGAAAAAAATAATGTGAACTAATCATGATTAACTCCTTCGTTATTATTCATTTCATAGGTAGAATATCCACTCACTTCTAAAAAAAAAGGACCTTAACATGTTTTTTTAAAAAACTCACACATAAGAGTTTCTTCATCATTCCACTGGTATTCCTCAACATGGGACAAGACCTGTGCTCCTGAGATATGAGAGGCAAATTTCATATTGATAAATTAGAAACCTACTCTCAAGACAGCAGCTATAGAGACTGAGCATATACTCTCCTTTGAATCACAGAAAGCAATAAAGCTGTAGGTACCAATATGTCAGCTGAATCTGGAGAGTTGCTAAAGAAATCATGGTAGTACAAATTCTGAAGTAACAATCAGAAACTCCAAACTACCCGAAAGTCAAGAGAATAAAGTTCTAGGGAAGACAATAAATGGAAAGGAAACTTTATGTACAAATTTAGTCTTTAAAGAGAACACCTAAATGTAAGTTTGCCAAAAAGTTATTTTTACCCAGAAATCTCACTGTCAACACGACTTATCCTGGATAACACCAACCTCAAGGCAAGTAAATATTGGAGACATTTAGCAAAACAAGATAAAAGAAAATGTGTTCCCTCTCTCCCTTGACCCAAAGATATTCTTCAAAAAGAGAGAGGCACAAAGAAGAAAGCTTATAGATTTCCCACCCACCCCTTGTCCAGAGCTTATTGATACTGGGCAATTAACATTTAGTCAATAATGGGCTGATATCACCAAGTACCAGACTAATAAATGAGGCATTCAAATCCAGTAAACATAGTAATACAATAGACTTGACCATTGAACCATAGAAACATGCCAGAAGGAAAGCTTTTCCATCTACTGTTAACAATACCCTTCTCCAAAACAATTCAAGTCATGAATTAACTCCAAAAGATATTTTGGACAAATGGAATAATTTTGGAAAAACAGAATGAGTGTACAGAAACATTATAATTCTGGTCATCATTGTTGTTTACTTAGGAATACACATTTCCTTCCTGAAGAGATCTACTGTACTTTATATTTAATAGTTTATTGAACACTCTTCAGTGAGCATCAGATGAAGTGTGAGTACTTTGTATCCAGACACTGTATCTATGAATAGCACAAGGGTTGAGCCGGAGCTTTTAGAAATGATCTCTCTTATTTTGGACAGTACATTTTCCTGTCTCTCGACAGGAAGATAAGTCACACAAGGAAGCAAAGCCTGAGGGGAATGACAAGAATATTCATTCTCCACAAGTCAACAAACTGAAACATCTGAAAGATTTTCAAAAAGAAGCTAATCTCTCCCTGAGAGATATATCTGCTGACATTTGGACCATTCAAAATGACTACTTCCTTGATGTGAATGAAGGTCCATATGTCTCCTATAGCTTCCCCCTTAACCCAGGAAGGAATTTGACAAATTTCTCTGTGATGTAGATACCTTTGCAATGAAGGTGATTGAGAGCTATGAGAGTACTTTTCAGATCTTAGATCTCCAGCAACTTGTAGAAGCTTGCATACTGCATTATGGCAAAGATGCAACTATTAAGAGACTATTAAGAGAGATGCAGGATATGCAAAATACTAGAGTGCTGTCTTTTCCTTTGTGTTTGTGGACAGCCTGAAGACACGACTGAGTCAGTTATTATAACTTACAAGATTTGTGAGAAAGTGTGACTTATGACTTCAAATATTACACATTTTTATACTACTTCTATGGGAATTAATAGATCTTGTAAGATACCTATGTTTGATCTAGGTTGTCCATTAATGTTCAATAACATTCAGCATAAAGGTCATGCAGTGAGATCTCTCCACTCTTTGTAAGATATCCACAAGCTTAAGTAGTTTAAATTAAGCAAGTACATCATGTTCTTAATGAAATAACAGCCTTTCAGCCTATAAATACATTGATTCAACTATCAAAATTGGAGATTGGCAAAAGTAGCTTTGTAATTCACTGGAACCAGCCCAATCCCTGTATGATAAACAAGTTCATCTAAATGCCACCCTCCTCTGTCTTCATAGGTGTTGAGTTACAATGAGTGGGTCCGGTTTCCCCTAAAGTATATTGTCTAGTGTATTCCAGGGCTTGAGGTACTAGTGGAAATTTTTATTTTCTGAGAACCGTGTCCTTACAATAAAATATACATTTATACAGCACCTTTCACATTGGGAAGATGTCTCAAAGTGCTTGACACTCATCAAGCCGAGGCTGGGGGCATAAGGAGGTGGGGAGGAGAAAGATGTCCAAATGCACTGTCAAAGAGATGAGACCTTGAACGATGCTAAGGAGAGACGGAGGGAGCAAAGGGCACCCTGAATCCACTACATCAGTGGTTTGGTGAAATAAGTTAGCATGAGGACAATCGGATGAATAAAAATACAAGGTTCAGTAAGAGAAGGATGGCTCAACATCCTAAAATTCCTGGTTACCACCCGGAGAAGGAAAATAACACTTTGCCAATGGGCCCACGAGATTAAGCTAATGTGCTTCTCACAGTAAAAACAAATCATGAATAATTTTAAAAAGACAAAAGCTTTGGGAACATTCAAACTCTTCCCCTTTTCTATGAAGCGGGTAAAAAGACTGGATGCAGCAATTGACTGTAGTTGCGGAGGTGCTAATTTAGAACAATATCATCCGTTGCTTGTGTCTTTGGATAATGTTCTTGTCCCTGTGGTGAAGAACACCTGCTGACAATAGAAGGGAAAGAGGCAGAGAAGAAAGAGAGAGAATTAAGGGCACTGGTTTCAGCTTAGAAGGTTTAAAGCACCATTCCGTTGGAACCGGTCCTGGATAAATTCTTCTGTTCAACACTGGTTGCTGTGCTCCCTCTGCTGGCTACAATAGGAGCACAAGGTTTCAAAACTAATAATGGGCTACAGTTATTCAGCATTGTACACTGGTCTCCCAATTTTCACTTTGTTAAAATACTAATATTAGAATTTATAATACATTAGTGTGTGCATGTTTACCAGAAACGTTAGAGATAGAAGAATTAGTCTATTAGTTTTCACATTGAAAACTTGTATCGATAGTATTCTACACTCAATTTCTTAGAACTGATCAGAAATTCAGCTTTGGTAAATTCCTTATTTTTACATACAGTTTCAAAGTGTCAGAGTCCAATTTGGGTATTGTGTTTAATGAGATTCCTTAATAAGAAATCCCATCAATTCCCATCTAAGCTCCTATTTGCATGACCCAGATTTCTTATCAAGAAATCCCTTTATGAATTATCACAACTTAGACCCCGATATCTTTCTAAAAAAAAAATCAGTTTGCAATGCATGATCTAATAAAATGGCGCAACAGTCCTGACAGGTTCAACAATCTTCCCTCCTGTTCTTATACGCCTAACTAAAAATCCAAAACTTGGCATTTGGGGGATTGTCGTTAGTCATTTTGTGAATATCACAACTCAAAAGTCTTCCAACATCGCAAACTAGAAGCTACAATTAACATGGCAAATCTGGTTTGTGAATATAACAAACTGAACCACAATGTGGAGCGACAGAAATATCAAGCTTTTTTTGTGGCGTGCTGGGATGAAGGTATTCCTGTTGAAGCAGTGCACTCCTAAAGAGCTTTGAACTGTATATATGTCCACCTGGTAAGGAGGTTGCTGATGCTGATATATTGTAAACAAAAAAGACTGATTATTCAATATTCTTCACCAAAAAACATAAGCAAACAGTACCAAGGATGGGTTGGTGGTGCAGCTTGCAGCGTCCTGCAACACACAAGAGCTTTACATAGTGAATTGAGAACCTGCTGGGAAGGGATGTCGCCCTTGAAGAGTATACAGTATAGAATATGGCAATGTCATTGTAGGGGATGAGTTGTTCATAAACATTTCATTCCAACAAATTTCAAATGTAAATGGTATAAATCCTGGCAAAAGATTCTGCATGTGCTTCCATTTTTAACATTATCCCTTTTAACAAGCCTTTTTTTGGTGACATGTCCAGTCAAAGAATGCAACGCTTTCTGAAAATAGTATAATAGTCATAAGGAAATTCCACATTTACAAAGGATTACCTTCACAATGAGGAAAACACACAGAATGATACTGAAAAGTAACAGAGATGAGACAAAAAGTTGACAAGGACATAAACACACACACACACATATATATATATATATTATATATTATATATATATGCATGTAAAGAAACACATTGACACAAAGACACAGACACAAAGACACAGACACAAAATGCATTTAGCATCCAACCAAGCTTTCACCATCTTGGCAACATTTGCAAAACTTGCCTTTTCTCCCGTTAACGGGCGCACAATGAGTTTTCTCCTCAGCATCTTCATGACATTAAAACAAACAAACAATGGTATTAATAGACAATGACAAAACATGAGCAAAAGAAACAAGATGCTGAAGGTGTGAAACATCCAGACAGTCTAACACACAGAAAGATAAGATGATGACTAGACTTATGTTGAAATAGCACAGCAAAAGCATTAAGAGCAAATGGGAGAAACTATAAACACATGACACACAGAATATTTTCGTAACTAATCATGTTGGTTGCCACAACAACACGTGTTAATTCAAACAAATGGCAGCAAAAGACAAGTGCAGATTCAAATCGGTTTCATTTCTCCAAGTTTAAAAACAACTGGATGCAACACGTTTTCCTTATTCAATTTGAGCTTTCATTTAATCTTACGGCTATTTGTCTACAGTCAGTATAGAAACAAAATATAATTTACCGATGACATGTTCAGTTACTTTCATGTGGAAGGTGTGGGTTATAAGTTTTGAGTAACTGATTAAGCCCAGTTTATACCCGAGGCTGTTGCTGCTTTTGCTACTCCATCAGTCATAATGTTTTTTTCCTCATCAACATGAGGGTACATATTGTTCAAATATTCTGGATTATTCTGGAAATACAGCTCATAAGGATGGCTGGAAGATTTATGGATTCTCAGGCTACTTATATCGTTATTTCATACAAAGGTCAAATACAAATTTAATGTGTGTAATCACTTCCAACTATTAACAAAGTGGTAGGTCTTGACTGGAATGCCTTTAAAATTACTACTTCTTAATGGTTGGATTTCTGCCAACACTATTTTTGCCAATTCAACTCTTTATTTATAAAACAAGCTTTAAAAAAGGAGCTGATAATTCAAGATCATTGGTTGTGCGGTGTAGCCACACCCTGATTCTCATTGCAAAGTACCAAAGTATGCATGTATCACAGTTATATTCACTGCAATGTGCATCTTAAGATAACCTACAAATGCCTGGTTCCAAAGGGCTCAGTTGCAACAAGGTCAGAAGCTTCCTTAACAAAAGTATGACTGAAGAATAAAATTGTTGGGCCCAGCACTGATTAAATGATCTGAAGATCTCACTTTAATAAAGGAAGCATAAATAAAGAAATAATAAAACACACAAACACACCAATACACAGTTGTAATACCACAGTAAGAGGAATCTGCCAACACAACACAGCACACAAATGGCACACGATTACAAACAAGACACATGGTGAGACAGACCTGCCTCCACCTCTGACCACTGCTCCAGAGCATTCTGATCGTCTTCTTCTGCATGATACCAATAAAGTTAAAGTTCAGATAAATAACAAAGCTTTCCAGACGGGCCTATAGTTTAACTGACAAGTAAACCCCGAAGAAAAAAAATGATCAAAAGAACTGCAAAAGACAGGTGAAAATGTAAACGTGACAAGGGCACTTGTCAGAACGTTTATTTTCAAAACACACAGATCTATCCATAACAGTATTGTTTTTAATAATCACACAAGTGAAATTCTCCAACTACTCAAGGGGCAAATCCCAAGCCAGTGTTCACTTTCTGATTGCAGTGGGGACAAAAAACATGTAAAGTTTGCTTTATGTCAGACTCATAAAAAGACAATTGTTATGCCAGTCTTTGGCTATTTCTTCAGAAATTTGATTTTGACATTTCAGCAAAAAAATACTGATAGGAATTCAGTGCCAGAGTGCAATTCGAAGCTTTCAAGTGCATCATTGTGCAATTTTCAAAGTAAGTACCTTACAATTATTTTGTACTACGAACCCACTGACAATAAAGGAAACATTTTTATTCCTCTCCTTCAACATTTATTTGTGGTTTGAAGAGCAAAAGTGCTGAGTTTTTTTTAAATATATAAAACTCTCATAAATATACCTTAGTGGCACTAATAATTAGATTGTCATCAGAAAAATGTTCACTAAAATCTCAATATTTCCAATGAATTAATTGATTGTTCCAAACAGCCACAACATTGAAATTCTTCCAAAAGTACATCAACTATCTTCATTGACCTCACTTTTTGTGCTAATTTATTTTTCCTACCAGTTTGATTTTGTCTGACTTTGTTTCCACCCCCCTTTGTTGCTTTGTTCCAAAGTCCGGTTTAGCTCTAACCAGCCTTAAAACAACACAATAATGACGTACTAAATATTTAATCCATATTCTAAATATACTTTTGAATTCAGAACATTTACATTGAGTAAATAGTGCTGAGAATATCTTGCACCGCCATTAAAACCAGTTGAAAAATATTTTTACACACACAACAAACACATTTTGCCCTCCTCTGATAGATAACTCCCTCCAGCAATAAGCACCATGGATATTTAACATCACAATAGAGCAAGACAACCGAAAATCACGTACTTAATTATCAATGCAATTACAATGTATGCAGTAACAAAAACAGAAGTCGCTGGGAACACTCAGCAGGTCAGGCAGCATCTATAGAGAAAGGAAAGCGAGTCCACGACGCTTCGTCAGAACTGGGGCATGTTGGGAGGGAGAGGCTTTTAAGGATCTGCTGGGACATGTTGGGAAGGATCTTCTTCCTCCCAACATGCCCCAGTTCTGATGAGGGGTCGTGGAACCGAAACGTTGACTCACTTTCCTTTCTCCATAGATGCTGCCTGACCTGCTGAGTGAGTGTTCCCAGCGACTTCTGTTTTTCTTTCAGATTTCCAGCATCTGCAGTATTTGGCATTTTGTTTACTATGTATGCAGTGACTTCTCATAGGATTCGTTAATATGTGGGGACTCATTCTAATATTTCACATTGACCCGTGGGGACTCTCTGAAGCTAGATTGCAGAGGAACAGATTTTCTGTTTTCAGAAGGAATCCTGTTAGAATTTGCCACACAAGACACAAATAATGTGAATTCACAAAATGTTTATTGCAAGCTCTGTTATTGATTTGTCATGCTGAATCATGAAATTCAATGCTGAACAGTGATGCATTTTACCATCTTAATAGTGAAGTTCTACAGAAGTATTATAAAAGCTTTTAAACTGTATTGCTGTTTGTCTTGACAGCATTTCAGTACATTATGAATTTTACTCTTTTGGGTCCTAGTTGAGGTAATGGGTCTACTTTGTGCTAATATGTAATGGAATTTCTTATGTAATCGGAAGCTTTGATCGAAAGAAGCTGCTGCATTCTTTTTTTCTCCAAACTGCAAACCTGCAATCACGTTGACAATGTGTTGTTTGGAAAAAAGGATTGTAACCCTCACACTGAAGCTGAACTGGAAGCCATTCAAAAAACTGTGGGTTGCTCCTCCCTACCTCTATGTTCTACTAAAACATTACCCACCTGTCTGCTCCCTCCATTCAGCAGGCACTGGCCTGCTCTATGTCTCCTGCCTCCACCATCAGCAATCTACCCCCACTCTCTGGAAATTCATCCCAGAGCACCTCCACTTCGCCCCCTCCCTTGCTCCATCAAGGCCCATCTCAAGACCTTTCTATTTGAGGCTTCAGACAGTGAGGGGAAAAGGAAAAAAGGACATTATATGAGCACCCTTCTTGTGCCAGCAATGGGGTAACCATGGTGATTGGAAGAAAAGCTTTTCAATGATGGGATATGATGATTAATTACAATTCTTATCAATATAAATACCAACTGTAAATCCAGTTGTATATTTTAAAAGGTTTAACTTGATCACATTAGGTCTGAATGTTTATAATAGACCATAATCAAAATGATGTATTCCAATAATAATCAATACATTCATTACATATTGAGTTACTCGTTGTAGAACTCAGTGAATCCCAACTAAGCTAAGCCAGTCAATGTATCAATTCATGGTATACAAGGTGAGAAATTTTCATGCAAGTCACTGCCAATAATAATAACACTGCACGTGTCAAGTTAGTAAATCATTACACCAGCATCTACCATACAATTCGGCAGATACCCCTTGGTTCCTATGCTATACAGTTGATTTTCCAAGTCCTATATCTCGAAGAGTAACAGGAAGTGAAACGTTGCACTGCAACAGTATGCAGGGCTTCAAATGGCCAATGTTGAAAGCTTTTGTATTTGATCTTATTGATGGTAACTCAAATGATCTCACTATAACAGTCATCAACCTCATTTAGTGCACAACGTGCTGGACTTAATGCTAGCACAGAATAATATCACCTCAAAAGCACACATAAACATTTCATTCCAAAGTGGATGTTCAATACCGCAGAATCAATATTCATATATACTTAAACCAAGTATATGAATTGGTTTTATATTTCGATGTTTTTCTTCCCCATTCTCTAAAAACAAAAGGCAACTGCAATTGACACCAAATGGTTTCAAGCCCATGGAATGAATGGATTATATTGACCAACACTTGAGAGGAAGGATTCTATCTCTATTTCCCAGTTTTATGCCAGACCTAGAATTACTAAGTCAAGTTTTCCTTTGTAAGAAAAAAAAATTAAAAAAAGGTTTGGAAGCTACGAACAACTGAAACTAAAGAAATCTATTGCAGTTGGGTTTATTTTTGTAAACATCGTCTAGAAGTTGCTTCACAAAAGCAAACCCATCTCTATTTACAAACCTTCATAAAGATCACTCCCTTCTTCTCCATTTTCTGGGAAGAAAGCAACGGAAAAAAAGAAACAAAAATATAAAAGGAAAACAAAAGATTTCACAGATCAATAACAAATAAAGTTGATGTTTTGTTTCTTAAAAGCTATGAAAATAAAATATTGGTGTAGTGAAATTTTCCATATAATTCAGTAGTTACTTTATAACTTATAATATTTCTTATAATTTAGAAGCAGTTATTTTCAGTTATAGCTCTATGCCTCTATAAGCAATAGGAAAATCTGAAAGCAAACAAAGGACTCATATAGTCACACTGCAATTGTGCACTACAATCCTGGTTCTGGATGAATAAACTATTTTATGCACCACTAAAGTCACATAAGTACTTTATTATCTAAAAATATAACTCTCCGCTCTTCCATCATTAAAAATCATAATTAAATAGATGAAGAAATACATGTTTTATTTTTTATCAATCATATTTTACATAATATTACAACATATATTTCTTATAATCGGAAATTGGTCAATTGAAAGGGAGTTCTGTTCTTATGTACCCATCAAAAAATAGTGTGCCGAATTGGGGAGAAGGGTATAAAGTCTTCTGATCTATTTTATAGTTTGAGAACATCATCAGTGTCAAAACTCTCAAACGAGCTCTTAGCCATAAACAATTAGCAACTAAAACATTGCTTCACTTTACGAAATGTGCCAAGCTGTCTTGTGACTTATGGCCATTTTACAGAATTGACTCAGTAACATTTTTGTTAGTTCTCACTCACTTCTTTCCGGAGTCCCCTTTGGTGGAAGTTGTGGTAACTGCCGTCCTCCCCTGCGACTTGTCATTGGTGTACTGTTGGGACTTGTTTGGACTGATCCACTACGTGGGTGTGACCTGTATGATTTAAAAAAAAATGCTCTTTTTTCCAAGAAAGAACTGGAAAACACATAATTATTAATATAAGGGGAGAACGTGTCAGATCAACTCAGTCACCATGGAATTAGGGCTTTATAAGATAATCATGGTATGAAATATCAAGCTGGCAGGAACATAATGTATCACACTGAAAACAATCGTAAACAGAAGTGTGTAAAAAAAATGGTTTAACAACCATGGTTTCACTCTCCAAATGAAACACCACAGCAAATGCAAAACACAACAGCATGTTAAAAATAAAGAAAAAAGTAAAAGAAAAACAACTTCAGTTTAGATAAAACATAGATTCCAGTTGATTTGCAAGCAGACAATCTTTTCCCCTTTCCAGTACTGGAGGAAAACTTCAATACAAAAGCAAAGTGTAGAACAAGATTTCATTGTAAAATTTGTTTCCGTTGCAAACTGTAATTTTCGTAGCCAGTGTTAGAAGTTTATAACAAGTCATTTTTGCAAGTCTTTTGAAAGCTAGAAAGGATATTCAGTACTGAAAGGGACAAAGATGCAAACCAATCCAGGATAATAATTGGTCACAAAATTAGTGTACAAGATGGAGTGGGTACAATTCCACATTGTTAGGTTACCTTAAATCAAGGAGGGGGAGGAAATGGAGTTACTGAAACCCTCAGGTGTTAGAAATCATCTATGTTTATACCTCACCAAAAGTCAAAATACTGATGGTTCAAAGTGATACCTTTTATGTCACAGAGTATAGTAACACCATTGTAAAACACACCAAAGAACATCTTCAACAAAGACATCATATAAGGTGTGGTTCAAGAAAAGGAGGATGCTGCAAAGGTCACTATAAAGGATTGATTTTTTTTAAAAGAATGATTAACCAGAAGAGGGAAAATCCCTTGTGTTTTATTTTATCATTTCAAACACAACTAGTTCTATTTCTATAAAACTTTTAACTGTATAAATTATTGATGAGGAAATAAGTTTGCAATGACAGGAATCCATTAATACAGTCACAGTCATTGGTTTGTGTCATCTCCTCTATTTCAAAGGTTTAGGCATTTAAATTAGATTTAAAAAATTTAAAAAACGGTACAATTAAGCATTTTTATGCAAAGGGGACCCTCTCCCAAAACCCAACCAGATAAGATGCACCAAATATTATCGTAACAATTCTGTGCTAAACGTGTTTCAACTTAGAATTAGATTAATGAAACGCAAGTGGAATAGCACCAACACCAGCACCCAACACCGTTTGCTCTGTAGGTGATGTGTGTTGCTAAAGACTACACTCAGTTCCTGCTTTAGTGATCTTTGGCTGTAAGAGAAAATCAGAATAACCATGAGGTGCTTAGTGCAGCAGAATTTCCAGGTTCCTAAACACATGTGATTCACATAAACAGATGCTGCTGAAGGAATGTTAATAAACAAAATGTATGATGCCCACACCATTATATCTGTGCAAAGATATAAGTGCTGTGTTGACTCTACAAAGACGTTGGTATTGAGGGCTTCTACTCGCTAATTCTACAATGAAGGGAGACATTACTCAATTACAAGGAAAATAAAGAGTGAGTTGGCGGTGGTGGAGGGGGAAGAGGATTAGTCTGGCAGTTTGATGTATCTCTTTCACCTCGTCAAGGCAGGCGAGGGAGGGGCAGATCTTCCCGATGTTAATGAAGGCATCGATCTCATGACGTTTGTGTCGGCACGTTCAGAGGATCTGGAGCGCTCTAGCACAGGTCGCTGTTCTGTTGATCTGGATCTTTGATATTCCTGTCTATCAGACGCCTCACGATTCCTGTAATGTCAGTCAAAAAGCCACTCAGTTGATCTTTAATCTTTCAGATGCAAGAGTTTATGACATGAATTTTGAAGCTCTGGTCTTATCCGACGTTATTTAACAGGTGATGATCTGTGTAAAGCCTTGGGAAAGAGACTGAGATCTGAGGCTAGATAGGTCTCCAGCAGGGCTCAGAGGAACTATCACAATCAGGCGTTTCGATTCACAGCTGTTTTTTTGTAAAATTGAAAGAGATTAATTTTTGAGCCAAAAAAAAACTTTCTACAGGCTTTCTAATAGATTCATTTAAAACACAATTCTGACAGAAGAGAAATACTGCATTGGAAAGAGACAACTTTTTTTTTAAAAAATACATTTTTATAAAATGTGTGACAATTGGATATCAACTGAACTAAATCAAACCAGCTTTACATCCAACAAACGTGCTGTCCATTTTAGATATTGAGTAAATAAAATACATCATTTTATTCCTCTTTAACAATGTATAAGAAAATCCATCCTTGAAAGCGTAGGCTGAGATTTCTTATTAGTAATTGTTTTATTTTCTTAAAAAAAGAAATACTGTACTGGCTAGAGAAATGGACAGTTTTCATTTCATTGCTTCTGCAAAATTACATAGATTTCCCCCAAGCACAAAACAAGTTGTTACCCTGGTTACATTGCTACTTAGTTTGTCACAGGCACTTGTTTTAAAGCAGGATGAGTGAAGGCCCTTCAGCCCTTTCAATCTCATTCTTCAGAAATACCATCCTGACCATCTTTCCATTAGGGCTTCAAACCATTTAATTACATTCACCCTCACACCCCCAGTCTTTCACCGCCCTTACCCCGAGGTTCTTTCATTTAAAGATACCTCAGCATTTCAAAGGTCAGTAACCGCAGCAATTAAAATGCCTGAAGCAATGGCTTTGTGCCACAGTAATATCTTCTCAGATTAAATTATTTTGTGATACGTGTAACAAACCATCCATGCTTCATTTTTCTCTCCGCGGGAGATATTGGGTCCCTTTTACAAATCTGGTGAATTGAGATCATCATGTAAAGGCTTTTATACAATACAGAATTACATTTGTATAGCGCCTTTCACGTCGGGGCGGCATCCAAAGGCACTGGACGTTTATATCAATCGTGACTACCGCAAAGAATGCATTGGTTCCTTAAATGAATTAACTGATGCATTGGTGAAGATGTCATTTGGTATAATCTCTTTGCAAATCCTAGTCCCAAGAAACAGATATGTAACAATGGATTTGTAGGTAATTGTAAAATATGGTAATATAGCAGGAGGAAGAATGAATGAGCTGAAGGGAATGTTACTCAGGGCAACATTGAAAGAGTTAACTAGATTAGAGTTAAATGTAGAGTTTATATTGTATCATTATGTCAAATGTAATCAAGATGGCTATCAGTACAGTTAATATCAGAATCATTCTGGATAATAAAAAATAAGAACAGGAGGAAGCCATTGTCTATCAAGTCTTTTCCACCAGTTTATAATAATAGTAATAATAATCCTTGCATTTGATATAGCGCTTTTCACGTCAGGAGGACGTCCCAAAGCGCTTCACAGAACACACTGTAAAGTGAATTGACTGTATATTTGTGGGCAAACGCGGCAGCCAATTGTGCACAGCAATGTCCCACAAACAGTCGTAGATTGAAAATGACCAATTTATTATTGTTTTGTTTTGGAGGGATAATTATTAGGCGTGTGGAGTAAGGAAACTTGCCCAAGGTTTCGCCCTGCCTGGAATTGAACTCAGGTCTCTCGCTTGCAAAGCGAGTGCTCTAACCACTGAGCTACAGGACTCCACAATCCCATTTCACCACTTTTTCTGTATACCCCTTAATAATCTGCCCAAATATCTATCTGTCTTTCTATTAAATATCTCAATTGATTTAGCCTCAATGGGCTTCTGGAGTATTCTTCCTCCTCACAACCATCTGGGTGCAGAAATGTCTCCGGATCTCATGTCCAATGGGTTTAGCCCTAACTTTAAGATTATGTCTCATTGTTTTGGATCCCTCTACCAGAGGGAAGAGCTTTTCATTCCCCTTCATTATTATAAACAACTCAATCCCTTCGCTATTTTAAACACCTTTGCTGGTCCAAATAATATAGCTCATGTTTACCCAGCTTCTCACCATAGCAAAAGCCCAACACCTCAAGTATTAATTTAGTGAGTCACCGCTCTCCCACACCCCATGCTAGTATATATTTCCTTAGACTGGGTTCCCAAAAGTGAATACAATATTTTGAATGGGGTCTGACCAGTCCTCTGTGTAACTGGAGCTGTACTTTCTTGCTTTATATTTCAGAGCCCCTGATACAAACAGCAGATGGAGGCAATATATCAAATGCAAGGATTAATATTATTATAAAACCCAGAATCCCATTAGCCTCATTGATTGCTTTCTGCGCCTATTAACTTAGATTTTAATAGCTTGTGCACTTGGATCTCTAAATCCCCTGGCTCATCTACACTATTCATGCTTACCTATTCAAAACATATTCCCATCGACCATTCTTGTATCTAAAATGTACTACTTCAATTTTGCAGTGTTAAACTCCATCTGCCTGCTTTGCAATATTTTGCTATCCTCACTATAAGTTGTGACCCTATCCAAGCTTAGTATCATCAGTAATTGTGCAAATGCATCTCTTTATTCTTATATCCAGGTTATTTCTAAATGGCTAAAAAGGATGGCCCCAGCAACGATCAATCAAAGAATGTCTCTTTTATCTCAACTCTCTCTCCTAATTCCCAATCAATTTCCTATGTCTTTCACAAAATTGGCTTTGATTCCATGGGCTGAAACTTTAGCCAGTAATCTCTTATATGGTACCTTATCAAATGCCTTCCAAAAATCCATATAATTATCATCCATCAACCCTCCTTCACCTCACAGTTCTGATAAACAACTCTATTTAGGTTAGTTAGAAATTATCTATCTTTTTACAAAAACAAGCCAACATATAACATGCCTTTGATCAGTTCATCTTTATCCAGATTCTCACCCTGATGATGGATTCCAGAAATTTGACCATGACTGTTGTTAAACTCATAGGCTCTTATTTGGTTATGCATAATGCTTCAAACTGTATTATTAGTCAGTTTTCTATTCCTGTGAGAATACCATTTGAATTTACCTGCATGTATCCTTGTACCCAATATCAGTTGTCGTCGAGTCACTTCCCACCTTGACTTCACAAACATGCTCTTCGCTGGTCTTCCCAGTTACACTACCCACAAGCTAATACAAAACTCTGCATCTATACCCACACCAAACAACATAAGTCCATCACTCCAATCCTCACGTGGCTCCATCACTATGCTATCCCAGACAGGATCTTCAACGTCATCATCTTCATATAACAAATTCCTTCATTCCTTCGTACCTCCTATCTCACTGACTTACTCATACCGTATTCCTCTGCCCAACCCTAAGTTCCACCATCGGTAGCCTTCAACCATTATGCCCCAATCCCTGGAACTCTCTGCCTCTATCCTCTTCCTTGCTGCTTCTTTCCATCTTCAAATCCCACCTGAAAAACTACCTCTTCGACCACACCTATGGATCTCCCCCCAACACCTTCTTCTTCCTAACTTGGCATCCAACTCCACCACTGTGAAGTGCTCAGAGACATGAAGGGCTCCATATAAATGAAAGCTATTGCTGCACCATCTTGGCATAATATTCACTGTAACAGCCTGACACAGGGAACAGAAAAATTAGGGACACATTGAAATCCCATAAAACAAACTGATTGGAAATACAAGAAACATTTCTCAATGCTGTCAATACAATTTCTTTTTAAAATAAAATATGGCAAGAAACAAGAGCATTTTCGGTTAGTCCACCTAAGGTATTCAGTAAATTTATTGGTAAAACTACAAAAGATAGTTTACTTAAATTGGATAATCAGTGTAATAGTAGCAACATTGCAAAGCTTGTTCAATGAAAAATGTAGCAGGTTTCACAAATATACAATATATATAAAATTCCTGATCTGCAGAATAAAGGCTGCCTCTTTTCAAAGCACTTCAAAGTCTGCAATAAGTTAGTTGAGTGACAGGTCACTATTCTTGTCTCACAGTCCTCTACAATAGTTACAACACAAAATACAATCCAAATTAATCCAATAATGGCAAAATAGGTTAATGCCATTCATTGAACCGATAATGTTATGCTACATGGTTCCTGGTTACTAAAATTATGTTTTAACAGCTCATTCTCTGCTTCTAAAATGAACTTGATACATTACATCAAAGAGGCAACCAGGATACCACTGTAATGCTATTAGCTGCGTTCACACTAGTTGCAAACTCTGGGATTTAAGTGAGTCAGGCTGAGCAGTCAGATTGTTTTCCTTTAACACTTAATCTCATTGCCCAAACAGAACATTCAGTATAAATATTTCAGTATAAATATTATCATTTGGAAGTGAGCTACAACGAGTCCAGAAAAGTTCACCTTAAAGGGGAATAAATTGTCCCCGGCACTGGAGAGAAAACTTAAATGTTCTTTACACACCACAGTGGCATCTCTTTAATAGTCTTCTTATAGCTAAATTTATCAATACTGGACAATGAAAGTGTATTATTCTCTGCTTCTGACCTTTGGACTTGTACACTTAATAAAAGGAAAAGTGGAAAAGTGGAAAAGAATCCCCAGGGAACCATTCTGGGACATATTCTGGCACCGTATTTTTTGTTTGTCAAAGCAAAGATGCTACCCAGAGCACTGTATTGTGAGTGAAATGAAGACAACTCTTTGCAAAATAATTTCCATGATTCCAAAGGTACTCTAATATAGATGATAGTGCAACTTAGAGTTTATTTTATTCTACGCCATGCACTGAAGCATTACTTTCAAAGAAATAAACACTTCAGTAAATCAATCCTGCAAAAAATATAAGCGTAAACTGTTGAAACAAGTTGGTCTACTAAATTGGCATCAACTAAAATCTGCACAAGGGTACACTCTATAGAATGACACATATGCACACGCACAGCGATCCTGTAGTCCTTAATGGTCTCATTAAAACTCAACTGGCAAATTTTGCATTGTCACTCACAGCACAATCCTCTGGGCAGCATCTTTGTTTTATAGCAGTTTGTTTGGATGTTATCTAGAATGATTTGCAGCTTATGCCTCTGCAATAGAATGCCTATGAATAGAATTCTGGATATTTGTTAATATAGTTTTTTGTGTATGTAGTTCACTTAAACTTACATATGATCTTGCAAGGCTAATAAAACAAGGAAAAACAAATGGAGGAACAATAATGTTACAAAATCTTCAACATGTTGTGGAGAAAATGTAATTTTTTTCAGAAATCTCTCCCTATGGTTTAAGGGGTAGATGCATATTACCTCAATGGATTGTACTTGTCCTATTTTTATTCCACTTTATATCTGGCTACTTTGTCAAGAAGATTCCAATGATCATGGATATTGTGAAATCAAAGGACCTATATTTTTCCAATCCAAAATAGGAAACTGCAGCAAAATAATTGCACACGAGCAGCTAAGGAAAACAATTGGGATGATCGGCAGATGAAACAGAGCACACAACAATCTTTGTGTCCAACAGGTTATAAAGCAGGAACAACAAATCTGTGAGATGTTCTTGGGGTTGACTTGCTAAACCAACTTGTGAAACTAAGAGAGTGGAGCAGATAGACCAATGTACATCAGCAAATATGCATTAGTGATTGTAAAATAATATCCCCCCAAGTGTGAATGTTTATTTTTAATTGATTGAAAAGATTGCCTTTTCTGCGTAGTCCATGTACATAAATTCAAAAACCTTACTGCTGCTCCAGTTCAGAGCAGCTAACTCAGGACTGACAGGGGATTGAATCTGGGGATTTCCTAGTCTGGATACCTCGGTTTCAGACATCAACAGCGACAAAGCAATAATTAATAAAGCTATACTATTTCTAACCATTTAGAAAATAATTGTGAGCTTCCAGACATGCAAACATTGTGAAGCCCTTCAATTACTCCCAATGAAGCACAATAGCCGACCACCTTAAAAGGATAACTGATCAGTTAAACCAGACTAGCTGCTGAACTTACAACCCAGCTATCTAGGATCAATACCTCATTTCCTCTGCAGGTTTGTTCTGCTCAGTTTCTGGATGCGATGGATGGCGTGGTACCACCTCCACTGTCTCACTTCTTTTTGTAGTAAAAATAATTAAAAAGAAAACATGGACTTTGGTGACCACAACGCTTACCAGTGGTTTAATTGATAGGAAGAGGAGACTAACTATAGGAGGGCAGAAGCTGCCGAAAAGACATTCAATCTATGAAACTAGGCAACTGTCCTCTACGCACTATTCTAGCTGTGTAACTTTGCTAAAATTACGTAACGTTGTGCTTATTTAATGTTGTTATATGCTGGAGGGTAACAAGAAGCTCACTACAAAAAAACACATTTGTAATTGCACTCAGTCATTCACAAAATGGAATAGCTCAGAGGATGCTGCATTGGAGAAATATTGTGGTAAGAACTCTGATATGCGCAAGCCAATTTAAATGCTTAGAGTCAGCATTTGGAATGGCTTAATTATTTCAGGATTGTTTTCGGACTGTACTTTCTCTTGTTACAGAATGTGTTCAAAGAATTGAAAGGGCTTAGCTGCGATATGGAAACGAGGACTCAAAGATGTCCATCATACTGACCTGCATGATCTCCACTCTGATATCATCTAAATCTGGTTCACAGTTCATACAAGTTGACAAGAAATATGAGGAAATACTGCCGAAGGGCCCAAAATTCCACCTAGTCTCAACCTGTAAGGCCATTAAGAATTAAAATGTATGGTTGTGCAGAATAATGGAAAATTCTGCAAACCACTCTTCATTTGGAAGTTGTTATAACGAACTGGCTTCCAAATGAAGACTGAATTTGAGATTTTTTCACAGTTCTGCACAACCTTAAATATTAAAACAAAATTGTCTTACAAGCTAAAAGTGGAATTTCAGGCCTCAAGATTTCAATTTAAAATCCAATGATTTAAACCTTTGAGATTTTGCGCACATTTCCCATGATCTTATCCTTAAGGCTATTCTCTTAAAATTTAATTTGGAAAGCGATGAGGAGATTCGAGCCTCTGGTGTCCATTTGTGAAGATGTTCACACTATATCAATGTAATACATTATCTTTACGTTAAAAGTGTCAGCTGCAAACATTTAATTTCAAACATTACACAAAGACTAGGGAGCTGAGCTTGTATTCTCAGGGTGGGTGGTTGGCTTGTCACACTCCAACGACCTTGGTGCCTGATACAGTGATTGCTTACATTGATTTACCTTCATGATTTATGGACTGATATTTTTAATATCCTGGGTGCAATGAGATTACATCTTGGAGAATAAAGGATTTTCTGGAAGAGGGGGTTGAAACGGTTTTATTTGGAACAGGATTCACAAAGAATTTAGAAATATTGGACCTGACCATAAAATAGATGTGCGTCATCCTGACCCATGGGAACTCAGCAATCTACTTTGGAGCAGAGTTTCCGCAGTAAGCATGTTGCACATGCAGTTAATAACAGCATTGAAAATGTACTAATCCTTACGTCTCTTGAATTTTTACCTCAATATCGCACCACACAGAACATTTAATGTATGAACTAGGCAGTTTCCTATATGTTTAAAGACAACATTGATTCGGGAAACTAGAAGGTATGGTTTTACTGCAGGTAGTATTCTGAATGTCAAATGTGTTTAGGAGTTATCATTCTTATTGTATTTTATGGCCTCCCTAGAACTACCCTTCATTGAATTAACTCATGCAGAACTCTACAGCCGGAGTCTTCTTCTATAATCCTATCATCTCATCCTTTCTCAAGCTCCACTGGCTCCCTGATTTGCAGGAGATTGATTTCAAGATCTCATTCTCCCCCTCATTTTCAAATATTTATCTCTTTAACAGCCGCTGTCAATCATCTCTAAATTATTTCCACTTCTTCCTCAGTGCCCATGACTGCCTTTGTTGAGAAATTTTAGATTTTACATAAATGGCACAACATTGGTGAAACTTATTGCAGTTACAATAATTACAGGATAGACCATTTTGCTTGGCCTTCTTTGTGAGTGCATGTATCATTGAAGCTACATTGCATGTAAAGCACAAGTTGGGCAGATAGCTCATGGTTAACATATTCAAACTTATACAGTAATTATACAATTAAAAATATAGTTCAACCATGGCTATTAATGGGCATCAAATGCAAGGATCTTTAATCCAACCCATATATTAGATCCAAAACTGAACTTATTAAACAGTGTGCAGCCAATAAAAACCTAGATATAAATCATTTTTCTTTATCAAAATGGATTTTAAAGATTGTTGAATCAGACTGAAAGAAGTCTCATGTTGTGTGGCCAAACACCGAGTCAAGTTAAGCAACTAGAGGCTAGTGAGCATGTCTCACTCACCCCCACATCCCTTACAACTACAGAGTTTCTAGCTTTTGGTCTCCCTGGCTAACTTTGTCCTGACTGTTCAGTAATTTTACAAGTGTCTAAACACTGTGGATTTTGTTCTCCCATCGCTTAATGTGATAAGGCACTATACTAAATGCAAGGACTATTATTATTATCATTTGTGCTGGCCAGCCCTAATCTCACTCTTCCCCAAGTGGGAAATAACATCTTTTCTCCACCACAAACTCTCCATTCCTTGCAATTCTGAGGTCACCTTTAAACTCTGAGTTACTCTGCACTGACTTGTTTTCTTTGACTATCCTCAATCCTCAACCTGATCTTCCTTTAGGCTTGTTTAGTTTTCCTTCATGGTCCTTTTGCCTCTCCTGCTCTCTCAGTGAGATCTTGTCCCAATCCTCCTCTCATCATTCGACGTTTGGCTTGCTTCTCTCTACATTCCTACTACTGAATTTCCTTTCAGCCCAACTTTAATCCTAGGAACAGATTAAGTTTTTTCTGAAACTCATTAGGAGTATTTTATGTGATTCTGCAGGAAGGATGCATGAGTGGACATTCGATCGTCCAAATAGAAAATAATTGAAACTAATTTATTGGATTGTGTGTGGTATATTTATAGAACACCTATTTATAGAGTACATGGCAAGGATCACGGGAATAGTTTATTTTATTAGGAATATCTTTATAATGTATTAATGACTTTAGTTTACTCTCAGGCTAAGGAGTCTTACTCACTTATGAATCAAATAGCCAATTCCACTATTCTCTCAATGCGTGTGACATTGATGTCATGCAAATGTTTCAGTGCAATTCATTGCAACAGTCTTATGCCTTGTTTGCTATCCTATTAAATATTAACATGATTACCTGTTCATTAACTTTCGTTTACCATTGTCGTTTCTCTTCAAACACAGAAAGACACTCCATCCAGCATATGACAACAAAGCAAGCACCTTTGATCATCTAATTACAAGTCAATATAGCACCAACTAGGCTGAACCTCAGGTACCTGTCAGTGTCAGTGGAAGGTTGCTGGATTTCTATCCTTGGGTAAGCTGTTCTTCTGTTGGCTAAAGAAACCTGGCTGCTTTGTCAACAGATAAAACAAGAGGCCTGTTAGCATAACATAATCACTGACCTGCTAAAGAAGCTGTAGAGGCTTTCATGTATGTAAGCATTATGTTCTGGTCTCAGCAGGACTTGCGAATGTCTATTCACTCTGTTAAATGTTTATGTTCCAAACATAATATGATACATTTTACATTTACATAGTGCTTTTCTCGTTAGGAGGACATCTTAAACATTTGTCAATGCTGCCTGGGGACCAACTCTTTCATATTTTTAACAGACCTCTTTCTGACTACACTAATATGTCTAACGACAATATTGAGAACAACTTCAATGGTGCTGCTCATTCAGAACTCTGCTGCCCGCATAGTTACCTGGACCAAACTCCGTATCCCCATCTCAACAGTTCTACCCAGGCTCCACTGGCTCCCCATCACCAAACAGATTGACTTCAAGATCCTCATACTTATGTTCAAATCCCTTCACTCCCTGGAACCTCCCTAACTTCTCGACTTCCTCACTCCCCAATTCACCACCCGGCACCTCCACTTGACTGGGACCGGCCTCCTGCTTGTCCCTCATGCCCTCTGTATTGGAGGTCGCGCATTCAATAACAACAACATGGATTTACATAGCGCCCTCCACACTGGACGGCATCTCAGAGCGCTTTACAGTCACAGATCCCGGGATTCAGATACTACACCCCAAAACTCTGGAACAATCTCCCTCGGCCTTGCCTCCTCTTTCCCCTTTTTCAAGCCCCGCCTGAAAACCTTCCTCTTCGACCGTACTTACAGTCACCTCCACACCCCCACCACCTGGCTTGGAGTCAGGCTCCGCCACTGTTAAGTGCTCTGAGACACTACCCTGTGTGGAGAGCACTGTATAAGTGCAAGTTTTTGTTGTGTCTTAGTTCAGTGCCTCCATGTATAGCTGCAGCTTGGTAGCATTGCAATAAAGACTCAGCCTTGATGTATTTATAGGGTAGATGTAACCTATAGACTTTGACTTTACACCGCATCCCTCACAGCTCCTGCTTGACTAATAGTCCCCTCTATTACCCCTCCAACCTTTCCCTCAAAATTCTCCTTATCTACTGCCCCCCCAAGCCCTCCCCCACCTTCATCCCTGACATCTCCACCCTCCTATCTTCCTTCTCCCTTTGCTCTAATCGCCTCCTCATCCTTGGTAATTTCAACCTTCACTTCACCCCCTCCTGCTCTACCTCTGCTGACTTTTCCTCCCTTATCTCCTCCCTCAATCTCTCCCTCCACATCCACTCCGCCACCCACATCCGCAGTCACCCCCTTGACCTGGTGATCACTCGGGGATTCACTGTCTCGGACCTCACCACCATCGACAAAGCGATCTCGGACCATCACTTCATCTCCCTTAACTCTCCTCACCTATCCTCACCTCAAATGCCAACTGCAAGGCAATAATAATAATAATAATAATCCTTGCATTTGATATAGCGCTTTTCACGTCGGGAGGACGTCCCAAAGCGCTTCGCAGAATATACTGTAAAGTGAGTTGACTGTATATTTGTGGGCGAACGCGGCAGCCAATTGCGCACAGCAATGTCCCACAAACAGTCATAGATTGAAAATGACCAATTTAATTATTGTTTTTGTTTTTTGGAGGGATTATTATTAGGCGTGTGGAGTAAGGAAATTTGCCCAAGGTTTCGCCCTGCCTGGAATTGAACTCAGGTCTCTTGCTTGCAAAGCGAGTGCTCTAACCACTGAGCTACAGGACTCCGCAATGCTGGACTTACTCAAATCCAAAGTCGAGGGAATCCACTCAGCTGCCTCTGCCACTGCAACTGCTACCCCCTCCCCATCTCCTCCTCTCACCCCAACCCCTATCGACCCCTCCCTCCACACCTTTGAACCCGTCTCCCTCTCTTCACTCATCAGTACCATAACCCGTGTGAAACCCACCACCTGGTCCCTCGACCCATATCTACCCCCCTCCTTACTTCCAGCTCACTGACATTGTTAATCTCTCCCTGTCCACTGGTACCGTTCCTCACCTCAGGCGCTGATAGCATCACCATCCAGGGTTGCACACTCCACCTTGCTGAGCCAGTCCAGAACCTTGGGGTCTTGTTTGACCCTCAACTATCCTTTCTACCCCACATCTGCGCCATGACCTGCTCTGCCTTCCCCCACCTCCACAATGTCGCCCAGCTCTGACTCTCTAATACCGCAGGCCGCTGAAACACCTTCATTACATCGAGGCTCGACTGTGCACACTCACTGCTTGTCGGCCTCTCCAATTCCTCCCTCCACAGGCTGCAGATCATCCAGAACTCTGCAGCCCGTGTCCTCTCCCACACCAGGCTCTACAACCTTATCACCCCCATCCTTGCCCAACTCCACTGGCTTCCCATCACACAGAGGATACAGTTCAAGATCTTCGTCCTCACCTTCAAAGCCCTCCATGGTGTTGCTCCCCCCTACCTCTCCGATCTCCTAACTCCCTACCACCCTGTTCGCTCCCTCCTGCTTCACGTCCCCCACCTTGCTCACCCCACTATCGACAAGCGGGCCTTCCACCACTCTCCACACACCCTCTGGAACTCCATCCCCCAATCCCTCCATCTCACCCCCTCCCTCGCCACCTTCAAGACCCACCTCAAGAATCTCCTCTTCGACCGTGCTTTCGATCTCCCTGCTTCCCCTCCACTCTCCCCCCACCCCACCCCGACCCTCAGCTAGAGTCCATAACTCTGTCTGTCCAGCATCTTGGGACGTCCTCCCGACATCAAAGGCGCTATACAAATGCAATTTTGTTGTTGTTGTAGTCCGGTGTCTATGAGAACTGTGATAAAGACCTAGCTTTTATTTGGTAATTTATCAGAGCGTGCTCTAATGTTTGTCATCTTCTTGATAACAACCCTTCCCACTCGAGCACACTCAAGGCAACTCAGTGCTTATCTAATGAGTAACCAACATTTACTGGAGCAGAATTGCGAAGTTATTGCTATTTTTCTAGTAGAAATTACTAGAACTCCAAGAGCTTCACCTGATTATGGGAGACAAACAGCCAAATCAGTCCTACTGGGTAACATTATTGCTTTCGCCTCGAACAGAAAGACTTGGCTGCTCAGAAACTGAAAGGGTAGAGCATCAGATGTACAGCATATAAAAGTACGGATGTTTCAGTTTTAACCAGTAACCTAGTAACTCATTTAGAAATTGCTTCTGTGCTTTCACATTTTTGGGTTCCTCTCTCCCCTCTCCTCTGCCTGGACTTTAATCAATGTCACTTGCTGGAAAATAAATCATTTGCAAAAAAATGTTACTTCCGCCTGGACACAAAGTCAAGCACAGATTTGGATCCCAAATCCACTCTTGATTTTGACAGGCATTAAATAGGACTTTAGATTTACTTTAAACTGAAGCGAATGGGAAAGGTCTTTGTCAATCTCAATGAAAATTTCCTCTGGGGAGTAAACATGCCTGTCATTTTTCATTAATTTTTAGTTTTTCGTTACAGTCCACAAGAAAATGCTTGTGTTTCAAAATTCTAAGATAGTTTAAACTTGGCATTCAATCAGAAAACAATGAGTTTGCTTTTGGAAATAAAAAACTTCATGAGTTGGAAATCGGAAATAAAAATAAAATTGTTGGATAACAACATGCCCCACATCCACTAATCCGCTAATGCTACACCCAACACAATGTACAAACCTTAAACTACCTATATATTTTGGAGCAATAAACATTCAGCTTGTCTGTTTTAGTACAACTTACTTCTAAAAAAATAGTTAAGGAAAGTTTAAATACAAGAGAAAGCTTGGGGATCCATCAGTTCCAGTTATTTTGAAACCTGATAACGATAAGTCTATTTAACTAAAGAAGTGAGATGACTATATAGACCATGTGGGACAGTTACATTGATCACTATAGTAGTAAGCCATTACATTAAATCTTTATAATGGAAAATCACATTTGGTAGACAGCAAACAATTTCTAATTTTAGAGTGTAACTTAAATTAGACTCAATATCAGTAACTGAGCTTCATTAAACATAATGGATTTGAGCATCCCAAAAATGTTTTCTCTTTAGCCTTGTCTTATGAGGTAATCTGCCCTTTACCAGAATCCAATCTATACATTACAGTTTAACATCTCTTCCCAATTCCTTAACACATCACTTGGAACCAGAGAAATCTACGGCACAGAAGAATTCAGCCTATCATGTCTGTGCCTTTTATGCACAAATAAATCCCTAATTAATAGAATGACAACAATTTACATTTATAAAGTACCTTCTGTGTTAGAAGGACATCTTAAAGGGATAGTGTATGTTTTATCTTTTTTTAAAAAGAATTGTAAATGACATTTGGGTGATTTTCTAGCAAGTACATAAATGTTTCTGAATGTCTTGAACAAATATTGCAAAGACATCTTAACACTTACCACTATCAACGTGTAAACTGAATGAAATCAGATTTTCTGTATGAATATACTGTCACAAATTAAATATTAAGACTGCCAAATTCAAAAACATTCTTAGTATTGGTGTTAGCATAGAGGTGGAAAATAGAAAGAAACCCACAATGTTTAGAGCAAACAATCGGAGCAGATCTTAGGAACACTCCACTTCAGCATTCCTTCACACTACAATCATCATCCAATGTGTCAGTGGTTTGGATGTGAGTCTGCCATAATAAAGACAGAGACTCTCTGACCCTAAGGCACTTCACTTGCCTTACCTATAGTCTTCAGATGTTCCATTGACTACAGCATGATTTGACCATGCAATGGGATTTCCACCATTGTGCCATCTTCAGAAAAGCACAGCAAAACAAATGAAATGTTAGCATGCACACAATAATGGCTTCATAGCAACAACATTTTAAGGGTGAGATGATGTTGCACTGCACATTTCTGTGGTGCTATACAGGCTAAAGATCGAAGTTTGGCACAGTTGGTCAAAAATGATCAATAGCCTATGTGGTAGCAAGACCCCAATGGTGTCAATGCTAACACCTCGAGTTTGGTTGTCCTAGACATGAAATGGCATCCTCTGGACAAATGAGAAAGCAGCCACATTGCTTGACCTGGGATCTTCATTGTCAGAGTGCACATTAACAGCACTGATCATCAGGTTCCTACTGCTGGAACAGATGGAAGATTTGAGATGGTTGAAAAGGGTTGTGTGTCAGAGGTCAGTTACCAGATGGATCTGAGATGAACTACGAAGGGAACTAAACATTCAAACATAAAACTTGCTATACATTGGAGGCAAAGGGATAAACCAAAAAGCTGCTAACAGAATCATAAAATATAACCACAACATTCACTCATCTGGAACCTTGGCTCAGTTTTGGCTGTGTTGGTTGAATGGCATGAGTTAAGGCAAGCCTGTGTTTCATACCGGAATACTTATTAATTTTTATAAATTTAGAAGCCAGACATTGCACATTGCCTTGCAGCAGCCATGGCATGTGATATATCAGGCCAGTTTGGTTCAAGGTTTACTCATCACAAATCGTACCACCCATTATTATCGTCTCCTCTTGACCCCCAAAATAATAAAGCCACATTTATTTTGAAATTGGTAATGCAAATGGGAATTTTCCCTCCAGGCCTGAAGCCTGTGCCTTCACACCCCATTAAATGGAGGGAAACTTCCTATTTGCACACCAACTGGTCATCATTTATCACCAAATTATTGATGGAGCTAACAAAATAACAGACAGTTGCAATGTGCCAAAAATAGGAGTGAAACCTGAGATATGACCATGATCATTATTTAAGGACATTTAAAGAAAAATATTGAAACTCAATTTAACTGCCTTAAAAATAGTTGCATAAAATCACTGTGTTGCATCATTAGCTTTGATTGTCAGTTTAAGTGGTTAGCAGTTAATTGACACTGGCACTGCACTATTTTCCTTTAACTATGATGACACAGCCCCTTTAAATGGTAACTACTAATTATAAATGTACCTTTCTGGATAATAGACAGTGCCATTGTGATAGCAAGCATTGGGCACTCTCCTCTGCTGTCTAATCCGCCTGATGATGAAGTACAGACAAAGAAAATAACAATGCACCAACAACATACATATAAACATAAAAAATATAAAGCAACAAAAAACAATGAGTCAGCACAACAAAGTGAGGTGTAATTTCATCTTTCACACAATAAAATAAACTAATACATCCCCTTAACATTTTTTCACACACAAACACAAAAACTGTTTCCCAAATGTCATAAAATGCTGAGCAAACATCAAAGTGTTTGACAGTTTAGGATTAAACAGCTAATTCTCCCACTTACACACGGCAACACAATTTTCCTCCTTCACCATTAGTTCCTGGTCTATTCCCACTGGTTTCATGCATAAAACAATGGTGATCACTTACTGGCTTAAGCTCATCATTTCACCACTTGTCGTGTTCAATGTGTACAGAGGTTTCTGACTTCTCCACACTCACTATAATAATTGTCCTCATCAAGGGCATCAATTTTAACTTTTTTTCTTACAGAGCTTCATGATGGGGCAGTTCGTCAAAGCACCAAGAAGTGCACTTGACCAAAAGAAGGCAAGGAGGCTGAAATCGGAGGACCATTCTCCCTTGGGCTGCTCTGGTGTAAAGGTTGACATGATCACTGGCAGCTGGAAAGCCTAGAAGCAGACATTGTGCCTGTCTTTTTGGCTGGGAACGATGGTCTGAAAATTATGACATTTTATGTAATATATTAACATAACTGTGAGTAATAAACACATGGCTTCAAAAGGAGGGGTTGATTACTGACTGATCTGCCCATGTGCTAGAGGCAGTTCACAACAGTCGTGCCCTTAACTAACCATTGGATTGCTGGAGAGTTAGTGATCAGTACAGTCAGCATTACTCTGATTTTGCTGTTGAGTTAAGGTAGCAATCCAATATTGTCATTTACAAGCTGGAGGTCAAATGCATATCCAGCTTTTGGGAGCAACTATTATTTACGCTCAGTCCGATGGCACTGTTAATAGCACCCCCAATGCAACATAATAATGACAAACTATGCCAACACTCTCAAAATATACATTTCTTTATGTACTTATGGATCTGCTATTTTGACTGGACAAAGATTCAAAACAGCCTTTGAAGCATTTTCCATCATCTTCTTTGGAAGTCTTGGAACAAGGGCACAAAGACTGATAGAATACATGTAGCAATTACTCAACACGTAGCATGTTCCAAGCCATGTGTATAGTCGCACAATAAGCACATTGGAAATATATTGAATATATTCAAACAGAATATTTCAGTGGTTTTAAACTAATGTTAAAAGGCAATGCAGAACACTCTCTTCTCTACTCTCCCCCACCAGAAAAACGTGTCCATAAAGCAACTTCTCAATTTTAAACACAAATATATACGAGACAGTTGCTCAAGGAACAAATGCACAAACTGTTATGACAATATAAGGCTGGACAGGAGGACAGCATGATGCTATTTTTTTTAAAAAAAGGCATTTTAACAGGAGTGTGACAATGGAACAAATTAAAGTAATGCAGACTAACGTGGAGGGCTGTAACATGGGATTTTTCCCCCTTTTAAATGGACCAATTTATTTTCATTTATCAGATTGTTAGTATCCAATAAAAGTTCTTTACTGACAGTTAACAAGAATGAATTGACTTTACAAACTCATTTGTAATCGTCATGCCATGAATTGTCACTTAAATACTATTCCTGTTGGCAGCCTGCTGCCACCCGAAAAGGAGTTAAGGTCATTAGTCCAATGATAAGCGAGTAGGAGATGGTGAATACGACTTTCACTTGTAAAACACTTAACAGTACCTCTCAAGGTCATTGTAAGCACCCTCAGAGATTGTACGGCTCAGCTTTTGGGACCGAAGTAATCGTATTGCATCTTCCCGATAGATGGGATAAAATACATGGTTCATGCTGCTAAAAAATGAAACAAAAATCAACACAGGCAACATAAAAAGGGAAACATGGAGGCGAATAAGGAAATGGGAACAAATGGTAAAACAGTACAGATGATCTGAGAAAACACAGTCTGGTAAAGTATTAAAGTATTACATTTCTCTATGTTCCTATTAAACTACAGACTCCATCCTCTTGTTTCAGGACTTTGTATTATGCCTTTGAACTTGGGAGCAAAATGCTAAAAGGTACCAGACTGGAATCATCACTGAATGACCCCAGTGAAAAATATGCTTTAGTGAATTGAGGTCAATGGGATATAGCTCAAAGACTACCATACCTTGACCTCGCACACTAGTTACAGCCTGCCCTGTGTTGCTAAAATGAGTTTATGTTTATCAAATAATTGTTAATCAACCGATGAGAGTAACACAGCAAATACTGAGCCCAGTTTCCAGTCACCAAAGGAAATAATTTCTTCTCATTGTAAACTCTCCAATATTGCCCTGATTCAACTAACTGCTTTAAAACTATATATCTTTGGTCAGGCCCAAACCAATAGCTCTGAGATGCCAAGATTTACCTATTGCAATCTGAGAGCAGAAATGCAAAACCGTGGATTGTTTAAAATTGATGTCTAACCATCTGTGGGTAGGAAATCAGTTCAGGGACCAGCACTACTTCATTCATTAAACCCACACAGCACGTCGAGTTGTGATGATTGACACAATCAAACTTCCATTTCCCTTGAGCAACCATAGGTTTTCCTCTTTGCATATCTTTCCTCGCCATGAGTATCATCTTAGAAATAACAGATACCTGGGAATGTATCTAGGACCTCACAGGCGATCTGGAAATGTTTACACAGAGAACCATGGATGGAAGTTGCAATTATAATGAATATATTGAGAATATTCAACACATGTGTGTCATCATCTGGAAAATATTGACACCTGAAGCTGGAAAGATTACCTACTTTCATACAAGAGGGCCCAGGTACATTGTGTGAAAGACAACTTTAGGAATCGCTTCAGAAGTATTTCTATACACAGCAGCTTAGAATAGTTTACCATAAAAGGTTAGAGGATAGGGCATGGATCCATTTAAAGAGATGTCTTGAAATTGTAGTTGAAAGAAAGTAGGAATGTTCATCCGGAAAGATGTGACCAATGGGCCAACGGACCTTCTTTATCCATATCTCTTGTGATCTTGCAATATCAGAGACCCAGTAGTTGGTCAAGGTGTGTGGCAAGAGGCATGAACTACAGAAGTGCAACATGGTCTTCAAGCACACAGATGATCACAGAAAAGGATAAGTAGTTGGGATTTTATTGCAGTTTATCACCACAACTGAACCATGAGATAGGATTATTCACTTTAACTCACACCAAAATATCTCCTGTTGTTTTTAAATACAGTATACATCATGGGTGTATTTTTATTTCCACTTTGGGTCTGTGTTTGTGCTAGCACAAACTGTCAGTCCCTGAGACACCTGCCAGCAAATTGAAACGTTCAAACTGAAGGATTAATGACCAGGACATTATTGCTCAATTCAGTGAGAAATAATTGTGCTCAATTCATGGGGACAGCTTGCAGGTAGTGCACTTTATAAAGGATTTGAAAATATTACGCAAGAGTAATTTGAAGATGCTTCCAATTGTGGGAGGGGGGGATAGAGAGAGAGAGAGAGAGGGAGAGGATGGGAAGAGAGTGAGAGAGGGAGGGGGGAGAGAGAGGAATGCTCCAATAACCCACTAACTATTATAATGAGAAATTTCCCAATGAGAGGGAAATAATTACAGCAATTAAAGGACTAGCTCCGTACATGACATGTTTATCTGTGCTTTCTTGACATGCTTCATCCGGACACTTTTCCCCGAAAAAAATGGCTCTCAAGCCCAGCAGAGCATTCTGACAAAACATTCCCAAAATGACATCCAGTCTGAGGAGACGAGAAATTTCTCCTGCTTATCAGAGGCTAACTGCCATACTATTATTTACGCTAGGTAAATGCTTCTCATTAACTGTAACGGGGCAGAAAATATTGGGATTTGTCACTTGCGATTGTAAAAGAGAAGACTGCAATACACACTGGCATCTCAGGAAGAAATGCTGAAGGCCTTTCTCAGGAATGTTTATGAACAGCTGGTAAGGTTTTTGTTTGATCTTCACTATTTATTATATAATTGGGCAGAGACCTCAAGACATGAATTTATACACGTGTTGTTTGTACTATTCTTAACACCTTAATAAAATCAAGCACAAGTTACAGAAAGAAGAACAAGACTCAAAGCAGCCTGGGAGCTGGATAAAACAAAGAGAAACAAATCAAAATAAGAGAGGAATCTAAAACAGCAATAGATAGTAAGAATATTTTAAAGTAACAGTAAAGTACGTACATGTGAGAGTTTGGTGCTCGTTACACCTCTATTTATCCACAAATTTAAATTGTTACCAATTTAAAATTCAGTGGTTCTCTATTATATTAATAATTTCTGTATTACCTGGGAAATATCTTTACATCTAATAACCAAATATCTTTTTCATATTTTCACACATCATATATATAAAAATATGAAAATGTCAAATATAAATGAAAGTACGAGACACATGTTTTTGCAGAGGTCAATTTTTACCCATTTAAGATCTTTAAGCCAGTTATACTGCAGAGTATACTGCTTTTGTTATATAACTGCAGTTTAAAAAATGCTGTTCAGCATAAGAGAGATTGCTATGGACCAGCTGTAGTACAACTGCAGGTGATGCAGAACCAACATTTATAGTTGAAATTCAAAAGTTATAATATTCTCAGGCAATATATTATACTGGATTTCCCTTAAGATTTGAATTATCCCAGCCCACTCTTCATTAACATTAAAAAATCCTCAGCGTGTGAAGGGCAGTTAGGAGAGCGCTGTGCACATACAACACTTTGTTTTGGTTAAATGTTGCTAAGGGAAGAGTGCAATGCTGAGCCAGCAGTCTAACCCTATGCTGTTTGACATTTCCCATGACAAAAGACGTAGCAGAGAAGCTCATTAGTTTTAACAGTCAGCATAAATTAAACTGGCACATGTTATAACTGCTCCATTTGTCATTTCTCCACTAACTGGTCAGCTTCATTTGTTGTATATAGTCATCAAACCAAATTTCTGCCCAGGCACATCTGCTTTTGTAATGGAGTGGATGATTGACATGCTGCAGGCAATTTAGTAGCCTCCACTTTTCAATACCTGTAATGAAGCCAATTTATGATTTGTAATATTACAATTTATGGCGAGTATAACTGAATTTTACTTTTATTTCAATTTTAATTCTGGAAATTAATGAACTTTATGCTGAAAAAACTCTCAAATAAAATACAACATTACAACTGTTAGGGGAGAAAACGTTGACAGAACAACTTAGCACAGAAAAAGTGATGATAGCTGAAGTACCCATGGAATAATTGACTACATTTCTTATTCAATATTTCATTGTCAGAGTTGGTACTTCCTCCAACTCAGTTCCCCGATTCATATCACTAGAGTTCACTGTTCAAAGAAGAGCAGTAAAAGAAAGTCAGTAGAAATAGATGAACACAGGAGGGAAAATTAATCGCAATTTTACAAAAAATTTTTGCAAGTAATACCAGTGATAACATTCTCTCTTTATGAAGTGAAAACTGAGCAACTTGAAACGGTCTCCACAAGAAAAGTTGAACCCATTGTACAGATTGTTTGTTGCCAATACAAAAGATCACATTTTATCATTCATTATACGAGTACATTACACCACACACTTTCAAAAGTTTGCTTCAAATTATTCTACTCAACATCAGGAATTCTCCACGAGGGTTCGTCAAAACTTTAAACAGATAATTCCCACAAGCAAACATTGGAACCATTTATAATATTTTCAAGCATTGGGGGTTAAAAAAGCCTTCATGAAGGAAATGGCAGACTGAATGGTGCTTTCTGATGGGAGAAGTGCCTCAAGATGTAAAGTGCTTCTCCTGTGGATCCTTGTATGTCATGTAGTCCCCCAGGAACTCATCTCCAATGAGATTTCGGGTCATAACAGAATACATGTGATTACCTGGAGAAGATATACTTTGCATCCGAAGTTACTTTTTTCTCGCACCAAACACCATATATGCTGCAGTTTTTCCAATGACTGTTTTTTAACTTCCCATAAGAAAGTGAGAGATAAATGCCGAATGAAGTCAGATTTAGGGCTGAGTACCTTGAAAACTAATTGTAATCTACTTCAAATTGAAACAATTTGCATCTTTGGAAAGACCTGATTTATGGGGCAGGTAAGATTCAGATGTACTTTGGTTGGGACTTTATTTTTTTTAAACTTTACCTGCATATATCTGAGACTAATTTTTATTGCACTGAAACTTTCCACAACGAAAGAAGCTGATATTCCTGTTTGCATTCCTTATCATCCTCCTGTTGTTTAGTGGTTTGTGATGGGATTTTATTATAGTTTATTTTATTTTGCCCACAAAATATAGTCAATTCACTTTATAGTATATTCTGTGAAGCGCTTTGAGATGTCTCGAAGATGTTATAAAGCGCTATATCAAATGCAAGGATTATTATAGTTTGCAGGAGAATGCCGTATGTACTAATCTCCAAGCAACTGAAGACTAAAAATTCCACACCACCTTAGTCCAATTTATCATTGTGCAGAAATGTAGAAAATGCTCAATGTAGTATTAATTCAGAAGTATTTATTTTTAAGAATTACAGAAAAACAACTTCCACGTTAAGATGCAATCAAAGAATTTTTCACAGTTATGTTCAACCTCATATTTTAAAACACAATGATCTTAACAGGCTCTCACTGTGTGGAATTTCAGGCCTCAAGTGTCTGGGGGTGAAAATGTGAAATTCAATAGGGTGATTATTAAAAGTGATATTGTTATGTGGTCAAAAATTCCATCCCTGTTGATGTCTCAGTCTGCTCCAAATTCCCCCTTTGTCAAAATGTGTGAGCCCCAAGCCATTGAGCCATCCTGCATTTCAGTGACACTTCATGGAATATCAATTTCATAAGTTCTCAAACCCAATTCTAGCCTGAACCTGGAAGACTATTTGTCTTAAAGTATAAAATGGTGTAGAAGTGTGTAGAATTGTTAATTTCAGTCTTAATTTGAAACCTGTTTTTCTGCAGTTCCTCGAAATTGAGACTGAAGAATTTATGAATTCTCCACAACACAGTCTAAGGGCAGGTGGAATTTCAGCCCTTGGAGCCCCAAGATGCTGTCTTTGTGACAAGTATGGTTCTGAGTCCCTGCCAATGGTATAACTGGAAGAACATTCATAGAATCATACAGCACAGAAGGAGGCCATTTGCCCCATCATGTCTGTGCCGGCTCTTTGTGAAGAGCTACTCAAATTAAACCCCCTTTCCCTATAGCTCTGCAAACTTGTCCTCTGCAAATAATTATCTACTTCTCTCTTAAAAGTTGTTATCGAATCGGCTTCCACCACCCTTTCAGGCTATGCATTCCAGATCCTAACAATTTGTTGTATGAAAACATTTCTCCTCACGTCCTCTCTGTTTCTTTTAACAACCATTTTAAATCGGTGTCCTCAGGTTACCGACCCACCCAGTGGAAATAGTTTCTCCTTGTTCACCCTGTCAAATCCCCTCATAATTTTGAAAACTTCTATTCAGTCTTCTCTTAACCTTCTCTGCTCCAAAGAGAATAATCCTAGCTTCTCTAGCCTCTCCTCATAACTGAAGTCCCTCATTCCTGGTACCATCCTGGTAAATCTCCTTTGCACCCTCTCCAATGCCTTGACATCCTTCCTAAAGTGTGGGGACCAGAACTGAACACAGTCTCCAGCTGAGGCCGAACCAGTGGTTTATAAAGGTTCATCATAACTTCCTAACTTTTGTATTCTATGCCCCTATTTATAAAGCCTTGTATCCCGTATGCTTTTTTAACAGCTGTATCTACCTGTTCTGCCACTTTCAAACATTTACTTATATGAGCCCTCAGGTCTCTCTGTTCCTTCACCCCCTTCAAGATTCTGCCATCAGCTTATATGGCCTCTCCTCAATCTTCCTCCCAAAATGCATCACTTCACATTTCTCCACATTAAACTTCATCTGCCACGTCTCTGCCCATTTTACCAGTCGGTCTATGTCCTCTTGCAGTCTGATACTATCCTCCTCACTGTTTATTACTTTTCCCAGCTTAGTATCATCTGAAAACTTGACAATTGTACTCCCTATACTCAAATCCAGGTCATTTAAATAGATCAAAAACAGCAATGGTCCCAATGCCCTGGAGGACACCACTGCACATTTCCCTCCAGTCAGAAAACAACCATTCACCACCACTCTCTCCTTTTTGTATCCCAGCCAGTTCTGTATCCATGCTGCCACTGTCCCTTTAATACCGTGGGCTTCTATTTTGCTTACAAGTCTCTTATGTGGCACTTTATCAAATGCCTTTTGAAAATCCATATAAACTACATCAACTGCACTACCTTCATCCACTCTCTCCGTTACTTCATCAAAAAACTCTTTCAGGTTTGTTAGTCACAATTTGCCATTAACAAATCCATGTTGCCTGTCCTTTATCAACCCATATTTTTCTAAGTGAAAACACTGAAGACTTAACAACAAACCTAATGGAAAATGTCTCTGAGGTGCTGGTGGTGAGTTCAGTGGGGAGCATGTATTAAGGTTACTGGAGAATTTGTGTCTGACTTGAGCCTCTTATCATTCTAGGGTGTAGTGGATGTCTGAGATTTTGGTAGTTTGTCTCACAATGAATCTGTGGCGGTAAATTCAGAAGAGCATTGTAACCCTGACAGTGCAGTGGAATTTGTTTCTCCTTTTTGGCAGTCGCCAAACTTGGACTTGAATCTGGAAGAACCAAAGTCTGGAGTCTCTGAATCTGAAATCCGACTTTACCCAGGTGCTCATCCCTCATTGTAGCTCCTAACATGCACACATAGTCACACAACCTCACACAACAAAAACCACACAGCAGCATACTCATATAACAGTATACCTGGATTCCTTGTGATGATGTTCGATGGCATGACTTTGTCTGGATCGAGGTAGTGTGAGATACTGACTGCAGCGATGTGAGGGTAATGGAAATTACAAATGTATGGCATTTGAAGAAAGGGGGATAGAGGTCAGCATCACCAGGGAGCAGAAAAGAGAAGAAATGGAGAGAAATATGATGAATAGCGTGTGTGATATTGGTTATTGTCTCTAATTCATAGAAAAGAGGAGCTTGAATACTGCAGAACAAGATATTAGGGAAAGCAATCTAGCAGCTTGGAACAATTAGTTCTTTACGACGAAAGTTCATTTTGGTGAGGAATGAATCTTGTCTTATTGTACATTACATGACTGACCCAGCATCCTCACTCTATAAATAACAGGGGAGGCATTTTACATCAACCAAGGCAGATTATGAGTGCCCTGCTTCAAATTACCACTGTGGCCACCATGTCCAACAAACCTGAAGCACAGCTACTATAATCTTCCGAGAGAAGCATAACTTCTGTAAATCCTAGGAAGTGTTTCAAACATAGAATTGATATAAGTGACAGCACCAACCCAATAAACATCATCTTACACATATTCAAGCGCAGCAAAGACCACTCTGCAGGAATCTGCCTATTACGGGCTGATATTGAGGGGGGGAGATAAATGACTGACATTTATTTGATAATTTATTACTTTCTCTCTGTGGCATTCTCATGCCATGCACCTTTCCCCATTGATATGATGGATTTTGAGAGATATTTTCCCAGACAAAATCAATATATCTTGTACAGTCAGTCACAATGGCCTAGGCATTGGCTTCCCCTTTCTTGCTCTGGGAAGCTTCCTGAGCTTTGCTTGGGACCTGCTCCAATTCTCTCCATGTGAGAATAATAATAAACCTTGCTTGGACACAAAGCTGCATTTCATCACACTGTGGCACTACAAATTAGAGATTGGAGGGAAGACAATGGGTTGGTTATGTTACTAAAATATTGGGAGTGTCAATGGGCAAAGCACCAGAAACTAAAGAAGGCACTTTAGTTTGCAATAGGTGAGATGCAACTGGAGAAATTCAAAGAGTCTTAGAATAAGGGTGGAAAACAGAAATCAGCCGAGGCTTCATCTCAAGGGATGAAAAAGGGCAAAAAAGGGAATACTTGGGCCAGTAAAAAGAGTGTCTGCGAGGGGCCCATAGTAACTCCTTGCGCAGCAAATGCTTTTACAACACTAGTAGATTGGAAATGGGCAATTTAGTCAAATGTTTTAAGAGGAGCAGTAAATCAACCAGCAGCACCTGTCTTGAGAATGCTGACTTTTGCCTAAACTAACAGTATTAATCAATTACTGTTTTGAATAATGGTTTGAGAAGGAACACCAAATCCACTATTTTGTGTGCACAGCACCTTCCCTGAACTGGAAAATGACATCTGAAATTGATTACAGAGCACAATTGATATTAGCACACCTTTCTGAATCCCTGCAAACAAACAATCATGGCAACAAAACTAAATTCAGTATCTTTCTGCATTAATGATGCTCTAATCTTAAAAAAACCCTGAATGATTGAGACATTATAATGAATGCTGAATTCAGTGGTAATCTCAAAATCAAGGCAACAAATGTGGGCATAGACTTTACATCAGTCTGGATTGCCACAATTTAAATTTAAATCCTGTATATGATAAAGAGTCAAAGCCATACTTTTTTTATTTCTAAGCAGCTCATCCATTCTATTATTTTATATAAAGTTGCTTACCAATAATTAATTGAGAACCAACTGTGACTGCATTTCGACTTCAAAATCATGTATGCTTAACAAGGCTCTTTCAAAACATTCACTCTGAGAATAATGTTCATCAAGAATTTGTCCTGTGACGGAGCAAATTTCTTTGTTTCTACTTTCTGGTGCTTCATATCACAAATTTATTCACACTTATTTTGAATCGTTCTATGAAAAATGATCCCTCAGAGGATGGAAGCATGAGCAATGACATCTGTAGGAGGCTACTGGTGTCAACATCTTTAACAGTAACCAAACTCATATTGCAGTGGTTATTCATTTAAAGTATTGCAACTAGCTTTCCTCAAAGCAACAAAGAAATAATAATTTCTAATTACCTCTCCCTTTCTGGAGAGTAATGGTCATCCGTCATTCTGTGTCTCTCCATTCGGCTCATGGTATTGTACTGTATGGAAGTGCGACTGCCTCGAGGACCAGGTTCTGAACTTCTACAAAACACAAATCAATACAGTAGCAATACTAAGAGTGGGCTAATAAACTGGAGTGCAATTTGCAATATTTTGCAAGAACTTTCTTGATAAGAAGCAAGTATTTCCAAAACACCCAGCTGCATTCTTCAGCATATTCGACATTTTAGAAGCTTGACCATTACACATATTCTGGTAATAAATACCGCAAATTACACCTCATTACCAAACAAATCCAAAGAATTTAACATATAATGAGGTGTGAAATTATCCTCTCCAATATGCCTGAATCCTAAATTAATCACTGATGTGAGCTTTGTAGTATTAGAAGAGTGCATACCTCCTCTCTTTAAACTACATGTTGTTATTACCTCAGGCACATTGGCTAATAATTTCACAAGCATCAGTTTACTGCTTATTTTCAATGCCATTTGTAATGATACAACAGAGCAAACCCAGTATTGGGGAGGAACTGAAAATAATCTGAGCACAAAATAAACACATACCTTCTAAACTAATTACGCAATATGATTAGGCTCTTATAATTTAATAAACGTTAGGACAACTTGAATCTGATTTCTTTCTCACTCTTGAATTTCTCAGATCCTCTCCTGAAGGCACTGACATGTGAAGGAGTAGGGTTCTGTGTCACCAGCTAATTTCAGTCAAGTAGCCATCTTCAGTTTGAGCACTGTGTAAATAGGCTACAAAAATACTCTCAGATATGACTTGCTCAAGGAAGGGAGCATTCTGCACACGAGCAACTAAGCTCTGAGCACAGAGCTCCATTAAACAACATTCAACATGGTTAAAGATAGTAAAGTTTGGCCACTCTCTAATGACTATCCTAAAGATGATGAAATAGGTGCCTCCAAAATGTTTAAGTGTTTCAATTTAAAGCTTGTCTGCAATAAAATAGTTATAGCTATACTTTATCCTTGCACATTATCTCTATTCTGAAGGTGATTATAATAGATAAAGATCTTTTGTTGCTGTTGGCTGATGAAGGTGACAGGTGCAATGAGTTTTGGGCTCGTTCCAAGTGCTACTGGTCCATTAAAACCACATGCTCTGTGCTGGGCAAAGAGCCCATAGAACAGTAGAGATGTGCTGGTGTGCAATGACTCGACTCGCAACACATATGTTGCCAGGATGTAAGCCTGACTTCTATGTGTATCACCAGATCACAAGATTGGTCTGGGTAAAGAAGGCCCTTCAGTCCATCCGATATCATCCTCCAGAACACCTACCCCCATCGCTGCTCAAGTTGCTTTTTAAATAAGTCCTGGCTTCTAACAACTTTCTTTGCAATGTGTTCCAGTTTTTCATTACCCTCTGTGTAAACACAAACTTCTTGGTGTCTGTCCTGAAATGCCCTTTACAACTCTAAACCTAAGTCCTTTTGTCCTACTGTCTTGATACATCCTGAAGTATTGATCTGTGTTTACTTTTTCAATGTCAGTTAACATTTCATATACATCTATAAGGTCCCTCTGAATCATCTTCGTTCAAGACTGAAGAGCCCTAGCTTGTCTCGTGTTGCTCATAGCTCATTCCTCTAACTCTGGGAATGATCTTCATTGCTCTCCTCCGCACCGCCTCTAGGGCTTAGGCAGCCCTCTTTCGTCGCAGTAACCAGAACTGTATGCAGTATTGTGCATTACTGGAGATTGTACAGCCAGAGTATGACATCAGAGGTTTCATAGAAATGCATAGATCAGTGTTTATAATCATACCTTTGAGGAGGAGGGACACTGGGGGACCGGGAACGGTTCCTTCCCATGCTGCTACCTCGATGCAATGGCTGTGAACAATGGTTTGATGACATGACCTGCTCTGGAACAGATAACGTTGAACTCTGGATGTCTCTCCCATTGTGCCTATAATCTGAAGTCAGAAATACAATACGAAAAAAATACAAAATTAATACACAATAAAAACAAAATGTACACAAAAGAGGTTTTAGACTTGGTTCTTATAAAATATCAAAACGCCTCGTCAGTTCTATAGTTGATACAACTCAGGATTTCACTTCAAACATATTCTATGTTACCATGCTTTTGCAGTATGTGTGTGCCCGATGATGATAATGATGATAACCCAGTAAGTGTGTGTCAGATCTGAAAATTCTTAAATTGGGCCTGGAAAGAGCATGCTTTACATAATAATAATCCTTGCATTTGATATAGCGACTTATCACATCCTCGAGATGTCTCAAAGCACTTCACAGAATGTACCACAAAATGAATTGCCTGTATATTTTGTGGGGTCACAGCAGTGACCCCAAACAGTCGTGGATTGAGTGACCAGATAATTATTTCTTAATTTTTCTTTTTTTTAAAAAGGGATTATTATTCCCGGAAAGCGATCGGCTAATCAACTAACAACCAGGTTCCTACTTACTGCTAGGTAAATTTGCCTAACGTTTTGTTTTGCCCTGCCTGGGAGTCAAACCCAGGTCATCTTGCTTGCGAGACAAGTGGTCTACACTGAGCTACAGGACTCCACAGGGTATTCAAGCATCTTCACCAGGTACTAAAAATAACTATGAAACTAAAAAGTTGAAGTTAACAAACGTTCCAGCAGCTACAATTCAAACCAAAACATGTTTTAAAAAAATAACACAAGACACTGCTGAACAGGTTGGTGGGAGAAACCACCACCAGAAGACGGAGGGGTATTTAGCTTCCACCAATCATCAAGTACTAGGTACAAAATCACAAAATTTGTCTCTTGTTACAGTCATCACCAGTATTAATTATTATCATCACATATTGCAAACTTAACTCCTATGATTCAACAGCACAAATTTCAAAGAAATAAGAACCTAAGAAATGCTAGACGAAAAAAGACCAAAGTCCATCTAGTTCGCCTTCCTGACAGTCGCATGCACATGTGTCCCAAACTACCTATGTACTATATCCCATAATGTTATTTCCTAAAAGAAAACCATCTAATCTGTGATTGAAAGAATCAACACTTCCTGCTTCAAGGGAGACCTAGGGAGCCTGTTCCACAGGTTCACTATTCAAAATGATTATAATCTATAGAATAATAATAATAGTCTTCCACGTGGGGAGAACATCTGAAAGTACTTCACAGAATTCACTGTGTAGTGCAGTAAAGTGTCGTGGCTCTGTATTTTGCAGGCAAACATGATAGCCAATTTTCTATAGCAATGTAATGGCTAAAATCAGCTATGAAGTGAATGGACAATTCTCTGTGAAGGATTTTTGGCCAGGACACCGAGATAAACTCCCTATATATGGCAGCTCCTCATGCTTGTGGACACCTCAGTAATGAGGGCAATATGTTACCAGGATATCTTTCCGGTTATTTGAAACTGACAGTGACCAAAATCTTAAACTCACTAATGAGGGGCACCTCACTGAAATGGCGAAATAGCCAACCTACTAACTACCTTAACAGAGTTTTTATGATACATGCAAAGTCATGTGGATCAACAGAGTAAAATATCTGCCATTTGATGGTGATAATTATCATTGGCAATAATTATTTAATGGAATGTTGTATTCTTCACTCCAATAAATCCTGTGAATTGATTTGAGACTTCATGGAAATGTGATAAAGCATTATATCAAATGGAAGGAAAATTATTATTACATATTTGGCTAATAGCTTTTCATTGGTTCTGGATTTGGGTCCCACAGAACTCAACTCAGATGTTAATCATGAGGATAATATTTCAGAGTTTCACAGTGGCATGGTTGAACACCAAGCAAGGGAGCATGAGGTAGGTGACCATGGGTATGGTCAAAGAGGCAGGTTTAAATAAAAGCATGTTTGCTGTGTGAAGCTCTTCTTACCTGAAGGAACAACCCCAACACCATCATCACAGTCGTAGTCAGACACTTCACTGTCACTGATGCGTTGTGATCCTGAAGTCAAAAGATACAGATTTTTAAGTATGTTTTGCTCATTTTCCAGATTGGAATCTTGTAGCCATTAAATACATTTCTTTCCACTTCACAACATGCACACACGTAAAAGAATTATAAATGACTTTACAGAAAAACAAGATATTTATTAGACCAGAAAGCAGGTTTATAAGCTCTATTAGCTACTGTTTTCTATGTACATGTATTTACAATATCAAAGGAAAGCAGAAGCAATCTAATTCTCATCTACTGTATATCTATAGCATGCTTATCTCCCCTATGCTCACTGCAGTCAATTTCTGGATTCAATTCTGTAGAGGGATTGATTGCCCTTTTTAATTATGTCCCAATTGCTCTAAGCCTAGTATTGTCTTATTTATTTTTAAGTTTTCGCGATGGAAATGTTTGCAGAGTCAGGGGGGAAATATTGTGACTGGCTTAATACAGATTTGTAGGCTTTTTATTGGAAACGACTACTGTTACATTTTCTGTTATATATGCCGTGTGTTGTCTTCCCAAATCATGAGCAAAGCAGAAGTGTTTTAATCTCTTCCAGGGATTTGATGGATTGGCAATTGAAAGCACAGTACTAGACTGGGGGATATTGGGGTCTTT
Organism: Callorhinchus milii; assembly: GCF_018977255.1. NCBI lineage: Eukaryota > Metazoa > Chordata > Chondrichthyes > Chimaeriformes > Callorhinchidae > Callorhinchus > Callorhinchus milii. The sequence goes on from NW_024704743.1 coordinate 90,094,069, forward strand.
GCTGCAGTGTCTGCAGGTACTCAACACATCCTTCAGTTCATCAGTTCCCCTTGTTTACATTTTTGCATAAGATCCCATTTCATCTCACTTCTGCCAAGATGCCAGATCTGCATCCCACTAAATCCCACTTGAACCTAACTAATTCTGTGCTAGTGCTAAGACTCAATAAATGCAAAGAAAATGTTAGCATGGAAGGAAGCCAATTATCCCATGATGTTTAAACTTGTTTAAATCACCTGTTTTAATGAAACCGACCATCCAACATTGCTTAATATTTTTACTTCCCAGGTATTTAGCTATACCCATTTGAGTGATTCTATTCTGTTCTATAAGATGATAGCTCATCCAGAGGCCAAGTATGAAGTTGCTACTTCCATGAAATCATTTATTGAAAATAATGAAATCACATACATTACAATACTCTGTATGTATCGTGTAATAAAAAACATATTATTGTTTAGTGGCATATTAGAAAGTGACAGAAACTGGTCCTACAATGTGAGATTGGCTATTCTAATATCACGGTGCTGGACAAGGGGAATTTTTTATATGAAAGAGGAGCTCCCTCAAGGATGTCCCAATTCTATTTAAAAGGTCTTTACAAGGTAACAATATAACAATCTCACTCAACTATAAACAATATGTGTTTTTAAACTGGACTAAACTGGATAGAAGGAAAGTTACATTGTAAATAGATTATGTATATGGTTTTAACTTTTATAGAAATGTAGCCTAATTTAGTTAAACAAAATAGGTTTACTTTATTTAAATTTAGAGAAAAATAGGATGGAAACAAATAGCTTTTTATTTAAATTTATTGTAGAAAAATGTAACTTACTGATTCAACTAAGAAATGGATACTATTCCCCCACCTAATAAAATAGTTGAATGACAGTGTTTATTTTGCACCAATTTTTTTCCTAAGCTAAAAATACTATAACAACTATTCAACTTCAGGGTGTCCGTTATAGAGTCTGTGACAGATATAGGTTACCACTACACTTAATTATTTTAAAAAAAACACTCTGCAAATGTTGCATTTCCAATGCTCTTCTTTCCTGAAGGTGTCCTTGTCCTTTTTTGGGAATGTCAGATTGTTAGATCTGTATGAGATATGCAAATTGGAAATTCATGAATCCAGCAAAGTCTAGAATTAGTGTGGGTCATGGCTGCATCTTGTGCAACATAAGCTACTGTAGAACAGCAATGACTAGTGAGTTATTATTAGCAAGAATAACCTTGTTAGCAGCTGGAGTCCTGCAAGGGAATAACCTGCAATTCCAATTCCATCCCATCCCTTTGAAAAAGACTGCAACTTGCAGTAATATAACAAGCACATTTTCTATATACATAAGTCTACTTTAGGTCTCAATGAAATCTAAAAAATTGTTTTGCAAATGAAGACACAGGACGCACTAGTGATTTCTATGCAAGGCTCTCCAGCCAGTTGCACATTTTGTTTGTTTGCTTACTTGTAAAGCATAAAAAGACAAGTGCTGAATCTGTTAGAGTAATACTGTGAAAGGCTAATAGAGTCATTATACAGTTTCAAGCCCTGTTCCAAAATCTGTGAAAAAGATCACTATCAAGCACAGGAATATAATCAAGGAGTGATTGATGAAACAATCATTTTGAAGTAATGTTAAGGGAGACAGGGAAAAAAAGGCATTCAGGAGAGAGATGAGATGAAGCTTGTGTAATAGGATGTGAAGTTGATCATGTATGTACCTCAGCATCTCTCTACATGCACAGCCAGAACACTCTGCAACAATCACGTTCTGATGCTCATTTCTAACACACCAACACGTGTTATTTTCTCTCTCTAAAACCACGGAGGAATTCTAAGCATTTACCTGAGTATAACGAATATGGTACTGTATCTGGAAAATAAATATCAGAATGGAACAACACTGATGAAAATAAGCAAATAATGGAAATGAACAGTAAATATGCCTAGTTTGTTAACAGATATAACCAATGCTGGATTCACACAAGCTGGTTATTTCTGAGTAGATAATTACCATCAAGTAATCATTTAGCTACCAGAGCAGGCATTAAAGCAAAATTAAAACTTATATTGTTAAAACTAGTTGAGCTAATCAAAAAACACAAGATCTCGAACTGCCCCTGTTGACTTGTGCTCATCTCTGTCCTATCTACTAACTGTTTTATTGGTCACTCTGTTGTTTTATGTGGAAATACAGGCTTTCCAGTTGTTGAAATCATTTAGCTGAATCATGTACTTTAAAGGAAATATTGCTGTAGCAGCATACAATACAAAGTTACATTTGTATAGTGCCTTTCACATCAAGAGGACGTCCCAATGTGCTGGACAGTCATCAATTTGGACCCCGGGGGGGGGGGGGGGGGGGGAGTGGGGGGGACATGCCTTGAAGAAGGCAAGGGTGGGAGCGAGGCGAAGAGAATGTGGAATGGAGTTCCAAAGGGTAGGGGCAGAGGCAAAAGGCCCGACTGGTGATGGTGGGGTGGACGGGCGTGGGATGTAGAGCAGGCCAGAGCCTGCTGAGCAGAGAAAGCAGACTGGGTTGATATGGGGTTAGCAGATCACAAAGGTAGGAGGGGCAGGCAATAGAGAGCCTTGAAGGTGAGGATGAGGATTTTGAACTCTCTCCTCTTTGGGATGGGGAGCTAGTGGAATGGATAAACCTGGGATATAAATAATGCAGAATAAATTTTCTTTTTTTTTGAAAATTCACACTTTCAGGGCAGCTTGAACAATATTTTTTGTGAAATTTATAGGCTTTTTGCATATTTTCCTTTCACCTTTTCAGACCGCTGATTATTTATTTAAAAAATTAAAATGGCAGTGGAATATTCAATGTTAGTATATAAACAAGGAGTAGTCTCAGTCACTATGCTTTTAACTGTAAAATAGTCTCAGCCCTACAGTGTGACTCTTACAAAACAGAGTGACTATTTTGATCTGAATATCTTCTTTTATGTGCAATAAAGGTAGGAGGGGTAGACGTAGGAAAATGAAATCATCACTAAGAATAGTTTTGCCCCAGTTCACGGACTTTAGTTCAGTGCTGTCCATACCACAGGCCAACACTGGCAGGGAGGATAAGGATGAGGACAACGGTGGAAGACTTGCTTGTACCAATCCACTCCGAACTGGCTGTGAGAAGGATGCAAGTGTTACCCACCTTCACTGAACCACTAGCCTGCACAAGGAATGTGACAGATATTGGGAAATGGGAGCTTATGATTGCATTCTATATTCATGCAAAGCAAATATCCTCTGTAGCAATCTAACGCAAATTTCATTAATATCCATTATGTCACGCTCCCAGCCCATTTTTTTAAAAAGATAGCTGATTTCTCTGCCCCTGCTCTCTTATCCTGTGGGAGCCTGCTGTTTTTCAGTTTCTCTCCCATATTTGGCACTGTCTAGACCATGAGCATCAGTGGTTAGTGTGACCGTGAAGATAATCACAATCTAGCTCAGTTCTGTCCTCACCCATTAGTGATAAACACTCTAAATGGGTTCACTGATTAGAGATTAAAAACAGGATTCTTATCTGATTTTTACTGATCCTCGCCTAGGGACAGAAAACTGAGGCCAATTGTAGTTCTTCAGCCAGTGTCTTGGCTGACCACAGCCAGTTCAACACAAATTAGGCATCAAATCTGTGGCCTTCCTGGTTTATAGTATGTCGGTACAAACTTAGCCTCCAACCACTTATTAACGGCCCATTTAACTGCATGCACCCTGTGTTTCTCTTCGTATCCCAACACAATATCAGGAGTAGTGAAGTGGAAGTGCCGCAATTGACGAAAATCCAAATTAGGATTTCACGATTCTGCCAATTGCATGGAATTGAACAAAATAACTTGTAATGTCATGCCATGGTTCTAATCTCTATGGGTAATGATGCTTTGCCTCACACCGAGAGCAACAAGATACTCTTTATGCTTCAGCTGAACATTAGAGCTCTGCAAAAAAAATCAGCAATATGCTGTAAAGTAATAACATCAACCATCCAGATCAGAACAAAGTAACAATTCATCTTGACATGTTAATCCATTCACCATCATAAAATTCATTTGAACAATATTCCTCTAGGTAACTATTATCACTGTGTAACATCAGAAATTATGACATGGCCTTGAAGCATTGATTCTTTCCAGCACATGCACAATGAGAGGACATAAATTGAACATTATCGCCAAAATTAAAAGGGTGAGGCTAGAAGCTTTTTTGTTATAAACGAACAAAGGAATATTATCATGTGGATTCTTTTACACAAATGGCTGATGAAACTGAGTCCTAAATAGCATTTAAAAAGTAATTGGATAAATATTTAAATGTTTCAGGAAACACTAGTGAGAGTGGGATAAGAGAACATGGCTCCAGTGGGGGAGCAAGTGCTCGCACAGACATGGTGGGCTAAATCGTCACCTTCCATGCCACAAGCGTTTTAGGATTCTATTCTACAAATTATGTTGAAAACATAATTTACCAAATGATCAACTTAAGGTGTGAGGATTGTTTTAATCCTCATTCTCCAAAGTGATGGGGGGGGGGGGTTCTTTGATGCTTCGCAAAAAAAAGAAAATCCTTGCCACTTTTCCGTCCTATGCCTCCATGAGTCCAGTTCATCCTTTGGCACCTTGTTCAAGTTGCCATTACGCATGTACAAGACCAGACAGTGAATGTTGGCAGGATATTCGGCTATAGGAGATTCACAGTCGAGAACAGCATCCACATTTGTGTACCTCTAGCTAGGTCACTATTACATTTGAAAGCACCTAACTGTCTCCCTACTTCCCTTTGGAACCTTCCTGCTCAATTCACTGGATAAGCTAGAGCTCCAGACCCTTAATCTTTAATGTTTAAGCATTAGACATTACTCTAGAACTTGTCTAGAATTCAGACAAAGTAAGTTGTGTTCATACTCGCCATCTTTAGGGGGAAAAAAAATGAATGCATGAACTGTGGACATACTTTGTAACCTCCGAGTTGGACTTTCACCGTGCAGGTGTCTACGTGGGGTATACGGTGAAGGTTGAGGAAGTGGCATTGATGAAACGTCATGTGTTTGTAGTTTGTACCAGTGTGGTTCATCATCCAGCAGAGCAGTTTCCAATTCTATAAGAATCTGTAACGGGAAGATAGGTGATAGACAGAGATGTATGACACTAGCATTGAATAGAAATAAATCTAGAAAATTTACAGATCGATGCAATATTTCAAATGCGCAACAATTATCCTTTTTAGCATCTTTGACAGATAAAAGCATTTCTACCTCAGATGAAGAAGATATCTGCACTTTGACACATCTCGAAGACATGAACTATTGCTTGGTTATAATAAGCCTTAACTATAGTCCTTTCATTTGATAGCGCCTTAGCACATTGTCAAGACGTCTCAAAACATTTCACAGGACTTTAATGTGAAGTATAATGTGTATTTTGTAAGCCAGTATGGCAGTCAATTTACTCAGAGCAATGTCCCACAAACAGTCAATGAAGTGAATGACCAATTTTATTTGGCAGAATATTGGCAGGTCACCAGGATCTTAAACGTCTATCTGAACAGGCAGATGCAATCTTGATTAATGTCCCATCGATGCATGGTACCTCCAACAGTTAAGCACACCCTCAGCACTGCAAGGGAATCAATGCCAGCCTAGACTATGAGTTTAAAGTCCCGACAAGGTACTTGAGTCCACAACCTTATAATTGAACACTAATTTGAGTAAACTTTGTGTTCCACATTTTAATGAGAAATTCCACTATAAGCGCATAATGAAGGTTTGTTTTAGTGAACACCATCTGTTTTATAGCACATTGTTAAAAGGAATTTACAGTCACTTCAACATCAAACCAATGTTATTTGCAGTTAAAACAAGCACATCTTTATCTGATGCCTAATTACCCTTTTGTGCGGTACAAACAGAACGTAAAAGGTTTGAAATGTTCCATGATCGTAGCCTTAAGACAAATAACTTGCAATTTAAGATTGTTCAGAATTTTTAAAAATTCTTAAATTTAATTTGAAAGCCGATTTTCTGCAGTCCTTAAAAAGAACCTGCTTCCAAACACTTTAGTATGAATTCGCTTTGAGGCACTTTGATAATGTTAAAAGGCACTTAATCAAACACGCAGATTGTTATTATTACTATTTTAATTTATGAATTTTTCAACGTACTGCACAATCTTTTTAAGACAAAGAGATCTTAAGGCTAAGACCATGAAAGATTTAGGCTTCTGATGAGGAGTAGCGAGATGCAATCTGCATCTCTCAAGTGGCTTGGCAGTAAGTAAGCAAGCAAGTATACGTACGTACGTAAGTACGTAAGTAAGTGTGACTTGTATGAGCACTCATCTCGCAAGCAAGAGGATCTGGGTTTGATTCCCGGGCACGTTGAAATGTTGGGCAGGTTTCCTTACTCCATACGTCTGTTTGCCTAACAGCAAGTAGGAACCCGGTTGTTAGTCGACTGACGGATCGCTTTTCTGGGATAATAATCCCTTCAAAAATAAATAAATAATAATAATTTGGTCACTCAATCCACAAATGTTTGTGGGACACTGCTGTGAGCAATCGGCTGCCACATTTTGCTATACAAAATATACAATCAATTCACTTTTCAGTATGTCCTGTGAAGCGCTTTGACACATCTCAAAGACATGATAAGGAGCTATATCAAATAAAAGTATTATTATTATTTATGTTATCTGGTCAACCCTTGTGGGATATAAATTGCAACCCATCGGGCTTCATCATCTTTCCTCTATCAGTGTGTACTGAACTGTACACGTTATTCTCAAACATCTCCTAAAAACACAATGGTCTGATACTGCAGACAAAGCTATTATGGGTCTATTGGTTTGTACAATTTACATGTGACTAAAGGCACGTTTGGCCCACATGTGAACACATTCACACAGATGAGTTATACATTATTTTAATTATATAGTTAACTCAATCAGAAGAAGAATTGGTGAATTACATTATTAATGAATCTTTCTCCTCTGTTGTTGGTTATATAATTCTGTAAATTTGTGTTTACACAACTCACATAATACACCTGCCAAGTGTCAAGGGAATGGATTCTAAACCTCAAATTACTGAAAACACAGTAAATGCCTTGCAGTTTCTTTGCATAATTTGTTCCAATTCAATATTTAAAACAATGTTTCTTACCATCCAAAACTGACTACTTCACAACAACTAATTACATTGTATAGCAGCTTTCGGGTTGGGAGGACATCCCACGCTGCTGGGACATCCTCCCAACATGAGAGGTAGCCAGTGAGAAATGGAGCTCAGTAAAACTCGCTAAATAGCACAAACAAATTTGTACTGTACAAAACAAACCACTGTAGTGAGTGAGTTGTGAGGATATTGTCCTATCTAGGATTTTACATGCATGTGAAAACTGCTTGGACTTCATCTTGTGGTTTATAATATTACCTGTGTAATTCGCTAAAATGATGGTCGAGTAATGTACTCCCCAGTAGCCGTTATTCACTACATAATAGTAATTGTCTCATACACTTAAAATAACATATTGTATATTTATTTACACATTGGTTGTCCTGGGAAATGTACTGCTTGGAGGGCTACAGGATTAATCCCAGAACTGAGGGGCAGAGCTATGGGGAAATATTAATCACCCTTTCTTAGAGCTTTCTCTATTGAAAAGAGAAGTTTGAGAGAGATTTAAATCTAAAATTATTAAGGGTTTAGAAAATTGGAACGCAAATAAGGTTTTAATTCCTTGTTTTGAAGTGACTCTTGTCTCAAGGACAGATAAAGTTGCTGCATTGGCTGCAAAAATACTGATGATTTTTAACCAGTGAATAAACATTTTGAAAACAGTTGTTCCAAATTAGGTGATGGTTTGGGAACAGGGAGGCAGAAGAGGAAAAGAAGACAAAAAGATTTGAACTGGGTAGAACCCGAGAAAAAAAGCACAAATCAAGTTAGGAATTTTTAAAAAGTGCAATGACAAAGCAAATAAAACAAAAAGAAATGACAACAGGCTGAGCACAAGCAAAGGGCTTACATTTTTTAAGTTTAAAAATTGTCTTGCTTGAGCAAAGAACCCAAATAAGGTAGACTTCAGCCTGTAATAAACCTGTAATTTATTATAATTTACACTGTGGTGTCAAATAACTGCAGAATTGTGTTCTACGGTTCAGAGAAAGGTAAAGCAGATTAATCTTCCACCATTTTATGCCATCTTAAATTTTAAGACATAATAGTCTAATAGGCTTTTAGTGCCTAAAGACATGAGAATCGCAAAACAGTGCTGGTGCAATCATTTACATTGGAAGGCAAAGAAGGTTGACCATCCATCAATGTTCACTGATATATTTACTGGCCAGCATATGGTATTAATAGCAAGGCAATTTTTACCCTCAGTGCCAACACTTGAACTGCATTTGAACTGATATGCCCAGTACCACAGGTTAACAACAACAACAAAATTACATTTGTGTAGCGCCTTTCATGTCGGGAGGACGTCCCAAGGCGCTGGACAAACAGAGTTATAGACCCAAGCTGGGGGTCGTAGTGGGGGAGAGTGGAGGGCAGGGGGGGAAGCAGGGACATTGAAAGCATGGTCAAAGAGGAAGGTCTTGAGGTGGGTCTTGAAGGTGGCGAGGGAGGGGGCGAGACGGAGGGACTGGGGGATGGAGTTCCAGAGGGTGGGGGCAGAGTGGCAGAAGGCCCACCTACCATTAGTGGGGAGAGTAAGGTGGTGGACGTGAAGCAGGCCGGAGCCCGCTGAGTGGAGGGAGCGAACAGGGTGGTAGGGGGTTAGGAGGTCGGAGAGGTAGGAGGGAGCAAGACCGTGCAGGGTTTTGAAAGTGAGGATCTTGAACTGTATCCTCTGTGTGATGGGAAGCCAGTGGAGTTGGGCAAGGATGGGGGTGATAGGGTCGCGGAGCCTAGTGCAGGAGAGGATAAGGGCTGCAGAGTTCTGGCTGATCTGCAGCCTGTGGAGGGAGGAGTTGGGGAGGCCAACAAGCAGTGAGTTTGCATAGTCGAGTGTTGATGTAAATGAAGGTGTGTATGAAGGTTTCGCTGGCCTGTGGTGTGAGACAGTGTCGGAGCTGAGTGACGTTGCGGAGGTGGGGGAAGGCAGAGCGGGTCATGGCGCAGATGTGAGGTAGAAAGGATAGTTGAGGGTCAAACAAGACCCCAAGGTTCCGGACTGGCTTAGCAAGGTGGAGTGTGTATCCATGGATGGTGATGCTGGCAGCGCCTGAAGGACAGAGCCGATCAAGGACAGCGCCGTGGAGGTTGAGGTGAGAGGAGAGGTGGTGGATGAGGATAGAGTGGTCAAAGGTGTCAAAAGCAGCAGAGAGGTCAAGGAGGATGAGGAAGCAGAGGGAGCCCTGGTCGCAGATGGACAGAAGGTCATTTGTCACTTTGCCCAGGGCTGTTTCTGTGCTGTGGGCGACACGGAAACCCGATTGGAGGGGTTTGAGAAGGAAGTGGCAGGAGAAGAAGGAGCGAAGCTGAGAAGCAACAACTTGTTCCAGGACCTTGGAGAGGAAGGGGAGGTTGGAGATGGGGCGATAGTTAAAGAGTAGAGAAGGGTCCAGGGAGGGGTTTTTAAGCAGTGAGGGCAGCATTTTTTAATGGGGTGGGAACAGTACTAGAGGACAGGGAGAGGTTAACAATGTCAGTGAGTAGAGGGGCAAGGAGATGGAGCTGGGAGGTAAGGAGCGGGGTAGGGATGGGGTCGAGGGAGCAGGTGGGAGGTTTCATACGTGTTTTGGTGGTGATGAGAGGAGGAGGAGACAAGATCAAAGGTGTGGAGGGAGGGATGGGAAGGGGCCGGGGTGGGAGGAGGAGATAGGGAGGGGGTAGCAGATGCAATGGCAGAGGCAGCTGAGTGAATTCTCTCAACTTTGGATTCAAGGAGGTCCAACATCGCCTGAATTTTAAGCATAAAATTTGAGTTATTTTGTCCAGGTGGACTAATTGGCTGAGTGTTACTTTACAGGATAAAGGGAAAATAATAATCCTTACTTTTGGTGTTGTGCCTTTCTGGTCAGTAGGAAAGCTCAAAGCATTTTTGAGGATATATTGTGAAGTGCAGTGACTGTGTGTTTTGTGAGGAAAGAATAAGATTCCTTGGTGATGAGCAAATGACTCCCTGTAGGTCAACAGTTTAAAACATGGACGAGAATTTATTTTAAATCTTGCCATTTTCATTTGAAAGTGAATTATTTCTAATATGGAGAATATATCAGCATGAAAAGATATTTCAAACAAACTAAATAAGGCAAGTTACATTCTATGGGTAAAATTTGCGGTATTCCTTATTGAACACTAAACCAGCAGGTGGCAGCACACCCCTCCAAATAAATGCTTTCAGGTCCCAGCATCTGCCTTTTATCAAATCTAAGGAGGACAATGTTGGTTATGCATTTTCTAGTCTTACCCCTTGGGCTCTAATTTAGTGTTTTTTGTTAGTCGTCATCATCATCCCATCCCCACACCCCAACCCAAGTTAATCTACAAAATTCATCTTCTCCACCAACAAAACTTCACTTGATTGATTGTTGTGTTGAATTCTGGCCAAGTGCAGCTTTCAGCCCTTCTCAGTAGGACAACACTGGAAAAGTGATATCCAATGGAGACAATAAACAACAAAAACAAAACTGCATTTATAGAGCGCCTTTCACGTCGGGAGGACATCCCAAAGCGCTGAACAGTCAGATGTCGGAGCCCGAGCATGGGGGAGGGGTGGTGTAGGGGTGAGGGAAGGCAGAGAGGTGGGAGGGAGACCAAAGGCACAGTCGAAGAGAAGGGTCTTGAAACGTGTCTTGAAGGAGGCACGGGAGGAAGTGAGGCGAAAGGACCGTGGGATGGAGTTCCAGAGTGTGGGGTCAGAGAGTCTGAAAGCCCGGCCACCGATGGTAGGGCGGGTCGGGCGGGAGACATGGAGCAGGCTGGAGCCCGCTGAACGGAGGGAGCGGGCAGGTTGGTAGGGAGTCAGCAGGTCAGAGAGGTAGGAGGAGACAAGGTCATGGTAAGCCTTAAAGGTGAGGACGAGGATCTTGAACTCGATCCTCTGGGGGATGAGGAGCCAGTGGAGTCCGGCGAGGGTGGGAGTGATGGGGTCACGGAGCCTGGTGCGTGAGAGTGCACAAGCTGCAGAGTTTTGGATGATCTGCAGCTTGTGAGGGAAAAGTTCGGAAGGATGAGGAGGGAGTTCCTGCAGTCAAGGCTTGAGGTGACGAATGCGTGGGTGAGGGTTTCGGCAGCCTGAGAGGTGAGGCAGTGGCGGAGTCTGGCAATGTTGCGGAGGTGGTAGTAGGCAGTGCCGGTCATGGCACGGATGTGGGGGAGAAGGGACAGTTCAGGGTCAAACAAGACACCCAGGTTCCTGACTGGCTTAGTGAGGTTGAGTGTACAGCCGTGGAGACTGATGCTGCCAGCGCCTGAGGTGCAGAGGCACTGGCGCGAGCCAATCAGGAGGGCCTCGGTCTCTTGCTGACGTTGAGTTGGAGAAAGTTAGCCCTCGTCTAGGACTTGATGTCGGACAGGCAGTTGGTCAGGACCTCAGTAGTCCTGGAGTTCAGGGTGGAGGCAGAGAGGTAGAGTTGAGTGTCATCCGCATACATGTGGAAATTTACCCCATGTCTGCAGATGATGTCACCAAATGCATGCACACGGACTTGAACTGTACAAAATAAAAGTCATCCACTATACTTTGGAATAACAATGACAAGCGCTTAGAACCTGAAAAGAAAGAAACCACTAATTTGGGTTTGTGCTGCCACCTGGTGGTTTTACACTGGCGATATATAAGGAACACTGCAAATTTTAGCCCCACATCTGAACATTGTGCCAAGAGACTGGAGAGTGGCTAATGTTACCCCACTCTACAAAAAGGGGCAGAAAGACAAACCCGGAAATTACAGGTCAGTCAGCCTAACTTCGGTCATAGGAAAACTACTGGAGACCATAATCCGGGACAGAATACATCTCTATTTAGAGGAACATGAGGTAATTAGAGACAGCCTACATGGATTTGTTAAAGGCAAATCTTGCCTAACAAATCTAATAGAATTTTGTGAAGAGGTGATTGCGAGGGTTGATGAGGGAAATACGGTGAACGCTATTTACTCGTGGAGTCCTATAGCTCAGTGGTAAGACCACTCGCTTTGCAAGCAAGAGACCTGAGTTCAATTCCAGGCAGGGTGAAACCTTGGGCAAGTTTCCTTACTCCACATGCCTAATAATAATCCCTCCAAAAAACCAAAAACAATAATAAAATTGGTCATTTTTAATCTACGACTGTTTGTGGGACATTGCTGTGCGCAATTGGCTGCCGCGTTCGCCCACAAATACACAGTCAATACACTTTACAGTGTGTTCTGTGAAGCGCTTTGGGACGTCCTCCTCACATGAAAAGCGCTATATCAAATGCAAGGATTGTTATTATTATTATTTACATGGATTTCAAAAAGGCTTTTGACACAGTACCGCATAAGAGATTAATAAAAAAATTAGAGGCCCACGGTATTAAGGGGACAGTGGCAGTTTGGATTAAGAACCGGCTGAGTGACAGAAAGCAGAGGGTGGTGGTTAATGAGTGTTTCTCGAAATGGAAGGAGGTGTGCAGCGGTGTCCCCCAGGGATCGGTATTGGGACCACTGCTCTTTCTAATATATATTAATGATCTGGACTTGGGCATAGAGAGCACTATTTCCAAATTTGCAGATGATACAAAGTTAGGTAGGGTAGTAAATAGTGAGGAAGACTGTAACCAACTACAAGCAGACATACACAGAATGGTGGAATGGGCTGACATGTGGCAGATGGATTTCAATGTGGATAAGTGTGAGGTGATACACTTGGGTAGGAAAAATGATAGGAGGCAATATAGACTTGGTAGCTCAATCTTAAGGGGGGTGAACGTACAGAGAGATCTGGGTGTTCAAGTAAGCGAATCATTAAAGGTAGCGGGGTAGTAAAAAAGGCATTTGGTGTACTGAGCTTTATTAGTAGGGGCATAGAGTATAAGAGTAGGGAGGTTATGGTTAATCTATACAAAACACTGGTTAGGCCTCAGCTGGGGTATTGCGTCCAGTTCTGGGCACCTTACTTCAGGAAGGACATTAAGGCACTGGAAAGGGTGCAGAGGAGATAATAATAATAATAATAATAATCCTTGCATTTGATATAGCGCTTTTCACGTCAGGAGGACGTCCCAAAGCACTTCACAGAACACACTGTAAAGTGAATTGACTGTATATTTGTGGGCGAACGCGGCAGCCAATTGCGCACAGCAATGTCCCACAAAACAGTCGTAGATTGAAAATGACCAATTTATTTTTTGGGGGTTTTTGGAGGGATTATTATTAGGCGTGTGGAGTAAGGAAACTTGCCCAAGGTTTCGCCCTGACCTGCCTGGAATTGAACTCAGGTCTCTCGCTTGCAAAGCGAGTGCTCTAACCACTGAGCTACATGACTCCAAATTCACGAGATTCACGAGAATGATACCAGGAATGGGGAACCTTAGCTATGAGGACAGACTGGAGAAGTTAGGACTTTTCCCAATAGAGCAGAGAAGGTTACAGTCTTAAGATATCTACCAAAAGAAGCAGAGGGGAGGTTAGAAGAAATTTTTTCACTTAGCGAGTTGTTCAAATTTGGAATGATCTGCCTGAAAGGGTCGTGAAGTCCGATTCGATAACAGCTTTTAAGAGAGAACTGGATAGATATCTGGGGAAGACAGGTTTGCAGGTTTATGGGGAGAAAGCTGGTGATTGGGGTTAGTGAAAGTGACTTGCCCTGTCAAAGAGCCAGCATAGACTTGATGGGCCGAATGGCCTCCTTCTGTGCCGTAACATTCTATGAATCTATGAAAAAAAACATTAACGGCTTGAAAACTTTTGTACTCATTTACTATTTACAGGTTCATGCATGAGAATAGGAGAATATTATGGACATAAGCACTTGTGTGTGGTCTATGTGTGTGTGTGTGCATGTATGTATGTTACCTCTCCTAAAAATTCACTTTCTTCCTCTCGAACCCGAGCTTGGTCCCACAGGGTAATTTCCAACATTCTTTCCCGAAATTCTCTCCGATGAACTGGAGAATAAATAAACGTCTGATTCCACTTGGGTTCCAATGTTTTCTTCACTGTTTTTGTCCTTCTTTTGCTTTTATCACTGACAAGCAATCAAGGAACATAGGTTAGTGCTGCAGATATAACTTTTAACGACAACTTGCATTTATATAGTGTTCTTCATCTAGGGTGCCATCTCGGAGTGCTTCACAGGGATGGAATTGGACACCAAGCAAAGGAGGGAGGGGAAAGCTAAACCAGGAGTAGCATGTCTTCACTGCTGTGTTTTTGCTTACCCTCTGGCACTTCTAAAATGTTAACTCACTTCTGTTTCACACTGGAGGTACAACTAAACCAAGTCTCGTCCAGATGTGATGTCCAGAAATACACACTCACTTTGTAGCAGGGGTTGCCTACTATAGTGATAAGAAGCAGAACTCAGCCTGATCTTTTTCTTTCAGCAAGAAAATATTTCTGAAGGCGCACAACTATGTCTAATTAATATATGTGTAAAATGTCTGGACAGTTGCTCACAGGACACTCACAAAGTGACCCTGGATTGCATTCATACAAGAGTATCCTCATTGAGACTTCAACATACCATTGTCACCTAACAAGCATTCCTAGTTCAGGTACAGTAAGGTTCGATGTAGTCAAAGCTCCTTCCACTATGCCCTAATCTCAGAACAGCACCCATGCTGTAACAGTGTTAAACCAGTTATATTTGGGGTTCCCATGTGTGTAAAGGTTATTTCATTTTAGTTCTATTAAAATCAACAAAAAAGATAAGAAAAACACCTTCCCCGGCATAACTTAGTTAGTGTCCAATACAGTGGGACTACAGTGGACCTTTGAGAATATAGTTCTTCCAAAATAAATGTTATAACCTCTTTAAAATACACCTTATAGATAGAGGGTACAATGAGATACAACTCGTTTAACCTAATAACTCAGAAGTAGAAAATTGCAAGGGATTTACAGTCATCATTAAAGAAATATATAAATACATCATAGATCCAGATTGTGCATTCTGTATTTTTTTTATGGGGTAAGATACAATTCCCTTTATTTTGTTCCCAATATTGCTAGTGGCTTGACTATGCACTATCTTCAGGTAAGATTGCAAGTATCTGACCTATTCCTGGACTTCTGACTTTGCAATTCTGTGCACAGATAGATTAAACGTAATAGTCTATTAATAATATCATCTCTGACTTTCTAGGTCCCATAGCAGCATGCTGGGGTCTGACCTGCCCCCTTGTGTCATGCCAACTATAAGTCGATGCAGTATATCAGGTCTGGTACAGAGCACTGTAGAACTTCAACATGATTTTGGGGGATTTGGATTCCACTGTTTTGGCAATGTAACCCAGCATCCTGTTCAATCTGTTTATTGCTGCTGATCACTGTGTGAACAATTTTTATTTTTACAAGATATAGGGATTAGGGGATATGGGGTTAGGGCAGGTAATTAGAGTTAGGTCAGAAGATCAGCCATGATCTTATCGAATGGCGGGGTAGGCTCAAGGGGCCGAATGGCCTACTCTTGCTCCTAATTCTTATGTTCTTATGTTCTTATATTGAACACAAGCCAAATAAAACCCCAAGGTCTCTTTCAGCCTCTTCCTTGATAAGCTCTATCACATTCATGTAGTAGATGCGCCTTTTATTTTGACTGCCAATATGGATACTTTCCATCTACCTGCATTGAACTTCATTTGTCAGTAATTATCCCAGGGACATTATCCTGCATTTATATGCTCTCAGCTATGATCTTGGATTCCACAGTATCCCTAAGCTAAGTGTCAACTGTCTTTTCACTGAGTCAGAAATTCTGCATTTTTTTTTAAGAACAGGACAGAACAGCAGACCTCTCTGACAACCCCAATATCTCCCCAACTTCTCTTTGGCTTTCCTTCTACATCTTATATCCAATTATTTAACGTTTCACCAAGTGACCGACCGGGTGGTTTCAGGCCCAGTTAGCCCACTTGTTAAACCTTAATTTTGGGTTTGGTTAAAGTGAAAATGTCACCCTCCACTCCTTCAACATCACCTTGGTAACTTATTGCTGGGAAATAAATATTCAACAACAAAAAACCTTAAGAAGCCACTTCAGGATCTAAAATTTACAAAACAAAAATCTGCTCACCTAAAAGTAAAAAATGGTGGGCACTGGATTCTTAAAAGGGAGAACCTTGGAAGGGTGTGTGACACCCAGTGGGCGATAGTTTATTCAAGTGAATGCTGAGGAATGCCACTTTGTAAGCTTTTTTTTAAAGAAAACAGCTGGCTCTATATAGCCACAATACATGAATGACCTCTTAAGATAATTCCTGCCTATTTAAATTCTGCAAGTTTGAATATGTCGGGGAACAAAAGTGCACTTACAATTGTATGCTTTTGGAAACAATTGAAGTTAAATATTTTCAGAGATTACAGCAGTGCCTTAGCCCAGTGTGCTGGTGTAAAACAACTGAGATTACATTAATTTCTCCAATTCCTCACACAGTGTGTTCCTCATCACAGACTATAGAGGAAATATTTTACCTTAGAGGGTGGGTTATATCTCTTAGCAAGCTGTAAAAAATAAGCATTGGTGAGGACTATGATTGCTTTAGGGGCCAATTTCTTATTGTGGGAAAGATGCATCGTAATTTTCTTTTAGGTCAGCTGGGTGTCTGACACATGCACCCAAGTATCCCAAAAAAGGCAGAGTTTTGCCCTTGTATGTGACCTACACATGGAAATTTTCCTTTGCTTGGAATGGACTGATTACTTGGAGGGATGCACCTTGTTTTACCTCAGATGCATAAAGTGAGATATTCAATGAATAAACTAGACACAAATCTGAAAAATGGATATAAAGGAGGTAGAAGGCAAGTTGTAGAGATTTCCAGTGGAAGTTGTGCTTCAAATAACCTACCTTCTGTCTGGAAGAAAGTAAATTTTGACATATGGATTCCTTGGCCTCCCCTCTTCCCTGAAAGGTAGGTCTTTTGCTCCAAGGATTGTTACAATAAGTTGGTGGCCAACTTTGTCGTACCAAAGTTTAATCTGTTGAAAGAGTAAATGATTCTATGATAAACGTACTTATTAGACAAGTCTGAGAAGCTTTGAAACTCAACACTCTTTCATTCACTTTCTAGGCTAAAACTATCACACTTCATTGCAGCTCATCTGCGTAACTTCCATTAGCTCCGTGAGTGTGGGCACTGGTGTGTGGCCTCTGTAAAGTACTTAATATTGTTAGTGTCATGTCATGTACATGGAATTATAAAAGCATTCAATCAGTCTAAAATGTGTTTCAAGTGATAGCCTACAAGACAATACACTAGCCAGTGATAATTCAAAGCTATCAATAAAACATCAAGCAGAACTATACTAGAACCTTAAATTGCAGATGTAATTAAACTCTTGTAGTACTCTCATCTGAAGGGTAAATAGTCTAACTTCATTTTGGTTGGATTCAACTGCAGGGAGCGGGCTAATAGATAACAATACACAGAGCCACACGGAACAACTCTTTTATTTACTAAAGATATCAGACAAAGGGACACAGATTAATAAACAGATGACAAATTAGACAATAAAATGGACACCCTTTCCTGGTCTCAACAATCTGGAGGTCGCTAGATCTTTACTGCTTTGAGACTGAATCAATTGTGTAATACAAGTTTCAAAATTAACAAAAATGTTGAAAACCTGCCTGGGGTATGTCTTTAAGTTGCTTCATTACAGGTGTAAATTCTCTCTCTCACTTAGTTGCACACCGTTGTTGTCTCAATGTGCTTTTCCTCAGGCTCCTTTGCTCTTTCATTTACTGATTCTATGCACATGCTCTCACTTTTTTTTATTGCATGTAATTGCTTTCACTCATTTTCTCACTCTTCTCCAGCTTTTTTTTCCCATTCACGCTCTTCTAAATTTTCTCTCTCATTCTTCTTTCTAGATTTTCTTTCCCTTACTCTCTTTTCCATCTTTTCTCTCTCACTCACTGTTTTCTAGATGATCAATTTCGACTGTACTAAGTTTTATCATATTGGGGAACTCAGAGTTGAGACAAAGAACTCAAAACTACAAACTTAGTTAGGAATAGGATGAATACACAACTTCTCAAACATGCAGTAAAGCAAGGAAGCATTCTGTAAAATTTGCAAATGAGGTTTTAACAAAACAGCATATTGGTAGTCTAAGACTTTGAAGGGAATAGGAATGATATCTAAACTGAAACTCCAGTACGTTAGCAAACAAATTGTACCTAAATACTTCTTGCAACCGCCTTTATCCAGAAACTACTCACAGTTCTGTTGGACCCTTTAACTATATCACAGTAAGATTACTAAAGATTTCTGTTTTCCAAAAATGTCATTTCTGTCAAGCTCTGCTTTGGCTGAGTTGTTCCCATGAGAATTGGTACAAGTTATGCTGAAGTTCTTCCCAGGTGCTTCCTCCTAAAACGGCAGCAATTTTCTCACTGCCAGTGAAATTGCACTGGAATGAAATATGTGATGTGTGATGTGATAATTATCATGTTGCTGCTGTTTGCGGTTGAAAGACTTTGAGATCTGTTAATATCCAGGCTTTCTGCTCTTCTGCCCCAGCCTCTCCCTCCACTCTGCAACCTGCTTCATGTCCCCTGACCAACCTACCCAGTTTTCAGCCATTCTGCCCCCGCTCTGTGGAACTCCATCCTGGAGTCCCCTCCACCTTGTCTCCCTTCCTTGTGAAAGATGCTATATAAATTTAAATTTGTACTGTATTGTAATACCAGATAGTATAATCATGCCCAGTGTTTTTGGTAAATCCTATCAGAAGGTGGACTATTTGTTCTTTAGGCTGTCTAACGTGTCTACCAGGTATCCATGTCTTGATACTGCCTGTCTGAGTTTGGGAGATGTGTCAGTTCTCAGTTTGTCCACGAGATGGGGCATCTTATGGCCTGAATGCATTCAGACTTGGGAGGCAGAACATAAAGCATGGAAGAGGCCATTCCATGGATCACATAAAAACTACCCCATCATGGGCTTTGCCTCATTCAATTCATCTCCTGTAGTTGTCCATCCTAGTCCCCACCTTTACCCACACCCTCCCACATTGGTGTCAAGCCACTAAGCAGTTGAGTGGAAAAACAGGCATTGTTGGGCTCGAATCACACAGCTGTGAGTATGTTCATGTTCAAATGTGGCTGGAGGCTTGCAGAGGAGAATACAATCCTGCTACTCAGTTAACGGAGTAGGGAGCTAACCGAATATATTGAAGATCTTCTATTTGTTTAGGTATCATTTGTTTGCCAATGATCAACTAAAGGATAAAGGATTTATGCAAGTTGGAAAATGCAGCTCATTGCCTTTGAACACCGAGTAATGGCAATGGGGATGAGCCCAGTCACTGAAACCATGCAGTGTTTTCCTCAGGACTGGTAGGATGTTCAGGGAGTTTAAGATATGCAGATATGCAATACAGCCAAAAAGGGGAACACGCAGAAAATGAAATTTGCTGTCAACCGGTTATTTTGGTGCATTTTCCAAATGATAGTAATTGCAGATATATATGGTACTGTTACCTGAACCCTAGGGACAAAAGGTGCTGTTCTTCTACTAAGGCTTTGGCTCTGGTAAGCAAAATTAAACAACAAAGAAAATAAATAAAAACTAAAAAAGTACGTCCAGAAACAGAAACTGAAAGAGTGCTCTAAAATAAACAGTTACAACAGCAAACATATTACCGTATCGCCCCACAATCCATTTCTTCGATCACTACATAAAGGTGACACTGGATTATACAGACAGAAAATAGTTAAACTCTAACACATTTATAACAGGGTGGATCGGGGGAGCCCAAAAAGAGGCATCCACATGGAAATCATTTTATTTTTTCATTTGGACTCTTTAACACTTAAGGTCTGGGCCTCTACAAAAAGGCATCAATTTAACTGGGCAAATGAACCAATAAGGAGGTTAGGAATTTTTTTTTTAATGCACAGAGTAGTTCAGATATGGAATGCCCTGCCCGGAGTGGTGGTTGAGGCAAAATCCATTTTAGCCTTCAAGAGGTCCTTGATAGCTACCTAAAAATGCGTAATATATAGGAGTGTGGGGGAAGGGCAGGTAAATGGGACTGAAAGGATTGCTCTTAAAGGAGCCAGGCATGATGGGCCGAATGGCCTCCTTCCATAATGCAAATGTCCATGGTTCAACAGTATTCCCAACTTTAGGAATTGGATTGGCAAATGCATCTGATGCAACATTATGAAACAAGAGATTTGGAAAACTCTATCCAGTGCATCTCGATGTTTAGTTTCATATTTTTCAGACTAGTCTTGGCAACATTCCTGTGATTGTGTTTATACTGATTTCTAACCCCCCCAAAAAAAACACCACAAAGTCAAGATACTCAATAAATCAACTGAAAAAGTCCTGGTGAATTAGACAGGGAAGAGATTATAGGGAATATTCAGAGAGTGCTGACAAGGAGGAAAATGACATCGCACAAATTCATTCCCATTTTGTGATGGGTGATGTGCTAATTATCACAGACTAACATTGAGGTCAAACCAGTTAACATACTGCAAGAGTAATAGTCCCCCTGCTCAAATTCAGCACAATGAAGCCTGCTCAGATAGTCATTGTCATCCTGCAACCAGCTTTCATTGTACTGAAATGGAGGGGTTTGGGGGGGGGGGGTTGGGGCATTGCTGGAAGGCAATAATGATTATCTGGTTTGACCTTCATTTTAATCCACGTGATCATTTATCACCAGTCTACTGTCACATCAGATTTTTCTCCCCATGGATTCAAAGAAGAAGGGACATAAGGGACAGCCTGGGATTCTAAGTGCAATAGTTTAGCAAGAAACAGAGCTTCAATTGGGATAGTGAGTGTGAAGTGGATCAACATCAAGGACAATATATAAACATTAGTTTGCCACATTTCTAAATGGAATAAGGAATACTACAGAAATTCTCAGATCGTAGATAGCACCGCCCGCACTTCTAGTTACAGGAACGAGTTCCTATTTGAACAATTCAGATTGCTTATTAAGAAATATCGGAGATAGACCTTTGGATATATGTTATAGCTAATCCCAAGCAAATTTGTGGTCAACATAAACAGAGAGAAAAAAGCTGCATATAATTGATTTATACATACTGAGAGCTGTCCAGGCAGGAATTGTGGAGCATCTCGCAACATGCTCGGGCTCATTGGAGACGTGACAGAAATAGAGGGTCGGTCCATTTTCTGAGACTCAAAGGAGCTAGAACCTGTGTGTGCATACGCATAAACATTTCTTTAAAAGAATCCACATCCTTTATTCTTAACAGCAGAAGTATTAACAGTAAATACATGTTTTAGCATATGCATAAAACAATCTAGAACAAAAGCACTGCTCCAGAGGACAGTAATAATCAAACTTACTTGACTCTAGCTGTCCATGAGTGCTGTCTGGTATCCGGGGAATATCCCTAAATGTTACAAGGAAACAGGAAGATCTGGTGATTACGCCATGTTCCAATGTCAAAAATACCATTTCATCAAAAACATAAACTCTGATTTTTTTTAAATTGAAGACCCCAGGTGAAGGAATTTGACTTAAGCCAAACCCAAAGGAGTACCACTATGAGAAAGCATGCTGTATCCTTTGCCAGGACCAGCTGTCCTTAAGGCCTCTTGAAGTGAGAGTGGCAGTTTAATGTCTACCTTTCCTAAATTATAATAATCCTTGCATTTGATTTAGTGCCTTTGATATAGAGCCGCTGGAAAAAATGTCTCAAAGCGTTTTACAGGATTTAGTGTAAAATGTAGTGAGTGTATTTTGTAGACAAATGTGGCAGTTAATTTGCAATGTCCCACAAAAATCCATGTAGTGTTATGAGAAGATCTATGTTGTGGGCTCACACACACGAGGAATAGATTTCATATTTGACTCATCTTACTGCACTAATACTGTGTTCATTCCAGTTATGAACCAGTCCTTGCATTTCATATAACACCCTTCAAATTCACAAAATAGTTTAAAATATTTTGCAGGATTTACTGTAAAGTGTGGTGATTGTGTATTGTATATTGTATATGCAAACACAACAATATAACATGAATTTGCATTTATATACCACCTTACATGTTGGGAGGACATCCATAGCCTC
Organism: Callorhinchus milii; assembly: GCF_018977255.1. Lineage (NCBI taxonomy): Eukaryota > Metazoa > Chordata > Chondrichthyes > Chimaeriformes > Callorhinchidae > Callorhinchus > Callorhinchus milii. The sequence goes on from NW_024704743.1 coordinate 90,116,285, forward strand.
ACTGTGCTGCTATCAGCAGTGCCCTAGAATACTGCAGATCCGCCTGGCTCAGAAACTGGACCACCGAGACCGGCACAGAGGATTGGCTCAATTCTGACATTCCATCACCAAACATATTACCTTGGAGCCAGTTCAGCTCCAAGGAGACCCAGTTTATCCTTTTCCTTAAGGAGCCAATAAATTTAAGCAGTCTTGCATAGACTTAAGAATGATTTATTACCACAATATTGCCATGAATGGATATGCAGTACGGCTGAGGATTTATGAACACAGTGCTTAAGAATTTGAAAAGTGCAGTAAAAAGACATTCATTACCCTAGTTAAATAGGAACTAGTTTGATGTCAACAAAGAAGCTACTCACCCGATAGGCCGTGAAACTAATAGCTCCACTTGTTGCTCAGGTTTGGATTCAAGAATGATGTTGTACACCTCCTCAAAAGTGGCTCCTTGCAATGACCTGCCGTTCCATTCTAGCACTTCATCACCTAAAATTGAACAGTTTGCAATCAAAATAACAGATTAGGTGAAACAGTAATGTAGAATCATTAAGCACGCTTAGGAAAAACTACAATTTTGCTTCAGTCCCATCAAATGACTGGCTTTAAGATTATGCAGTACAAGACAGCATTATGGGATAATCCTGGATCTGTACAAAGATACAAAATCCTTGTCAGGTTTTGAACAGGATCTACACCAGATTAAACAATTTGTAAATCTTAACCCCTGCCCAAGTGAAAAAGTTGCAAAAGTCCATTCATGACATTCCGCAGGACCCAAAGGTGAAAGCCCAAATTTATTGTATGTCTATCCAAGTTAACTAATGCGTACATTAAACTATTTTCCACTGGACTTAACACTGGAGGTTAAGGGATAAGTTAGAATTGTTTTCTAATTCATAAATGATTTTAATAGACCAAATGGAGAAAAAATATTTCCACTAATCAGTGAATCAATAACAAGTGATCATAAATTAAAGATTATCAAAGAAAAAGGGTGAGAAAAACAGATTTATAAGGAGGATTTTTGGAATATGGAAAATGTTACATTGGAAGAGATAATACCAGCATAGACATTTGTTGTGCTTCGTCTCTACTTTCTGATAAGAAACCAATTCCAATAGATCAGATTACTTAGAAAACCCACCCAAATCAAAGAATAGTCAACTCAAATTCAAAATAGAGGGCTTGCAGTTTCAAAATGGTTTCTTGGTTTGAACATTTTCAAAAAAAGTCTGGCTCTATAATACTGTTCCTTCCCTAGTGGTTAATTTCAATGGAATATACTGGGCAGATTTTACAAAGTTTCACTGCAAAGCACTGTTGGGAAAACCCTGATTACAAATGCTAGAGAAACCTGAATTATAAGAATGGGTGATAATAGAAGACCATAAAGGATCAGAAAGAGGGCACCTGGTCTGAGATGTCCCACGGTGTCCGCTAAACTTCCTTTCTTCACCTTGGTAATGAATGCACAGAGTCTCCCAGTCTCAGTCATCTTTCCCCCCACAACCTGTTCAGAAGAAAAAGTGTGCAGATACTTCATTTAATATCAACTTAATTTAAATATATCTATTATCTATCTGCAGACTCTGTCTCCCACCCCATATTATTCTATGACACAGCATTTCTGTTTAGAACAAACCGCATCACTGAAACCCCTTATAGATTTACTTTGCATTCTCAAGCAGATTTTTCTAATACACCATGTCACTGGACTCACAAACATCTATACCATTTATACCACAACAGTATAGCTAAAAGGTGGCAGAAGAGAAAGTTTGAATGTGGTTAGTTTAAATGTGCTTTGAATGTAATATTTCAATTACATGTGCAGTTTTACTATCATTTTATTGAGTGGAATAGTCAGAGAGGATTCACTCTTATCTAGAATGGGTTACCAAGAAAATTGGTCACTCCAGAACACCACCCCGTGTGAAGAGCGCTATATAAATGCAAGTAGTAGTTGTTGTTGAAGTCAGGTTACTGGATTCCCTTAATCATGGGTACTGGATTTCCTGCCTGACCTGCTGAGTGCTCCCAGTGACTTCTGTTTTTATTTCAGATTTCCAGCATGTGCAGTATTTTGCCTATGGAATTTTTAATGTCCACCTGGGCAGACAGATGGGTTCTGGTGCAATTGAATCAAAAGGGATGAAGTTCTTTCTTTGAACCTATCCTAGGATCTGTGAGAAATATAAGTCTAAGTGGAATATTAGAAGCAATCATTTACTGTAGTAGTCAGATGGGATCTAGCATTATTTGCACCCATAGTTTGCTAAATGACTCATCCTCTAAGGATCCATAATGTAATACATTACATGTTCCTCCAAATTAATATTAATTTAATATTATCCACTCCTATTTAATAGCAATATTGGGTGATGGTTATTAACATTTCCCTGTATTGCACTGGAATTTGGGGGTTCGGTGCCACACTCATCCAGCCAGACTTAAACGTGAAAGCAGGACACTATTGACTTAATCGAATTGGGATAAACATGATTACCGCCAATTGGTAGCACATTGGTTGTTAAATTCACAAAACTCTTTTTTGACATTCAAAAGCTCTAATGGACCAACTGACAATGTTCAAGGATTGCTTGTTGATCCAAGATTAGACAGTTCATATAACAACAACTTGCATTTATATAATGCCCACCCTCATGCAGGATAACGTCCCAGAACACTTGACAGTGGTCGAGCATGATGTCTAGCAGGGGGATGGGAAGGTGACCACAGGCATAGTCGAAGAGGAAGGTCTGCAGGCGCAACCTGAAGATGGGGAAGGAAGGGCAAGACTGAGGGATAGAGGAAGAGTATTCCAGAGTTTTGGGGCATAGTGGCTGAAAGCACGGCCACTGATGGTGGAACGGAGGGCATGAGGGACATGCAGAAGGCTGGAGCCAATCGAGAGGAGGCAGCGGATAGTGGGTTGGGGGTAGGGAGTTACCAGGACTGCCAGGGCATGAAGGGATTTAAAACAATGTGAGGATCTTCAAATCGATCCGTTCGACAATAGGGAGCCTGGGTAGGACTGGTCTGTTGGGTGAACAGAGTTTAGTACGGGTGAGTATGTGGGTGGCGGAGTTTTGGATTAGCTGGATCTTGTGCAATGGTGGAGCTGGGGAGACCAGCAAAGGGAGCATTTGAAAAGTCGAGTCTGGAGGTGACGAATGTATTTGGGGTAAGGTATGGTCGGAGGCGAGCAATGTCACGAAGGTGGAGGAAGGCGGTCCTAGTCAGGGACCAGATGTGGGGAAGGAGGACAGTTGTGAGTCGAACCTGACAGCTATGGTCTATATATGCATATTATAATAATTCTTATATTTAACCCATTTCACATCAGGAGGACTTCGCAAAACACTTTAGAGGATATACTGTAAAGTTTAGTGACTGTGTGTTTTGTAAGTTTAAAATTAAATGTATTGTGGGAGTGTGAATCAATCTGGAATGAAACACTTCTCAATGTGGCTCAGCTAGTCCTTCTCCAACATGATTCGCTTCCAGATCACACAGTGCAAACCTGATTTATCCTATCGTTTATGATGTCAGTTAGATGCCATGTTCACACCAAGATGGATACAGGACTGCAAACATGACTAAGATCATCCAACAGAAGTTGCACTCATAAGATCATGGGAAATTATGAGCCATTTAGCCCAGCACTAAGCTGTATTAGTATTGTTGACAGTGGCACTACTACAGCATAATGGTAATGCACTACCAATAAAGCTTGACCTGTTACATCCTCAATCAGCTTCTGATGTGCGAGTTCTAAAAAAAAATGCTGTTCGGAATTACACTGGAATTTTAGTTCTTTCCCTCCCCTCACAAAAAAAGGGTCATTGTGTTAAGTAGCGATCCTAAAATCACAAAGTGCAAATGATCCCTTTCATGAATTGAGGGTGAACATAAAAATCCCTTCAGTTTTCAGTTTTCAGAAAGCAATTAACAGCAGGATTACACATACAGCAAAAACAAATACAATTAGAAAGGAAATAGAAACAGTGAGGTATTTTTTCCCAGCAAAAAGACATTTTTCACCCTCAAATTGAAATCTTTCAGGAACCTTCCAGCTCCTGTCTTACGTCACGTAACACAACAAGCCAAACAATGTACAAAGAGAATTATGCAGCAAATTTATGCCAAGAAGCATAAGAAAGAAGAAACTTATTAATAATTTTTAAAAATCTTGTAAAATTCACAGGATTACATCAGGATGCAAAAGAGCCTCAGAGTAGATCAAATGAAAGCTTTACAGTGGTTTCTGAAATCCTAATTAAGAAAAAAACATTTCTCAGTAAGTTTAATTCAAGAGAATTATTTTAAAACAGGACATCCCCAGGACATCCCCTCCACCCCGAAAAGGGATATTTGCATAAAATTTATAGAGGTAAATCTCTGGAACAATCTGCAAAAATATTTTTAAAAATCTTTCAACAATGAGGTTTTGGCCACAAAATATACAGTGAATTCATTTTACAGTATATTCTGTGAAGCGCTTTGAAACATCTCGAAGATGTGATAAGGTGCTATATCAAATGCAAGGATTATTATTATCATTATAATAATGTGAAATGAAAAATTGGCCCTCTGGATTTTAGGTGATCTTAATTTATCTCTTTAAGAGAATAAAACATTGGTGAGAAAAATTCCACATTTCATGTATTTTTTAATATTACTTGAAATGGCTATATTTGGCTAAGAGATAAAACTAAATGAAGGCAAACAGCTGATGAACGAAACACGATCTAATATCTATAAATTTGTGGTTTATCTAGTGCTAAAGGCTTACTTATCACAGTGGTTTAGCCAGTCTATTAAAACAATTGCATATGAGCAATGAAGTGGTAATGTGAAAAAGTTAATCCAGTTTTAAATACCATCATTAATAAGCATTAGGGTAAATGTAGGAAATGTAATGATCTGATTAGAGAAATTTCTTCAAGATGTCTTACAATATTTACACAGTATCTCATAGTTCGCTTACAAAAGACGCACTTTGCAGTATGTCCTGTAAAGCGCTATCAGATGTTCTCCCGACATGAAAATAATAAATATAAAATAATATTCCTTGCATCTGATATTCACAGAATATACTGTAAAGTGAATTGTCTGTGTATTTTATGGGTAAAACGCGGCAGCCAATTACGCACAGCAGTGTCCCGCAAACAATCGTGGATTGAGTGACCAAATTATTATTGGGTTTTTTTCTTGAGGGATTATTATCAGGCATGTGGAATAAGGAAACTTGCCCAAGGTTTCACCCTGCCGGGAATCAAACCCAGGTCTCTCGCTTGCGAGGCGAGTGCTCTAACCGATGAGCTACAGGAGTCCTAATGAAGGCACTAGATTAAATGCCTGGATGAGTTATTTTATTTATTTACACCTGGGAATATGTACTCAGAATGAAGATGCATACACGAGGAAGAAGGTGACTAAAGGGGTGTACATGATGGGAATAGGAGGGATGGAGGCTTGTGTGACCCTTGTCCTTGTTGTATCACTCTATGAAGAGGTAACTTCCGTGGAATTCTAGGTTGAAATAAACTAGAGTGGCCATTGTGTTTTGCCAGATAGCTGCAGGCCCTACATTATAATCAACTTCACCACAAAATCACTGATGTCACTGTGCCTCCACAGCGCACCAATGATAATACTTTTGGATACAGAGGGCTTAGGTTTAGGATTGCAAAGGGATATTTCATTCCATGAAGTATATCTTTACCCAGAGGGTAAATAAATACATTGAACGCATTAAATAAAACAGCTTGGTGCTGTGATGGCATAAACCTCTTAAATGTATTTAAGAAGAAATGTCATGCATACATGAGGGAAAAGAAAATAGAAAGGTTTGGGAGAGACGATTAAGAGAGGTGGAGGCTCAGGTACAGTATAAACTCTAAGAAATGACCTAATGGCCTATTTCCATGCTGTAACATTCCATTTGAGGACAGTAGGGTGGGAATTCTGGAAGGATAAGATCAAATGGCTCGAAGGGTCTTCTTCAACCAAACCTCTCTTGTGATCGTGTGAAAAAAAGCAAGATATTCCTGCTGCAACTATCGGTAGTGGCTTTGAGTGTTTACGCTTATGATGCAAAAGGAATTCCAATCTCAAAGCATATTTAATACAAATAAGCTACATACTATAAAACGAATAACAGAAAACTGGCAGTGAGTTTAAAGCAGTGATTCAATTTTGAGTTGTGCTGAGGTTTGTAAATCAGTCAGGTGCAACTCCCAAGTTGTGCAATATTGCCTCAGCCACTCGATTCGTTCTGAACCTTAAACCTGCTGTCAGTTTTCTACAGAATAATGTTTTATTACATTTTCCACACAGTGTAAACGTCAATGTACTTTTTGTGGGAGGTATTTGGTTTTATTTGCTTAAGTAGCATCTGAGAAAAATTGTGAAAAGGAATGCTTTAAAAGTCTTTACTGGTTTTGCATGTCTAACACAATGCTAGCTTAATTTGTGGGTTAAAAGAAAGTACCAGCATTTAGCAACTTCTTTTAGGAGCACAGTTTAATGGCTCATCTAAAGGATGCCCTCCCCAAACAATTCAATACTTCTCCGGCACTGCTACAAAGAGGTTCATGAAGTTTAAAGTAAAAAAATTGCATAGCACTTCTACATGTCATAATTCTTAGAGCTTCACAGGTAATTACCGTCAGGGATAGTTTTTTTGGGAGGCAAACACGGCAGCCATTTGCATCAGTAATGTCCCAGAAACAGCTATGAGGTGAATGGCCAATTTATTCAGAGGTTTGTCACACCAAGAGAAAATATTTTCTCTTCCTGAGTGTCATAGGGTCTTTAATCTGAAGAACAGGCAGACGTGGCCTCATATACAACACAAAGCTCCTTATTCGGCACATTTTTCTGTGCACTGAAAGGCACTGCAGCTAAGTCTTCAAGTAGCAGCAGTGAAACAGTTTATATTCTCAACCCACTGACACTGTGTAATGAGGTTTGGGTGAACTCAGAGGAGCTCATGAGCAGGGCATCAGCAGTGAAATATAATATCAGTATAACCTCATCTGACTCTGCTGAGCTGCCAAGCAGATTGGAACAGATGTGAATACATCAGTAATTGTTTCAGCAGATCACAAAACCAGGAGTGAGCCAGCAGACCTGGCCTCAGACACACGGGAAAGCTGGGCTTGATGAGGATTTTAAAGTGTTTTTAATTATTAATATTCTATATGCTATACAATTTTATTATGCCCTGATAATCCCATTCTTTCATTGTTTAGTTCTGTCGCCTCGGGATTCAAAGGTCAGGGTTATTTCAAGTAAATTTCAATTGCTATTTCAAGGAAAGACAGAGTCATTCTTTCAAATACCCTGGTTTATATACCACTGATCATCCAAATACATCCCACTACAATGCAGTGGAACACTAATTTACTTATAATGGGGTCACACTGTGGACCTCTTTCATTGCAAATGTGCTCAGCCTGTCTGATCACTTCCTGTCACCTGCCAGGTTTTCCCACTAATATGGCTGACTTCCAGTCATTAGATAGCCATTGACATCACTTCCTGCTTTGCACAAGCATACGGTCTAACATTTCAGAAGTCGGCTGTACGTAGGCACATTAAAGCCCACTATTGAGCCTCTTTATAACTTGGTTCGGGAACTTATGGATCCCAAACACAGTGTTTTAACGCAGCTGCATTGTAAATGGCTGTTCATCTCATTGGGGCGAATGGGATTTATGGTGCCGATCAGCTGCCACGTTTGCCTATATAACACTGATTCCATTTCACATCAATTAAATAAGTTCTCGTTCTTAATATGTATATCGTAGGCCTATGAAATCGGTCATGCACTTCTTGGGCAATCTATGGAACATTGCTGTGTGCAAATTGGCGGCTGCATTCACCTACACCATGGTCAGTATACTTTACAGTAAATTCTTGAGAAGCCCTTTGAGATGTTTGACAATGTGATAAAGCACTATATCAAATGCAATTATTATTATTATTAGTTATATTTTGTATAACACTTTGAGACATTAAATTTTACTGGAAAGGTGCTCTATAATTTTTTTTACTATTATGTAGTTTAAAAACCTAAATACAATATTTCTGGAGTGATTTATATTTTTTACATACTGTAAATGATTCAAGGAGAAAGATGTTAATCCTCTGAAATTGGATGTTCTCTATTATTCTTTGCATTGGGAGAATTCTGTGAGCATTATGCTAAGCCTTTGGCTTGCAATGTTAACAGGAGCGTGGAATGAATCCCTAAATCTAGTGACTGGTCCTGCTTATGAGCCAAGCTGGCTGGTCTGCCATCAGCAGTGTCCTGGCTCAGAAACTGGATACTGAGATCATCACATAGGGTTGACTTGATTCTGACATTCTATTACCAACCTCGGCAGCTCAGCTTACCCAGTTTACCTCCCCCCGCCTTGCCCAAGGATAGTCACCACTTGGTTACAAATTGATGCAAAACAGTTTGTTTTATGCTGTTATTTGCTCCAAGAAATAAACAGTGAATAACTTTGGACACCAGCTTATCACATTCCAATGTGAAATTTGCATCATTCATAATGCATTCTTTGTCATAAAGTTCACATAATAAAGTCTCACCAATTGAGGAATTCTAACGCTGTGCTAGTAAACACCCCCCAAATTCCACTCGATCCTTTTTTGCGTTTTTTTAAAACAAAATCACTACCAATTTGGATTTCAGACTTGACTTGTAATTCTGGAGAAAGCATTTAAGTGCTCCTTCATTGGATATTTAATTGGTATCCTGTCTTCAGCTGCAAACACAATGCTGATTTTAGTGAGCGAGAAGCAGTAACAAAGCAGAGAAATCCTCAAGTGCAACCATTACACCAAAGTCATCATTTCCCTGCTCTCCTCCGATCCCCACAACCTCAGCACCACGAATGTGCTCCCTGAAGATTTCTCTTCTTCAATACTGCTCCAAACTAAAATAGGAATACTGTAATTTGATCTCTATGTGCTGTTATTAACAAATGAGTTCTGTGAGGCAATTCCTCAGTTACAACCAGTGAGTTATTAGAATGCGAAACAATTTATTTGCTGAGTTGAGAAGCAAAGGGACGATTTGTTCAAAAGGGCAGATGTACAATACAATGCAAAATTATATTTGTAAAGCGCCTTTCTCATCGGGAGGATGTCCCAAGGCGCTGAACAGTCAGGGATTAGGTCCCGAGCAGGGGGGCGTTGGGATCAGGGAGAGTGGAGGGCAGAGAGGGTAGCCAAAGGCACAGAGCACAATGTAGCACAATTTCCACAGGACTACAGTTAGTATCACTCAGTATACGAATGAAAGTGGGTCTGAAGCTGAACTGTTCACCACTAAGATACTGGTTATGTGTTTGAAGTAAATGTCAGGGTTTAGCAGACATTCCATTAGTTAAAGGAAACATACATTTAAATCAGAGGTAAAACAGAGAGACAAGAATGCATTTATTGTGCATTTGTTTTTTTAAACGGCTTAAGAAAAAATGTGCAAGTGTTGTCCGTTTTCAGGTTCGCAGGTTGTCGCTGTGTGGTAGTGTAATAGGATTTAAACCTACCTTCAGTCCCAGCAATGCTCCAGAGTCACGAGGCACACTACCATCTTTGAGACGTTTATTTAACAGAATCCGACCAATAAGGCGATCTCCATCTTTGGAAGGTTGCCACGTCACGGGATGCTATGAGATCAAAGATTAACATATGGGTCTTTAATATCCAGACACTCCTAGCACGCTCGAGTAGTTCATTATTTCAAAATTCACCTTTGTCATTTCCTTCCACATTTAGAACAAAATTGCAATTACACAAACCTTTTGGTTTATTTATTAATTTCGGCTTCCGAATTCAACTCAAGCCCACATTTAGCTTGAAAGTAGTATTGGGATGATTTCAACTTTGGGGGATTTTCATAAACTGGAAGAGATTTCCACATTGCCTTTTTTGATTTTGATATAGCGCCTTATCGCGTCTTTGAGACGTCTCAAAGCATTTCACAGAATATGTTGTAAAATGAATTGACTGTATATTTTGTAGGCGAAGCTTGTGTAATTACAAGAGCCAGTTGTTTCAGTTCATGCTTATGTTCATGCGCAGTAAAAAGCAGGCAAGGGCAAGACTGCGCAGTAACATCCACCACCCTGTCACACCAAAAACCACCACTGACACTGCATCCTGCAAATTTCGTTTAAGCAAATAGCGGGTACCAAAGCAGACAGCAGAACAGATTCTATTACAACATCTACCAAAATGTCACTGCACCAAAATAAATTTACATACACAACAGTGGAAGGGAAAAAAGAAAAACACAATTCTGTGCAAAACAGATCCAACTTTTCCTCTGTCTGCGTTTTTTTATATATACATTATAATAATTTTATGTTGTCACTTTAAGGGGATATTTTAAGAAGATCTTTAATTATAAATTCAGAAAAATCAATGTTTAGAAGTTTAAACAAATAAATATATTCCTGAATAACAACACAAAACATTTAGAAAAAGACTATCATGCAGGTTTAGAACTGAACATTCCTGTTTGCCTCTAAAAATAAACAAGATTTAACTGTTTCAGCAATAACAAGCAGATTTGTATTTCTTTACTATTATCTGCACCTTTGCAGGTGCGGATTTATCTCTGGAAAGTTCTGTCCCTTTAAAATCAGTGACAGAGAGCAAACAAAGACCAAATGAGCAGGTAGAATGCAGGCTATACAGACTTAGTACCTTCTCGCTATGGTTATGTTCCTCGTTTAGTGTTGTGCTACTGCACGTATCTACCCCAGAGTCTTTAATCTGAGGCTCAGACCATTCCAAGTCCTCTTCCAATGAGTGGCCACCAAATCGCACCATTTTCTTTTGCCTCTCAGACAAGGTGTTAGAGTCCGACAATACTGCCTGCTCACTAGTTTTTCTTTTTCCCCTTTGACTGTTCCCTACAGGCGTGGGATAAAAAAAAAGAAAAGAAACATGCAAAGGCATAAATAAACCAAAGGAAAGTGAAATGAAAAGGAAACTGAATGGTAAGGCTCCACATGTCTCACCAAAGACATTGGGGACGCCTCACTGCTATGCCAAGACGCATGGTCCAGCCAGTAGTAATCCACGTCCCCTGTGAGAATCAAACACATAAGAAGTGCGGAAGAGGAAGACAGAGAGAAGGACAGAAACAGAAATTACAGACAACTGGTTTGAATATCAAACAGTTAGACATCTAAGTGTGCTTTAAATATTCAGCCACATGACACCATTTCATTTACAAAGAATCTTAGCAACTCCCAGATTAACTCTTCATCTTACTGGGGTGTAAAATGTGAGTTGGGCTCATAGATGGATGAACCACATGCAAATGCCGTCAGGTGCCCATACTGTGGAATTAACCATTGAAAAGGATCAAAATCATCTGGAGTCATTTTCATGGGGGGGGGGGGGGGTGTTAACAACATATTTAAAGGCACCTGCATGCGTTAGAACATGGCTAACCCATGGGCTATTAGCCCAACCTGCACTTTAGACCACAATATAATTAGTTTAGCTTTACTTCTTAACTTAAGAACAAATCCCTCTAATTCTTCATATAATGTGGTTCACCGGGCATGTGGAAACCTGCTCCCAGCATCACCACTGTGGCATCCGGCATCGCTGATTTTTATATTTTAAATCTTTCTGTTTCCAAGGGATCCACACCCTTCCTTAAATTGTAACTTAAAATCAAAAAATAGTACAATTAATATAAACAATAAACATTACCATTACACTTCTGTTATCCTTTAGTGAGGGAATCTAATAAGAACGAAATAAATATTGAAAAGAGAAAGCCTGTCAGCTGCGAGAATTATTAATTTATCATTGGAAAAAGTGAACAGGTTTGAGCACAAGGGGAAACTTTGATGAAATTGTAAAACATTTTCATTTCAAACTACATTACACTGGATAACTCTGGTAAAGCCAAGAGGGTTAGAAAAACAGAATAGTTGTATACAGTCACACACAATGCACGAGAGAAGGAAACTGAACAGTGATGGAAAATAAATTAGTGTGTAGAAGGTCGATTAAAAATTCATCCAAAATTAAGAGAATGTATTGTTTTCTATTTCTGCATAGACTGTTTATTTACAAATGGAAGGTAGTTCAAAGTAAAATCAATTCCAAATTATTCTAAGAAATTAAATCACAGTGATACCCTAGAATTAAACCTAAAATAGTAACACATACAAACTGGGTTAATTTTTTTTCACAAATGTCATTTTTTCTGAAATAATTTTATATAGGAATCCATTGCCACATTAAGGAAAATGTTCTCCCATATCTCTGCTGTTAATTGCTTGTTGCTTTGCATTCTACACATACAAAATAGAACAGTGTCTTGTTCTGACCATGTCTATCATTATGGTTCTAGGTAATATAACTACACCACAAAGGTAGCAGTTGAAGGAGGAAGTGACAGTCATAAGTGATACTAAGTTGAAGTATTAAGTGCATGTGGGGGGGTGGTGGTCCTTTGTACATTAAACAGAATGCTAGCGAAAGCATACGTGGCATAAAAGTGGCCTAACCAAACACATATCCAGCATAATCAAGGAACACTGGGGTGAAATTTGCTGCAGTTTGTAACACCTTCCTGGTGATGATTCCCCCTACCTCCCCTCCATCCTCACATTGGAACATTTCTAAGGAATTAATGGACTCAAAAGCTGCCCCTCATGCTGACATCTGCATTTGATTGCAGCGACTGAATTAAGACATTTCCTCTATTGCTGGACCCATTCTGTCTCCAGGTCATCAGATCTTACCCGTCCCCAGATGGAACCAATGTTCCTGAATCCGGGTGAAAACTGAGATCTGAAGGAAGTGAGTGGCATTAATTAGTGAACAGTATGAGAGCAATATTTAATAAGGTTTCTTGTGCTAAATTTTACAAGGAACGCATTATGAATGTCACAAATTTCTACCTATATTGTCCTCCTCTCCACGGCCAAATCCTCTTCTACTCCAGAAGAGTAAAAAGAAACCTAAAGCTTCTTTTCTTCATCACCAACCACCCTCCTCCCTCCCTCCCTCCCTCCCTTCCACACCCTTCCAACCTTCCCTTCCCAAGCCACCCATAACCTAAAGAGATTGTATAGTTGCTCAGCTCCAAAAATTAACATCATTCATTACTTTCCAACTATGTTGCTTGCTCTCCCATTATATTTCAGGGCTTCCAGTATGGCTTTAGGCCATCCCACTCCACTGACAAGTCAAAATCACCAATGACATTGGTCTGCGACTGGGGTTCCCTACACTTCCCTCCTCAATCTATCTGCTGCCTTTGACACTGTCAACACTTGTTTTCTCCTTCAACACCTCTAAGTTACATAGGTTAACACCATTATTTGTAGCATTTTTAATTGGAATTTCCATTCCAAATCCCAAATTTTAGAACGAAAGTCTGAAATAACAGTTTGTATATAGAATAGAATTTAAGAAGTCAATTCTAAATTCAGACAGTTGAGCAAACTGATGTGCATAAGAAACTATTGGGCACAGTTTGATTAATATTTTAACCAGTCTATGCAATCCATACAGAAATAATACCATCTCTTTAGAAAGCAGTTCAAATAAACTCTGGGACTGTCTATACCATTACAATCCTAAACATGAGGGAACATATATCTTTAACATAAAAACATTCTATTAAATTAAACATACAAGATTAATAATTTATCATGGTCTTTATATTACATATTTTGGAGCAAAATAAGTATAATAGCAAGCTGTGGAGGAGAAGGAAAAGCAATTTTACTTCAATTTTGTAATTTCTGAACCACATCAATAACCCACATAATACAAATTTGTTAATTGCTTCTTTCAGTGTTTCTGAATTGTTCATTTTATTCTGCTTCTTTCATATTTTTCTTTGACTTTTCTGTACATTCAACTTTACAATTATAGATAAGACTTAGCAGTAAAGAAGAGCTATTTTCTCCTGTATTCCAGGCAGATATTACTCAGACTCAATGACTGTGATGATCACAAAATGACAAATCTAGTTGAGTGTTTATGTCTCATAATTGAAGTAAAAAATCCATTGCACTTTGGAGGATCCAAATGTTATCTTTGTTACACAAAAGATGATTTAAGAGCAACAAATACACAAAAAAACTCTAAATGCAGTTTTGTGGATTCAGCACAATGTGTTTGCCCTGAAACCAAACTCATCAAATTAATCAATGAGCCTGGTGATGAAATCTAAATGTTTATCTCCGTTGTCTATAAATGATGGAATTCCCAGAAACATAGACATGAAGAATACTTGTAAATCATATATCTTACTTGCTAATCTTCAGCTTTTCAATAATAATAAATGGCAGTCTTCTCACTTGGTAAAATGGAGTCAATGATTCTTTTTTCAGGTCAAAATTTCAGAAGATCCTGTGGCTTAGCGATAACTATCACAAGTAGTAGTGGTGCTCTCCTATTGTGAGATGCACTTCTGTCCAATGTATCAGCTGTGCTGCTCATCAGGGGGTGCTGGTACCTTCCACCCACCCATTGAGGGCTCAAATTTATATCTTTCTGTTGTCATATGACAAAGGAATGACTCACCTCCTAGTGGAGAGGTAAGTTGGGTCGCCTTGAATCAAGGTGACATGTTTGGCCATGGAATGTCAGAATTATTAACGCTGTGTGGCGGTCTGGGGAGTCCAGTTCCTGAGCCAGGCAACCTGCAGTACTCTAGGGCACAGCTGATGCCAGACCAGCCAGCCTGGCTCATCAGTAGAACTTGGAGGGGCAGACTGGTCACTGGAGCCAGGGATTTACTAGGTCAACAGACTACCACTGACATCACTTCCTGCACGTTGAAATGACAACAACAACAAATTACATTTGTATACAGCCTTTCACGTCAGGAGGACATCCCAAGGCGCTGGACAGTCAGGGATCCTTACCCGTGCTGGTGGTTGGGTTAAAGAGGGGTGAAGGGCAGGGAGGGAAGGAGACCAAAGGCACAGTTGAAGAGGAGGGTCTTGAGAGTCATGAAGGAGGCAAGGGAGGGGGCGAGGTGGATGGACTGTGGGATGGAGTTCCAGAGGGTGGGGTCAGAGAAGCTGAAGGCCCGCCCGCTGATAGTGGGACAGGCAAGGTAGAGGACATGAAGCAGGCCAGAGCCCGCCTAGCGGAGGGAGCAGACAGGTTGGTAGAGGGTTAGGAGGTCACAGAGGTAGGGAGGACCAAGGCCGTGGAAGGCTTTGAAGGTGAGGACCAGGATCTTGAACTGTATGCTCTGAGTGATGTGGAGCCAGTGGAGTTGGGTGAGGATGGGGGTGATAGGATTGCAAAGCCTGGTGTGGAAGAGGACAAGGGCTGCAGAGTTCTGGATGAACTGCAGCCTGTGGAGGGAGGAGTTGGGGAGGCCGACAAGCATGGAGTTTGCATAGCCGGGCAATGTTGCGGAGGTGGAGAAAGGCGGAGCAGGTTATGGCACGGATGTGGGGGATGAAGTACAGTTGAGGGTAGAACAGGACGCCGAGGTTCCATATTGGCTCCCTGAGATGTAGAGTGAAGGATGATGCTGTCAGTGCCTGAGGTATGAGGCCCTTACGGGAGCCAAGCAAGAGGGCCTCGGTCTTGTTGACATTCAACTGGAGAAAGCTTGATGTCCGACAGGCAGTCTCTCAGGACAGCAGTGGTCCTGGAATCAAGGGTGGAGGCAGAGAGATAGAGTTGGGTGTCATCCGCATACATGTCACCAAGTGGGAGCACGTAGATGTTGAAAAGGAGGTGACCAAGGGCAGAGCCCTGAGGAACGCCACACGTGATGGTGCAGGGGCTGCATTAACAGCATTTTCTGTGCATATGATGCATGCGCAGCACATAGAAAGTGGTGACCTGATGCGAGACCACCAACCTCAGTATAACATGGGATCCGAGTTCATGTGTTATAATGGGGTCAACCTGCAGTTCACTATGTTGACAGAGGTATCATCCTGGCTCACTTGGTAGCAATCTCCCCTTTAAGTCAGAAACCAGAGAGGGTTCATCCACATAAAAGTATTCATTTATATCATGACTGTTTCTGGGACCTCAGTGTACAAATTGGCTACAACTTTTGTCTAAAAATATACAGTCACTACACTTTACAGAAAGCCACATTATAGGCATAATATCAAATGCAAGGAATGCAAGTTGATGGACAGAACAGACACACTTTCCCATTACTACATGATGCCTTTTACTTTTACTTTTTACACATTAAATGGGACATGTCGAGAATAGCCACAGCCCTGAATTAGCATTAACCTGAATCAACAATAATAAATTGGTCATTTTCAATCCATGACTGTTTGTGGGACATTGCTGTGCGCAATTGGCTGCCGCGTTCGCCCACAAATATACAGCCAATTCACTTTACAGTATATTCTGTGAAGAGTTTTGGGACGTCTAGAAGACGTGAAAAGCGCTATATCAAATGCAAAAATTATTATTATTATTATTTGGGGTCATAGTGTAACAGTAAAACAAAGATGGCAGCTATGGGTGAAGTTGTAAGCAATTAGCAGCTTCTGAGACATGAGCTGATTAAAGTACTAAAAGCATTTGTAATCCAGTAAGGCAAAGTTTTTTTCTTCCTTTAGAGGCAGAGATATCCAGTTTAAGGTCACACGTTCCCAGTGAAAAACCCTTACCTAAATTGGACATGGCTACTTTCTCCAAAGGAGAAAAACAGGGGAAAAAAACTTTTGTGAACTGGCATTACTTGTCTTTTCTTACTTATCTTTTATTTAAACAATATAAAATACAATACAAAATTACATTTGTAAAGCGCCTTTCAAGTCAGGAGGATGTTCCAAGGCACTGAACACTCAGGGATTAGGACCCGAGCGGGGATGGGGGCGGTTGGGTTCAGGGAGACTAGAGGGAAGAGAGGGGGTAGGAGGGTGGCCAAAGGCACAGTCGAAGAGGACAGTCTTGAGACGTGCCTTGAAGCAGGCAAGGGAGTGCGCGAGGCAAAGGGAATGTGGGATGGAGTTCCAGAGGGTGGGGACAGAGAGGCTGAAGACCCAACCGCCGACAGTAGGATGGAATGAACAAATATGAAATTAAAGATTTATTGGTTAAATACAGCATCCTTTTTGCAAAGGAAAAGGTAAAATACCCAAACTCTCTACTCTAGTTGTACAATATAGATATATGATATTGTACGACTTGCCAAAACTGAAAATTACACTGCAGTTGCCTCTGAAGAAGAACAAAAATTTGTATAAGCACCTTTCAAGGTGGGAGGATGTCTCAAGGTGCTGGGCAGTCAGGAATTTGGACCCGAGCTGGGAGATGGGATCAGGAGCGGTGGAGGGTAGGGATAGGGGTAAAAGGGTGACCAAAGGTGTGGTCGAAGAGAAGGGCCTTGAAGGAAGCTTGGGAGGGAGGCAGGTGAAGGGACTGTGGGATGGAGAACCAGAGGCTGAACTCCGACCACCGATAGTGGGGCAGGCCAGTCAAGGGGCCCAAAAGAAAGCTATAACAGTCAAAATAACATATTTCATATAGTGCCTGAAACATGAAAATGTCTCAAAGTGTTTCACAAGAGAAAATCTGTCAAAAATAGTAATCGTGCATTTATAAACAAACAGTGCAGCAAATTTGCACACAGTAACGTTCCACAAACAGCCATGAAGAGGTGATCAATTTATCTAGCAGATTCTTGGCCAGGATCCCAGGAGACCACTGCCAATGTCAAGTGCTCCAGGACTCTACCTCACGTGAAGGGCGCAATATAAATGCAAGTTACTGTTGTTGTAAATGTCCACCTATCCTACTTGGGTGGGCAAGGTAAGCAGGGGTCTCCTGGGGGTTGAACTGGCTCCAAAGTGCCAAGATGCATGGAAATCTCAGCTTAGTCTGGATATTCTTAAGTACGGTGATGAGTTTTCACATGTGTCAGACACCCGGCTGACCCCCCAAAAATTTAACTTTTTTAACCAACTGACTTTCTCGCCAAAAAGTGGGTATTTATCTATGAAAATCGGTCAAAAAACTATTTAATAGTCCTTACGTATACTGGACTTTTTACAGTAAATCAACAGAATGGAAATGGGGCGATGTTCCTGTGCTTGGGAAAACAATGCAGTAATCAGGTCATCTCCCAAGTTTAATTTTGGATGTAAATTTACCATTGTTTTACATTAAAGGGATAAGTGAAGTGGATCAAGCTGAAATGGGTTGCTGGGGAAGCTTGTAGAAGCTAGAATGTTGGACTCATTAATTAATAGATTAATGCTGCGATGGGAGGAAGGAAGACTGGGTGGAAGTCTTCTGAAAGAATGAGATCAAATAGGACAAAGGTCTGTCAGTTTCAATAAAACTCAGTGGGTTGAAATTCTGTTCAGCATTACAATGTAGAGCTACTGGCAGCCACAGTTTTGTTGCACTTAAGTTGATATTACCAAACTTTGATTAACCATGGACAAATATAATTAACAACAGGTTCTACTCATATAGGGAGAGAAGGAGCAAAACACAGGGATTTTACGAAAATGTTCCAGAGAATGATGACAATAGAAACCGAGGACTTGGCCTCTGATAAAGGTAAAAGCCATCAATCAAAACTGACAGAGCAAAGAGAAAGGAAAGGACTCCTGGGCTGGAGGACAGTGGATTGGTAGGAAGAGACAAAACCATGAAGGAATTTGGAGACCAGGGCAAGGACCTTAATATCAATCTGTAAGGGATTTGGAATCAATGGAGCCTGGTGAAGTTGGAGTGTAGAGCACAATACAAGCTGGAAAGTTTTGGAAAATTTGAAGCTTCAGGAAATGGCTTCATGTGCAAGATTGGAATTTGCAGAGATAAAAGATCTGCAAAAGATGAAGTCCAGGGGTACGGGGGTAAGGTGGGGAGAACACAGTAAACTGTAAGAAGTTATCATCTTGCTCACCCCTACCTCACCTATCTCTAACCCCCTACCATCTTGTTCGCTCCCTCCGCTCAGCGGGCTCTGGCCTGCTTCACGTCCCCGCCTTGCTCGCCCCATTACCGGCGGGCGGGCCTTCTGCCGCTCTGCAGCCACCCTCTGGAACTCCATCCCGCAGTCCCTCCATCTCGCCCCCTCCCTCGCCACCTTCAAGACCCACTTCAAGACCCTCCTCTTCGACCATGCTTTCGATCTCCCTGCTTTCCCCTCTGCACTCCCCCCTCCCCCACACCAGGTCTGAAACTCTGTCTGTCCAACGCCTTCGGACGTCCTCCTGATATGAAAAGCACCATATAAATGTAATTTTGTTGTTGTTATTATATCAGTTAAAAATCCTAAAAGGAACTTAGAGAAGAGAGTTTCTCCTAGTATCCTAGCCAACAATCTCCCAAATAAAATTGGACACTCATTTCATGGCTGTTTGTTGGACGTTGTTGTGTGCAATTATGCTGTTTCATTTGCCTATAAATACGTAGTCACTCCATTTCCCATTAAATCCTGTGAAGCACTTTGAGACATGTTTGTGATGTAATAATGTGATTATTATCATTATTTTACNAAAAAACCTACTAATTCCTCTCATAAAAATGAACTTCCAGAAAGCTGATGATAAGCCGGAGTCTAAACTGTCCTCAGCATATATTCACCTAAGAACCTAACCTTTCATTTCACATCTGTATGTGAATAACAAAGGGATCAAAAGTATAGTATTCAAGAACACATTCCTTAACCTACTTAAGGAATAGCGTTAAATTGCATTTTGAAATATTCCCCCCACCGACTTTTGAATAACAGTAGCCCTGAAAATGGCTGAAATGCCATAGGTGCTGCTAACTCAGATTCAACAACAACTTGCATTTATATAGTGCCCGTTACGCAGAGTAATGTCGCAAAGCGCTTAAATTCACACTTAAGAGGGGATCATTTTTGAGAATGATACTTTTTGTCTCAGCTTACTCACGTTCAGTGAGGCTGCCTTTGCTATTTGTGAGCTTGGAAATTGGCCTCCAAGGCTTATTCATGCGATACTGTTCCGGCTCGATTCTGAGATGTTATCCTATGTACGGACACAATATAAAATGCATGTTTTGCTGTAGCTGTTGTTGAATAAACTCAGAAAGGTATTTTTCAGCATTTGATGCTATGATGGAATTCAGGTAGAGATGCAAAGTCCCCAGAGCTTTTCAATGGGTTTGCGCAAACTAATTATTCTGAAGTCGAGAGGGGGATGGTATTTTTAAACACATTTTAAGCCATCATTTAATAAACCCCAAAGATTTGTATAATAATTATGTTTCAGGTTTGTGCAGCAGTCTTATGATGGTTGGCAAAGTGGTTGAAATCTACACTGTAACACTATTTACCTCTGATAAGAGACAATAAGAGACACAGAAGTCTGCTCCAGAATGGAACTTTATTTCTGGATGTAAAGTTTTTAAATGGCAGAATCGGATGGCTTACCAGGAAATGGTTTTGGGAACAAGACTGAAACCAAAATGGACGACACTTAAACAGGAGATTATACTGCACTCATCCATCCATTCACAGCTAACTCTAATCCTTACCCAACATCCACACTTACAGTAGGGCGTGCTGGATATCAGTCAGCAATAGGAATCCTGGTTGAATTTTCTTTACTTGATGTTGCACTGTGCAATTAATCACTAAGCTATAAATCAGGAATTTTAGTTGGTTTTCATCTGTTTTGGGGAGGGCTGAGGAGTGGGAAACCCTGATCAAAATCCATGAAAAAAATTCTGAACATTGCTTATTATTCAATTTTGTTCAGCCTGTTGTTCGAATGTTGTTTTAAATTTTAGTGTTTGTATTCTGTAGTGTCACCTTTCCTTTCTGTGATAGGATGAAGAAAATGATTATGGAGATGTCATCCAGGTGTTAATATCTTGTTATTCCATAATGTGTTTCACTGATCACTGAAACACTAATGGAAGATGCAAGGAGTGGTGTTAATTGAGATGAGCGACAACTACATCCACAATCACAGTATTTCAGTGCTGATGGGTGCAGGGAAGGGACAGGGGTAGAAATAGGTGGAGGGAAGCAGTTTAGAGTGTTAGTTTGATTAACTTTCGAGATTGGGGAATATCTAAGAAGAATTTTCTCTAGGAGGTAGAGTGATAATAATAAATAAGGATTATAGTCTTTGATATAATAACTATTCTTGCATTTGGTATAGAGCATTACTGCATGATCGAGTCGTCTTGAAGCACTTCAAAGGATTTTACTGTGAAGAGCAGTGATTGTGGATTTGTAGGCAAAAGCGACATACAATTTGCCCAAGGCAGTGTCCAACAAACAGCCATGATCGTTGACCTATTTTATTTGGGGGATTGTTGGCTAGGATACTGAGAGGAACTCGATTCTCTTTTCAAATAGTGTCACTGGCTCGTTAATATTCACCTGAATAGAAAGGACCTCAATTTCACATCTCATGCAAAGATTGGCATCTTCGACAAAGCAACGCTCCTCCAGCACTTCCCTCTTGTGTCAGCCTAGACTGTGAGCTCAATGTCCTGACGTAGGGTTCAAACTCATAATCTTCTGACTCAGAGGTGCAAGAGCTACCAAGTGAGATCCACAATAGGTTTATTGACTATGGAATGAGCAAAATAACAGCCTTTTCTCATTCCATGTTTTCTTCTGTTAAACTCACTGCTACAATTTGACAATGTTTTATTGCAGAGCATGAACAGCTGAGCTGAAAAGAAGAATTAATCCTGATGGTTAATCCAAGAGTTCGAACATCACTACATTACTAGCCACAGTTTATTTCCCATTTCTGGAGTCCTGTAGCTCAGTGGTTAGAGCACCCGCCTCGCAAGCGAGAGACCTGAGTTTGATTCCCGGCAGGGCGAAACTTGGACAAATTTCCTTACTCCACACGCCTTAATAATTAAGAGATTTTTTCTTGAAGGATTAATAATAATCCCTGAAAAAAAACAATAATAAAATTGGTCACTTCAATCCACGACTGTCTGTGGGACACTGTTGTGCGCAATTGATTGTCGGGTTTCGCCCACAAATATACAGTCAATTCACTTTACAGTATATTCTGTGAAGCGCTTTGAGACAACTAGAAGATGTGAAAAGCTCTATATCAAATGAAAGGATTATTATTATTATATTTCTGCACTTCTCAGCAGGCAAGGGAGGCAGATTGTGTTAGTAAATTCAAAAGATAATGAGACAATTCATTGACAAACAAAGTGATTGAAAGGCATGAGAAATAGAATAATGTATGCATTTTTATTTTTACTTTGGGGCCAGCCAATAGTCTATTACTGTATTGTACAATCCTATGGCCCTATTATTTAATTCATTTCCATTACAAGTTACATAAATAAAAATAAAGAACCGTCATAATCAACCGGCACTAACATTCACTGTTATTGGGGTTATTGCCAATGTGGATCCACAACTGTGGTAACCGCTGTGGCTACTCCAAGTTGCTGGTTCAACTTTCCTACCCGACCGACGATGATACACCACTTCTTATTTGACAGAGTAATAGTTCTAACAAAACATTTCAGAAATCTAAAAGAAAATGATATCATTTTGTTTTTGCCTCCACTCAGCCATTCTCTGTTTGTTCACACAGAATAATGCATCCAACACTTTATTTTTGGACTACATTGTACTTGTCAAACATCCACCATTTGCCAGTGCTATTGTTGGTTGATCCTCTCCTTGTTACACTATATTGGGGTTAGCCTTCCTGCACTTGTAATTTCACCCATCACTGGCAATGAATGTGCCTGCAGCCAAAGATCGATACAATTACTGACAGGGAAAAACTAAACTCTTAGTTGCCTAAGTATTATGTACCATCCCTACTTCTTTCCCATGCAATGCCAACACTATCATCTCTGCACAGCTTTTTTCATGCAACACATCTTACATTTACACTATTAAGCCCATTCAGCAGCACAGTTGATATTGAGTGCTTTGTGTTGAAGACTAACCCTGGTGAAGCTACAATCGTTGAAATGGACATCATCCCTTGGCTTCAGACTGTCCATTAGCAGGATACTCTGTGGGGTTTTTTATCAGTGAAAAGCTGGTATACTGTTAACCAGAAAGTGATCTATGAGCCTTATCAATAGAGTAGACCTGGCATTGGGATGTCACCATTGACAATAATAATAATCATTACATATAGCACCTCTCAAGTCAGGAGATTGTCTCAAACACTTCATAGAATAGTGTTGAGGGGAGAGGGAGCACAAAGAAAGTGGGGAGATATCAGTGGGGTGAGGGTGAGAGAAGGAAGTGTCGGGAGAGGAGTGAGGGAGTTGAGGTGTCAGGAGGAGGGGGACAGAAGGGTATAGGAAGGGAGAGAAAGGGAGTGGAAATGTTGGGGGGGAGGGGTGGGAGAGGGGGAATGGAGATGTCAGAGGGGGGGAGAGAGGGAGTGGAAGTATCAGAGGGGAGAGAGAGAGAGTGGAGATGTCAGAGGGGTGAGAGGGGGAGTGGAGATGTCAGAGTGGGGGAGAGAGGGAGTGGAGATATCACGGGGAAAGAGGAAGTGGAGGTGTCAGAGAGGAGACAGAGAGAGTGGGAGGCATCGGGGAGACAGAGGGAGTGGCGGTATCAGAGGGAAGAGAAGGTGTTGATGGGGGAGAAGGAGAGGGACTGTTGTAGGAAGAGAGGGAAAAGGGGTGTCAGGAGGGGAAAGAGAAGAAGACGAGGTGCGGTGGGGGTGGGGGTGGGGGGGAAAGAGAGAAGTGGGGGAGACGATGTTTGTATGGCTCAGCTGTTCACTGGGTAAACTTGCTGAGTCACTGGGGGAGTCTTTTTTAAATAAAACAAGACTTCCGACATTACCACTCTAGTTTAAAGCTAGGAATTACTTCACGGGATTAAATTCAAAGCATCAGCAATCCTTACCAACAGAAAGCTGCAACATAGTCCAGATAGATGCTGCTAAACTGCTGATTCAGTGCATTGAACTGGCAGCAAGAGACTCGAACACCAGTGGGCTTTCAATCACTTTGACAACTCAATACAAAGTTGTGTAAACTATTAATTGGATCATTAATTATTGATGTTGTTTTCACTACATTTCTGTTCAATAGAATATAGCACTTCTGGCCGTTCAAATGGAGATCAGTTACTTCTCTTTGCAGATTTGTGATTGTAGTTACCTGGATTTTCTCATTTAATTGTTGGGGCATCGAGAAACAAAATAATCATTGGTCAGATTAAGAACGATGCTGTTTCAATTTCCTTTTCAACTCTGCACAAGGAAATGCAAAGAGAGAGAGCGAGAGAGAGAGAAAGAGGAATGGAATAAAATGGAGAGAGAAAGAAGCCGTTTTTTGCCAAGACCCATTTTAATGTTTTCACATTACCATAATTATAGGTTTGACTCAGTGGGGTTTCATACATGGTATTTTCTAACAGGAATCCTTAATAAGGAATCTGAGGGGGACTCTTTACAGTTACCCAAAGGAGGCAGTTTCTCCCGGGGTCCTGGCCAACAATGCCCCAGATAAAATTAGTAATTCACTTCATGGCTGTTTATGGGACATTGCTGTGCACAAATTGGCTGCTGTGCTCGCCTAGCAAAATATACAGCCACTAGACTTTACAGTAAAATCGTTGAAGCATTTTGAAATGTATCAACAACGTGATGAGCCTCTATACCAAATGCAAGGATTATTATTGTGCAGACTGTGGGAACTCTGCTCTAAAAGATTGTAATGGTGGAGAAGTCTCACAGGGCAGTTTCTTTGATAGATCGCAAGATTAAATCCAAATATCCTCCAGAATACCCACTGTACCATCCTCTCATTGTAGCATCAAGCTGCTTTTAAACTGATGTACAACAGATACCCTGTCAAAGCAGAAACAGGTACATGTACCTCATAGACATTACACAGTAGTTTGTACAAGAAAGACACAAGTCATCGATTTGGCAGTTGAAACACTTTGGATCGTTGACAAATGCATTTCAGCTTCTCTGCCACCTGCATAGCTCTTAATGCTATTCTTTTCATAGGAAAGATAACATTCACCCAGCACTCAAAGCACCTCCAAAATCTCAATATACAATCCAAGGGGTTGCTCCAACTGAAAGGTCAGCTTTTGTCTAATGGGCGGTGTTTAGTGATTGATGAAGCTGCTCTTCAGAGGCAATGTTTCTATTATAAATAAATGACAAAAGTCAAAAAGTCTGAACTGGTTCAGCTTCTTAACATGACCATGACGCCCAATTTAAAAAAAATGTTTTAATAAGGGACAGTGCTGGGGTGTGCTATATTGTGGGAGGTGTTGTAGCATGGGAGGTGCTGACCTTCGAATGAGATGTTAAAACTAATGCCCATCTTCTGATTCAGGTGGACATTAAAAATCCCATGGCACTGTTTGAAAAGAGAAGTTTCTCCCAGTGACCTGGCCAACAATCCCCCAGATACAAAACTGTCTTTCAGTTGGCTGTTGTGTGCAAATTGGCTGCGGCATTCTCCAGTAGTCACTACACTTTCCAGTAAAATCCTGTGAAGCATTTTGAGACATCCTCTTGCCATGACACTCTATGAGTGTTTCCGATCTTTTATTGTCAAATTAGAGAAACTATCAAGCATTGAGCTACTGATCAGTCTAAGAAATTCAGAATCCTCTTCCTTAATTGATCGTATTTGTTTTTAGCTTACATACTGAATTAGTGAAAAAAATGCCAACATTGTAATTATACATTTATTCTAACATCAACCTAACAATATTCAGGGCGACCCCGTTAAAAGGAAGTGGTTTGAATCCAAAATCTCAGACTCCACATCATGAGGGCAATGGTCACTGGTCAGTTCTTCCAGGTCATCATGTTACTGCTCATATCACTGCTTGCATGCTGTGTGCATGTGTGCAATATACATTGGTGTTAGCAGATGCTTCCTGCAGATAGCTCCAGTATGTGCAGTAAAGGACATCAGCAATTACTTCCTGTACGTAGAGCATATATGTACAGTTCAGGATGCTGGCCAGTCAGTACCCAGATAATACCATGCTCTCAGTATAGTATGGGTACACAATACACTTGCGTTCTAAACGGACCCATGCTAAACCAGGGCATATTATAAACTTTCTCTGTCATCTTGGAGACAATATTAATATTATTAATTGACTATCCTTTTTTTTTGCGGTGGGGTGAGTGGGGCAGGAGGAGGTTAGTGGGATCTCCTTGGAGTTGAATTGGCTCTGAGGTGACATGTTTTGCAATGGAATGTCGGAATCGAGCCAACCCCCTGCGGCTGTCTCCGTAGTACAGTTCCTGAGCCAGGCGGGTCCACAGTCCTCCAGAGCACTATAGAATAGACAGGCTGGATCATACGCAGAACTTGGAAGTGCAGACCAGTCATTGGGCCAGGAACTTTTCCCACTCAACTCCTGTTAACCCTTCAAGCCAAAGCCCTAATGGGTAGGGTGTTCCTACCTGGACAAGCAGTGGGAAAGCTTGCCTGTCAGCGCTCTTCGTGGCAAGCTATGCAGTGTTAGCTGGTTAGGCTCCAGGAGTACCTCAATGCAGAGTCTGGGGTTCTGAAGCCTCGGTTCTTGCTGACTTCCACCCAATACTTTCTGGAATTAGGTAAGTAGGATGTGTCCCTCCAGGGAGAGAATGCACTTTTTATTCCAATAAACATCTCTGGAATTTCCATGTATAGGTGGGATCCATGGAATTCTCAGTTTGGTTTGGATACACTTAAGCATTGTGATAGACATCCATCCGGCTGCCAAAAAAAATTGTGATGGGTTTCCGCATATATATGTATACCTGGCTAACCCCCCAAAAAATAAGTAATAAAATGTAAGAACTTAAATTCGTTATCAGTGTTTTCCTCTAATTCATTATCAACAACGCTAATAATAATCCTTACGTTTGATATGGCTTTCACATCAGGAGGATGTCTCAAAGCGCTTCATAGGATACACTGTAAAGTGTGGTGATTGCATTTGTAGGCAAACAGTATAATGCAGATATCATAACAATTACTCATACTCTTTCAACACATAATCAATCTAGTAAGAATTAGCACTGAATTGAATTTCCGCTGTTAATTCTCAAAACAGGAAAATTAGGTCATTTTAGAACCACCTCATTATTTTGAATACTTCAACAAGTATCTCTTTAAAAATCTCCAATGTCGAGTTGAAACACTGCAACCCCTATAAATCAAGCTTCCCTCACCAAATATAAACCTGGTGTAAGCCACAATGAAGTAACAATTCGTAGTGGAGCCCAGCTGCTGAGTCTATACCGAGGAGGTGGTTTTGCCAAGACATCAATTCGCACTGTGGCAGCATAAATACGCTTGGTATAAATCAGTTTGGCCTTCACTCAAAAATCTCCCTTAATGTTATTGTGGAGATCAATCAGCAATTCATTGCTTTTAAAATGTAGGCCTAGTTAGTGGAGCTCTGCAGATGCACTTAAGCTGTACATGTGCAGAGCTCTCCTCACCTTCAGCCCAGAGTAACTCAGAGCACAAAGTAAAAACATTGATTCTATCAGAATGAATTAGGCATACATCTTTCTCAAAAGACAGCTGTCAATATTACTATAGGGAAGCATCTCTGTAGCATTCTGGGTAGTAGGGGAATGTGTTTTTTCCTTATCTGATAATTTGGTTGGTATATCTTACAGGTTTGTTATAGTGATACATCTGTCCTATCCTTGCATAAGCCACTTAAAAATAGACAAAATGACTGTTTCACCTGCATGAAAGTGCAATCAGTCAACAAGTCAAAACGGCTGCCTTGATTCATGCTTCTTATGACACAAAAGAGAATAAGCACGAATCCTGACTTGTAGCTTCAAGCATTAATATTCAAAATTTGGCTTCAGAGGATGTGAATTCCAAATTCTCCACATGCTGAATGCAAATCCTATCCTCTGATCTGGCAGCAATTTTATCACAAAGACATTTTGAGCACAGTACATGAAAGAGGAAATGGAACAGAACTATAAATAAATATAATAATAAATATATTATTGTAGAAAGAAATGGCTCTGAAAAAGACACCAAAGCATGAGGACAATTCTTTGCTGTAAGGCTATGAAACCATTGTGAATCTAGTATGGAAAATGCCTCACCATCACAGATCTGTCTGGAACAGCGTTTGCGATAACATATAGTTGTCTAATATGCCATTTCGATGCCCCTGCCCATTTGAACATTAAGGCCTGTATTTCAAAATATTTGTAAAATATGGGATGAAATTTGCAATTTTTAACTGCTCAATGTAATCATTTATGATTAATTTTCAAATGTCCCATACCCTTGCCACCACACTACCTCTCTGTCTCCATCTTTGTAGCACTCCGAAACTCTACACCAAGTGAAGCACGCTCCATAAATGGTTCTTGTGGTCTCCTGTGGTTGTACTCCCTTACCTACTCCCTCTACTCTACTAACTCACGACTGTTCCATGTCCCTGTCTCCTCTATTCCACCACGCGAAGCTTTCAGCTACTTTGACCCTGTTCTCTGGAACTCTATCTCTCTAAGATTCTCTATCTGTCACTCTCCCTCTTTACCTTCAAAACCTTTCTAAAAAAACTATCTCTGATGACATTTTTGGTCACTTCCCTCCTATCATCCCCTCAGCCTTCTGTGTCTGTGAAGCACTTTGATACATTTCGTTTCATGACAGGTGCTTCAGGGGGTGCTATTCAAAATGAGAATGGATTTTCTCCCAGGTTCCTAGGTATGAATCCAGATAAGTTAACATATTCACCTCATGGCTGTTTGTGTCCCAGATGTAATGCTGTGTTCACTAACAAATGCAAGCTCTCTCTGCAGTTGATGGCAATTACTTGCATGTTCAGATGTTTTGACATTATAGTTTGGACTGTATCAAGTGTAAGGATTATTATAATTAGCGCTGTCCAATAACTATTGGCAGTGTTAACTTTTGCAAGCACAGTATTAGTGATGGTTTTATGTTCAATAGTGAGTGCTTACCAGATGAAAGTAAATCCCTCCCAGAGTCAGTTGTTCCACCAGCTTCATTCTCAGATGATTGGCTAAGATCCTTTATTTTTAATAGTAAATTGCCCTGGACTGGCTTTTAACTTTGTTTAATACTTATTTTCTAATCGAGATCTAGTTAATCACAACAGAGTCTGCACTCTCCCCAACGCAATAATAAATAATAATAAATTGGTCATTTCAATCCACGACTGTTTGTGGGACACTGCTGTGCGTAATTGGTTGCCCGTTTCGCCCACAAATATACAGTCAATTCACTTTACAGCATATTCTGTGAAACGCTTTGAGACGTCGAGAAGAAGTGAAAAGCGCTATATCAAATGCAAGGATTATTTAGTATTATAACTCAGGCAGGGTTTCATAAACCAATCAATGGGCCCTATTTAGTGTAGGGCTGACTATTTAGTGTTGGGCTATTTGGGGCTGAGGGGTGAGGATTGTGCCATGATTTATATGAGCGTGTCGGAAAAAGCAAATATGCAACCCAAAAAATAATTTACAAGTCACTGCAGCAGCTGTCATTCACAATCCAATTTGTCTTGGGGACAAAGCAAAGCTGGGGTTGAGTCCCGATTTGACAGTCAGAAGATACCATTCTCACAGGAGCTGCTGCCAACCAGCAGCCATTTAGTCTTTCACATTAAACATCACACATTGCATTCAGTGATACTTATGAAATGTCGCTATTTAAGCCCTATATTTTTAAAATCAAACAGCCAAAATGGCCATTATCAACCAAGATAAGTATTTATAAGTAACTTGTCAGAATCTTCTAAGAAAGCAGGATTTGTTCTCTCTGATGAACTACAGTCTGGACGTTTCCTTTAATGCTGTATGTCAGGAAGAAATCACATGGTATAGACCTGTATTTATTGTTAACATGTTTGATGTATTTAGTTTAGTCTGCTGCATTACACAATTACACACTGGGGTACAATCTGCAGTATTCCTTAAATTTGCACCAATATGGTTATTATATTACTAACTGCCTAGTTATATTACTAACTACCTGCCCGTACCCTCCGTTCCTCTGGCTCCGGTCTGCTCCACGTCCCCCGCCCCAACCGCCCTACTATCGGTGGTCGGGCCTTCAGCCTCTCAGCCCCGAGGCTCTGGAACTCCATCCCCCAGTGCCTTCGCCGCTTCCTCCCTTTCCTCCTTCAAGGCCGGTCTCAAAACCTTTCTCTTTGACCGTGCCTTCAGCTCCCCTCTCGACTCTCTTCCTCCTCCTCGCTCCCTCCCTTCCCTCCCCTCACCCTGACCATTTCCCCCCTCCTCTCTCCCTCCCTTCCCTCCCCTCACCCTGACCATTTCCCCCTGCTCGGGTCATGACCCAACTGTGCAGCGCCTTGGGACGTCCTCCTGACGTGAAAGGCGCTCTATAAATGGAATCTTGTTGTTGTTGTTATTATCCCAATTAGCAGTGTTTAGTGTGAATGATAGGGGAGAGGGAAGGGAGGCGATAGAAGAATGATAAGTTTCCAGTGGCCAGCCAGGCTATTACAGCAAGTTTTGTGTGACACTACAAAATGTTAGTTTACAATATCCTCCTATGGGGGTGGGGAGAGCAGGGTTCCCTTGGAGCTGAATGGCATGTCTGCCAATGGAATATTGGAATTGAGCCAGCCCTCTATGGCGGTCTCAGTAGTCCGGTTATTGAGCCAGGTGGGTTTGCAGTACACTAGGGCACTGCTAATGATAGCACAGCCAGCCTGGTTCATCGGCAGGACTTGGAGGGGCAGACCAGACATTGGGGACAGGGAGTCATGCCACTCAGCTCCTGTTAACCTTGCAAGCCAAAGCTCTAACAGGTAGGATGGTCCTAGCTAGGGAAGCAGCAGGAAATCTTGCCAGACAGTGTTCTTAATGGCAAGCTATGCGGTTTTAGTTTGTTTGACTCCAGCAGTACCCCAATGCCTTGGCTCCTGACAACCTGCGCCTAATGCTTTCCGGAATTAGGTAAACAGGCTGCGTCCCTCCAGGGAGAGAGTGTCCATTCCATTCCAACAATCTATCTCTAGAATTTCCATGTGCAGGTGGGATGCATGGAAATCTTAGTTTGGTTTGGATACTCTTAAGCATTGTGACAGGTTTCTCCATGTGTTACACACCTGGCTGCCAAGAAAAAAGTTTACAATAAACACCTGGAATTGAAGTGATAATTAATTCTGGCGCTAATTTAAGAATACTTGAGGAGTACTACAGATTTTAATCCACTGGAATTATAGAATATTACAGCACAGAAAGAGGCCATTTGGCCAGCTCCTTGGAAGAGCTACCCATTCAGTCCCACTCCCCTGCTCTTTCCCCACTAAATGCAGAATGTAGTAAAATATAACAAAATAATGCTTATAGCTCAATAAAAAACTAAGCCCCAAAATATCCTCCAAAATGGAACCTATCGATCTCTGAGTTCAAGAACTTTGAGTTCACCAGCTACATGCTGCATTATTACAAGACATTGTTTTACAGACCAGCTCACTGTATTTCACATCCACGTTTTACAGATTTCAAATTAAATAAGGTTTTTTTAAAAGTCAAACAGATACCCAAAACAGTGTCCCTGGTACAAGCCAATTACTTGAAAAAATCATGTTAACATTCACATGTCAACAGTCGCTTGGCAAAGATCCAGATGTGGTTTTTATTCAGTTTACAAAGTATTTGATGTAATCCTGTCATCTGCCTTAAAGAGAACACACTTAACTCATTCAGCACTAAATACACCACTTGGCATTTTTCCATCTGATCCCAGGACAATGCCAGATGGCAGGTTTATCTCAGTTGACCAGAGGTTTGTGGCAGAAGGATGTGAAGTAGTTATAGGGGCGCTATCTTAAAAATAAGTTGTAAAGAAATAAGACGCTAATATAAATAATAATCATAATCTATCTTAAAGTTAGAATCTGATTGTTCAATAAAGATATAAAGGTTGTAAAAAATAGCCTGCACCACAAAATATAAACCTCTTGTCTTAAACTGTGGATTTACACTTGAAATGTTGTATTTAATTTTTGTTTTGACCTGGTTAGATCGACCACTAATAGATCTTGTGATGCTGACTGCATGGTTTTCATGCATTCAGCTTCTTGGCATAAGAGCCCAATTCACACATTGCAGAATCCAGTTATTGACCTTCTGGTTTACTAGCCCAAAGATCGGCAAAAAAACAAGTTGCATAATGAAAGCATGGAGTGAGAAAAGGTCACTTGACTCTTGAAATCCATTCACCACCAGAGTCCACAATAAATCTACTCCATCATGAATTTTACTTTACCCACTCTGCTCTCTGGAAGAAAGTTCTGCATGCATGCTGTTCCCCAAAGGTAATCAAATAAAAAATATTCATCAGCCCCACATATCTACTATTCAAACCCAACCTCCCTCCACAGATGATATCCTTTTCCTTATCCCCTAGAAGTATTGCATATTGTGGAGTCCTGTAGGTCAGTGGTTAGAGCACTCGTTTTGCAAAAGAGAGACCTGGGTTCGATTCCTGGCAGGGCCAAACCTTAGGCAGCTTTCCTTACTCCACACGCCTGATAATAATCCCTCAAAAAATACAATAATAAATTGATCACTTCAATCCACGACTATTTGTGGGACACTGCTGTGTGCAATTAGCTGCCTCATTTCGCCCACAAATATACAGTCTATTCTGTGAAGCGCTTTGAGACGTCTAGCAGACGTGAAAAGCGCTATATCAAATCCAAGGATTATTATTATTATTATTTATCTCTGTGAGTCAAATTTGAAGAATTCTTCAGTGTGTTCTGTTCCTTAATTATTGCAGATAATAATTAAGGCGCTGTCTAGAATTTGTGATGAAAAACATGTCTTTTCAAACCTTCATTTAATGACAGGCTTGGGACTGAACAGCCCTCTCTTGACATCAGGAAAATGATTTAGAATGATTTATCTCTCAGCCCTCTCTCTCACAGTCAGTGCTGACGTCCATGTCTTTATTTAGTTGCAGCGAGAGCCAATTTTTTGATTGCCAGGCGTGAGAAAAGCTTTTTTGAAATGTTAAACTCTTCCTTTCAAAACGATTTGGATGCCAGTATGTGGGAAAAGCGAGATGCACATTCTCCGCATTTCATTGCGAGACTTCCTGATCAGAGAGCAGATCTGGAAATCTTTAATTAGGGCATGAAATGCGCATTTCACACTTGTTTGGCAGATACTGGCCTAAATATACATTGAAAAAATTTAAAGTTGAAATCAATTGTTACAACCACAAAAAAAACACTCACTGTATAAAAAGCAAATTAGTGGTGTTTCTATTCTTGAAAGGCCCAGAGGGAAAATATTCTCACACAGTCAGGGAGTTTTCAATGCCAAAACTATTATCAAGGGCAGGTTTTAGACACATTTTCAATCACATTTTAACTTCTCCTTGATAAACACGAGTGATAGTTAAAGAACAGAGTTTAGAAATACTGCAATTTTGACCATATATATATTTGAGTATTAGACCTCTGTAAAATGTATTATGCAATATACTGGGGAGTTAAATCTATGAAGAGCCCATGATATAATAAATAAATCTAAAAATATTTCCTTTGATGTGAAACACTATCAGTATTTCATGTGTAATCTTTACATAGAATGTCTGTTGGATTCAAGTCCACAAAACTATTTGAGAGAAAATTAAAGACTTGAAGAAAAATAATATTAATGGGAAAAGAGCAAAGAAATAAGATTGCAATAGATGGCTCCAGTAGAGAATCTAATAGGCGTATAGACATGACAAACTGAATGGCTTCTTTACACACTATCATTTTTTACTATTCTATAGTATATACTATATTTGGTTATAAAATGTGCCTTCAAAAAATCAACATTTGGTGTGAATACACTAAAATCAAAACATGCAGATATTTCGAAAATAGAGCCTAAAATGTCTGAATAAAAGCCCACTAAATAAATGAGTGACAAGAGAGAATTGACATCAAGGTAAAATTACATTTCCCTTAAGACTGAATCAAATTCCAATTAAGGATATAAAAAACACAGTTTGAGTAAAGCTCTTTTCTTCATTGGGCCGTGATCCATCAACCTTACTATGGACTCTACTTCACGTATTTAATCTCCTGAGGTGATTACTGCTTTCTAAAGGTACCTAAAATAACCCCCAAAGAATAATAATCCTTGCATTTGATATTACAATACATTACAAAATTACATTTGTTTAACGCTTTTCACATCGGGAGGACATTTCAAAGCACTGGACAGTCAGGGATTTGGACCCAAGCTGGGGGTCGAGATCGGGGAAGGTAGAAGGGTGGCCGAAGGCTCCGTCGAAGAGGAGGGTTTTAAGACGCGCCTTAAAGGAGGCAAGGGAGGAAGCGAGGTAAAGGGAATTCCAAAGGGTGAGGGCAGAAAGGTTGAAGGCTCGACTGCTGATGGTGGGGCGGGCCAGGTGGGGGAATTGGAGCAAGCCCAGCCGGCTGAGTGGAGGGAGTGGACAGGTTGCTATGGAGTCAGCAGATCGCAGAGGTAGGAAGGAGCAAGGTGGGTGCAGGGCCTTGAAGTCGAGGATGAGGATTTTGAACTCTATCCTCTGAGGGATGGGGACCCAGTGGAGGCGGGCGTGGGTGGCGAGGTCATGGAACCTGCTGCAGGAGAAAACGTGAGCTGCAGAGTTCTGGATGATCTGTAGCTTGTGGAGGAAAGAGTTGGGATATTGTGTCTCATCATGTTGTCGAGACCTCTTAAAGTGTTTCACAGGATTTATTGTAAAGTTCAGTGACTGTGTATTTGTCGGTGAACACTACACATATCCAACTAATGAAACTCTTACTCAGTGAGTATGGATGTATGTCCAAAGTGTGGGCAGGAGAATGGAGGTAATGCTCTCACTCAACACGCTGATGATAGACTGGCCAACCTGACTCATCAGCAGGACTTGAAAGGGTAAACTGGTCACCAGGAGCAGAGATTCTTCCCACTTAGCTCCCGTTAACCCTGCAAACCAAAAGGCGATCTTAGCAATATCAATTTAGCAGCGAAAAGCTTACCAGACAGTGCTCTCAATGGCAAGCTGTGTGGATTTAGCTGGTTAAACTGCAGAAGTACCCCGGTGCACACTCTGGGATTCCCAAGCCTCGACTCTCACCAACCTGTGCTGAATACTTCAGCTAAGTAGGACATGTCCCTCCAGGGAGAGAGTGTACATTCCAAACCAGAAACATAGAAATTAGCATTCGCCTACAAAACACGCAGTCATTCAAATTTAAAATAAAAGTTTGTGCAGTGCTTTGAGATCTTCCCCTGACATGAATGGCACTATTTTAAATCGAAAGAAATTCCTATGTGTGGGTGGCAGGCACGTCTGGAATTCTTGGATACCCTTAAGCTTGGTGATGGGTTTCTGCATGTATCAGACATCTGGCTGACCGAAACAAATTGAATTGCCACAATAGGTTTTTCTACATAGGGGCATAGAGTACAAAGGTAAAGCAATAATGCTAAGTTTGTATAAATCATTGGTTAGATTTCAATTGGGATACAATGCTATTTTGAGCATCTCACTGCAGGAAGGATGTTAAAAAGACCTTGAAGAGGAGATTTATGAGAATAATTCTGGGGATGAGGCCTATAGTCATGAGGTAAGATTGGAGAAGCTGGATCTGTTTTCATTGGAGCAGAGAATGTTGGGAGGCGACCTGCTAGAGGTGGACAAAATTAAGAGGGGTTCTGATAGGGTTAATAGAGAGAAACTATTTCCTACTGGTAAGGGAATCAGTGACTAGGAGCCATAAATTTAAGATACCCACAAGAAATATTTTCACCTAGCGTTGTTACAATATTCAATGCCCTGCCAAGTAAAGTGGTAGAGGTAGAGTCCACTGTGGGTTTTGAGAAGGCTGCAGATAGGTACATGAGAGTTAGAGGTTTAAAGGAGTAGTAGGATGCGGCAGGAAATTTCCATGATTATAAGGTAAAAGTCTCTGTGAAAAAAATCAATTTGTGAAATTAACTTATTATTATTATTATAAGTCATTATTTTGTTTGTATTATTATGGGAGTGTAATATTAACTTATCTTACACTGAAACAAATGCCTGAAAGCTTATAATATTCACACTGAAACACAAGCCTGTCAGAGGTTACAATATCTACACTAAAACACAGCCCTGACTGCACTTACAGGATCTCACACAAAAACACAGCCCTGACTGCACTTACAGTATCTCACACTAAAACACAGCCTTACTATGCTAACTCATACTAAAATACAGACACGATCGTCCTTTCATTTAGTCATCAGGTAATTCATTTTTAAGAAGAATTTTCATCTGTGTCAAACACAATTGACTTTTCAAATGTTACAATTTTAATTTGTGATAAAGTTTTGTGTCTTGAACAATAACTACACTGAGGTACTATCTGACTGAACCCTCAAATCCAGAAAAAAATAGAGAGCATCAAATAAACACAGCGACCTACAACAAATTTTTGGAATAATTTCCCTCAACCTCCAGCCCATTATTGTGTCCGAGCAAGAACACGACTTCAGCATAACAAACTGTGAATGGATGGTGCCCAGGATCCATAGACAGTAACCGCAGGAGAGAAAAGATATGCTTCTCACTGCTCTTCTCTGTCATTTGTCACATTATCAATCGAGGGAACAATGGGGTGACAATTCAGAATTCCTGAATAAATGAGTTAATGATAAGGATATTGATGGAACAGTTTGGAATATATAGTCAAAAACCTATCCTTAAAACCTTGCTGGAATAACAGGTTTGGGGCTGAACCAGTATTTAGCATGATCCTCACTTGCTTAAAAAGAAAAGAGATTGTGGATTGTGAAGACTTTTAATCCTATTCCCAGGAGCAGCAATTTAATGGTTCTTCACTAGATACCAGCTCAAAATGAATTTTAAAGGGGAAAAATGCTGCTGGAAGCTTCAGTCCCTTCTGTATGTGAAGAAAACATGGCCACTGTTTGAAACGCTGCCCAGAAGGAAGTTGGGGGGCGGAGGTGTTGAATCCCAAGGACAGGTTTATCCGTCTGTCCTGTCATTAAAGCATTCTTTAATTATCCTGTGTTAATTAAGAAACAAATTACAGATAGCAGTATTAAAATATCCTCCCCAGCCATGTTGGTTCATTGGTACCTAGATGTTACTTATAATAATCCTTACGGTTGAGGATCTTGAACTTTTAAGCCTGATGTTTCTCCATTTCTGAGCACAGGTGAAAGCTGCCTGCCTCCAATACCAAAAGGAAACAAAATAATTCAATACAATTTGGAAGCCTGGTTACCACAAGTAAGAAAATGTAGGGCACCAGGATCAATCAGTTTGCTTCGAGGAAACAAACCATTAATCTATGGGAAACGTTCAAGATAAATGTGCTGATGAGTTTTAACAGAGAAGATCACGTCACTTAATAATTCTTGAATCTGATATAGTACCTTTCATGATCAGAAGATGTGTCAAAGCACTTCGCAGGATTTATTGTAAAGTGGAGGGCCTGTGTGTTTTGTGGGCCAATGCGACAGACAATTTACGCACAGCAATGTCCCACAAACAGCCATGAAGCGAATGACCAATTTTATTTGAGGAATTTGAGGGATTAATTGAGGGACCGAACAGGTGGACGGAAACTTGGTTTGGCATCTCTTCCGAAGGACAGCACCTCCAACAAGGCAGTAACACTTCCAGCACTGTACAGGAGTGTCAGCCTAGACTGGAAGTTCAAAGTCCCGATGTGGGTCTTGAATTTACAACCTTCTGACTCAGAGGCGAGAGAGCACTATAAAAGATGTGTGAGCCAGGCTGACATGCTCATTTTAGTTTTAAACGTGGTTAAACAATCTTCCAAATAACATTTAAAAGATCAATATCTTCATGCTGAAAAAGGTTTGGCAGCTCTGTGCAAGTCTGTAATGGATTGTCAGTTCAGCACACATTTGGCATAATGATGTCCTTGTATGGAATGGTTTATCCAGGGAAGCAATGGAGGCAGATTGTATCAACAAATTCAAGAGCGAATTAGAAAGCTATTTGGTGTGGAATTAAATTGAGCAGTGTAAGAGATAAAATGGTGGAGAGTTTTTTTAAATGTACTTTGAGATCAGCCGGATATACTGCCGTTATCTTTTATATTCCTATTACTGTTCTTTATACTCCTGTGTTTCAATCTGTGAAGTAGATTTACAATTGTAATACATGTACATTTATATAGAGCCTTTTATGTCAGGAGGATGTCTCAAAGCGCTTCGCACTGCTGTTTGGGCACACTCGAACCAGGGATTGGGAGCTGAAGAGGGTGGAGAGAGAAAAAATGACCAAAGGTGTGGTCAAAGAGGTGGGTATTGATGTGGGCTTTGAATAATAATAATAATAATCCTTGCATTTGATATAGCGCTTTTCACGTCGGGAGGACATCCCAAAGCACTTCACAGAACACACTGTAAAGTGAATTGACTGTATATTTGTGGGTAAACGCAGCAGCCAATTGCGCACAGCAATGTCCCACAAACAGTCGTAGATTGAAAATGACCAATTTATTATTGTTTTTGGTTTTGGAGGGATTATTATTAGGCGTGTGGAGTAAGGAAACTTGCCCAAGGTTTCGCCCTGCCTGGAATTGAACTCAGGTCTCTCACTTGCAAAGCGAGTGCTCTAACCACTGAGCTACAGGACTCCACTGGTGAGAATGGAGGGCACGAGTCAGAAGGAGTTCTGGAGAGTGGGGGCAAAAAGGCTGAAAGCTCGTCTATCAATTGTGGGGTAGATCGAGCAGGGACATGAAACAGACTAGTGTTTGCTGAGCAAAACGATCGGCCAAGATGGTGGGGTTGCATGAGATCACAGAGGTAGGACAAGATTTGTATCAAATTTAAAAAGTTCATCAAAAACTCTATCAAAGACAACATTGGCTTTTTTAAAACAAATAGGGAAAAAAATGAATGATATCTATTATTAACTATACAATACTTGCATAAGAGCGTGAGAAAAGGGAACTGGGAGAATTTTTGGGAAGGATATAACAGTTTGAATTTATGAATAATAGTAAAGTTAAGAAATTGCAAAGTCAAAACCTCAATTACATAATCATAGAAGCACATCAATAATTAGAACTGATAATGCTTTGCACCACACCAAACAATAAGCTGTTAACGACAACTGCATCCAACTTGATGTATGCTCAAAAATACAGAGAAGAATTGATACTGAGACATCATTACCAAGGAGTAATCTTATCAACTGGGTTCAGATGATGTGATCAATATTAATGGCTTTGTATCTATTATCTAAACCCTTAAATGAGATCACAGCTTGCTCTCTTGTTATAACGAGGGATATTTTTCACATTTCATAATAATAATAATTCTTGCATTCGATATAGCCCCTATCACTTCAGGAGGATGTCTCAAAGGGTTTCACATAATATACTGCAAAATGTGTATTTTGTGTATTTTGTAGGAGAATGCAGCAGCCCATTTGTACATAGTAATTTCCTACAAACAGCCAAGAAGTGAATGACTAATTTTATTTGAGGGTTTATGGTCCAGGTCCCTGGGAGAAACTCCCTTCATAACCGACTCAATGTGATGAGTATATTCAATTTGTTATGAAATGCTCCTTTCCAGAGATTCCTAAAGACTGATCCCAGAACCAGCCCCTGCTCCTATTTTCAATACATTGAATTCATCCTGTTCCTGCTTTCAAAATAATCAGCACCATCTTGGAAATCAGGAACCATTCTCACTCTCCTTCCCCCCCCACCATGTGTTTGTCACAATGCTAACACCCAAAATTTTGTAACTTTGATGCTGCTCCAGTTTATGGAATTGGAATTTGAGTGCAGGTATGAACAGCGTACCGACTTAACTAACACAATATCCTGTGAAGCGGCATTCAAATGCTGACTCCAGTCAAACACTTCGGAACAGGGCGAAGTAATGCTGAATACTGTAATACGATAAAGTGAGAGCCTAATAAGCATTTAATTTTTGAATAAATAATAATTTTAAACGTGTACAATCCTGTATTCTACAAGGCCTTGATCTCCATTATATAGCAATTCCTTGGTAACTAATGGCAATCAGCAAGCCGAATGCCCAATGTGATGTAATGTAAAGAGTAGACAGACTTTTAATTAAGATAACACAATTAGTAAGACCCTTACGAACAAGCATGTAATGTAAATAACATGTTTAAATAATTTGTAAATCTCAGCGCATTTGACTAAAACATGCAAATTTGACAAAATCTCTGAATCCTGAATTTTGGTTACTCCAGCTGACCCTGTATTTCTGTTACCTTTAGCATCAAGGACACAACCAATGGCTCCTCCACACATATGTTACAATGTGACTGAGTAACTTGGGAGAATCAGTTAATTGTGGTTACACACCCACCGCACATACACACATGAGCATAATTAATTGCCCTGCTTCATATGTTAATGTGATTATGTAACTGGAGCAGATCAGACGTTTTACTGGTTCATATTTGTCCTCAGTCATCATTTTAGGAGTTTGTTGTGAACCTAATAAAAGTCTCCAGCTTTTAAAATCAAAGTGGCTCCAGGTTCCTGAAATTCAAGGTGACATCAATTTATTTCAAAGGGCAGTCATAGCAGGAATGCAATGCGCTGGTCACTGGGGGGAAATGAGGGGGAGGCAACCACCATATTTAAGAATACCTGGCAATAAGCAGCATTTCAAAATGTGGCAAAAATCTATGAGCAAAAATTTCTCATTTGTTAAGTACACC
This sequence comes from Callorhinchus milii, assembly GCF_018977255.1. Classification (NCBI taxonomy): domain Eukaryota; kingdom Metazoa; phylum Chordata; class Chondrichthyes; order Chimaeriformes; family Callorhinchidae; genus Callorhinchus; species Callorhinchus milii. Next base: position 90,156,989 of record NW_024704743.1, read on the forward strand.
TGCAGTTGTAAGGGGTGGATTACATAACTATTTTGAAAGCAGAATCTTGTTTATCTTAATGAATCTATAGGATAATAAAGTATCTCATTCAAATCAGAATATTTGTTACAGTAATCCGGTATGGCCATGACATGCCAATGTTTCACTTCATCAGGTCAGAATCTGCTATGAGCTGGAAACCAAGCTGCAGTTCCTCATGAAACAAATATTCAGGGGGTTCTCTTGTTGCCCTACTCTCTTGTTTTGGGCTGGGTGGGAGTCAAGGGAAAGACTCCATCAAATGTCCTCTACAAATCTTAGGAATGACAGTCCATTTTTCACTCAGATGTGGAGACTAACATTGTGTGCTTTTAATGAAAATACACATGTTTAAGCAAGGTGATTTTACCGGAGGAGGATGAAAGAGAAGGGAAAACCCCATTCTGAACATACACTGCCAAAGACACTGCACCTCGTGGCAAAAGGAGTAAGGCCCGATATTTTATTTTTGGACATGCTCCAAGTTCAAACTTTCATTCCTAACTCAATTACCCAATTAATTCTACCCTCATTTGCCAATCTAAGTGTGGTCACCAGATTGTTTTTGACTTGTTGGAATCCCACGCCTGAGATAGGCTAGTGTTACTTCATTAAGTCAATGATGTAAACCTAAGAACGTTGCATTGGGTTTTGCGCTGATCAGCACTGATGTCAAATGCAAAGAGAACAGTGGTCACAATCATGTGTCTGAAGATCACATATTTTCACCTGACCTTTACAGCTAATGAGCAAATCCCCTATTTATTCCTTGTTCAGAGAGGGTTAGTTTTTGTCAGCTGGAGTAAAATAACTTTGGTTGTAGATGGTACTAAAGCACAGGACATTAACATGCAGTTATTTTTATTTAACAAAATGATGTATTTTTTACACCAACAACTCTCTCAGTTACTAAGGCAGCCCTGCTCTTACTCTTGTTCATCTGTTCATATGACAGGAGCAGGAAGTGCTTCAGTAAGTTAGTCTGATGATGGCCATCTCTTTCATCCTCATGCTAGCAAAAACACGTTGTGCTAAATTCAGCTAACATCAAAAGGTCAATTGCCCAAGACGTAAAGTATCCTTGTAAAAGGCCTATAAGTGTGTAGAGTCTGTTACTATCCTCCATATGTGTACCTACACCCATATCAATGTCAAAACATACAAGCTTTTAAAGTCGCAGAGCATCAACATTATGAGAACTACTAGTACCATCAAACCTGTCTTCCAAAAGATGATGACTTATTCAGAGTATTTGTAGCCAACATTAGAGTGCTTGTCAATGAGCAATATCATTAACTGGAAGAGGGTATCATAACAAAGAAAAGCAAATTCAACAATTCATTCCAGCTTGGAACCAAAATGTTAACAGACATTAGAAATGCGATCTACCACACCTTACCACTGTTTTCTAGTTAGAATCATCAGATCTATGTAGAAAAGAGAGCAATGTTTGGATCTACCTCAAGGGTGAATGGTGATAGGTTGAACAATTGACTGAGCAGAGGCGAGGTTCCCTTCTCTTTTACAAACATTTTTTTTCACTCAAACGTTCTTCCCTCCTCTCTAGAAGACAATGCTCCACATACAGTTCACAGCTTCCTTCAGCATATTAGCCAAGAGGCCATTCTCCATGTGTGTGCTTTAATACAGAGCTCTGGCAGGCATTGCAGCCTTGGGAGTAGGGGAGGAGTTACAACAAAATCCTATCCTGCCTCACGTGATGCACACACAAACAAACAAAATTACATTTGTATAGCGCCTTTCACATCAGGAGGATGCCCCAAGGCACACATTAAATAGACAATGATAAAATCAACCATTCCCCCCTCCACTTCCCACCCTTCACTGAAAAAATGCATACAGCGGTGCGAGGTAATGGTAAGAGATATAAAATAAAACAAATAGTTTACTTCTGACATTTTCAGAACTCCAGTAATAGACGTTAACATAAGCAACTTGCATTTATACCATGCCCTACACATGAGATAGCATCTCAATCATATATCAAATATGAGCACTTAATCAATCATATATCAACCATGACTCCAAGAGGGAATGGCAAACATATGTAAAGAATATGATTTTATGACTGTTTATTACTTAAACATCACTTTGACCTCTTGGATATTAGAAGAACAGAGCAAGCATTAGATTCTTTAGATATTGACATTTCAATGCTGTAACTCAAAGCCTATATGCGTTAAAGTTCCCTAAAAGGCAACAAACATAGGTGCAGTCAACAAATGTTAATTATTCATTAGTTTATCCTATTATTATTCACTAACTATTCATTATATTTATATGGTACCTTTCACGTCAGGAGGACGTCTCAAAGCTGGCTGAGTGTCCGATCTGAAGGTGGGAACAGAGAGGGGTGAAGTAGGGTAAAGGTGACTGAAGGTGTGGTCAAAGATTAATATATTTGTACCAATTGCTTTCTTTAATTGACTTCCATTCTCATTGTATTCTATCACACACAATGACTATTTTTGGACATTTCCAAATTTTGCAGTGGCTGTAAAGCATGGAAATGGTGTGCCTAATTCTGCTTTCACCAATAAGAAGAATATTTTCCCATCTAATCTCTCAAAATGAGTTGTGAGCTGAACATGCACATATCCAAGACAAACCAATTTCTCAAAGAAGTGTTGTTCCAGCTATTCATAGGAATGAGAAACATCAAGAAATGAAGGCCTTCAGCCTTTCTGCCCCCACTCTCTGGAACTCCATTCCTTCACCCCTTCTCTTCAAGGTTCATTTTAAGACCTTCCTCTTGACTGTGCCTTCCATCATCTTCCCACCTCCATCCCTCTTGGCTCCCACACCACTCAAATCCAACCCCCAGCTCGGGGTCAAACCCTCGACTATCCAAACCCTCAACTTCCTTCCTACAGGAAAGTCACTACATAAATGTAATTTGTAGTTATTGTTGTTTCTATCATGGAAAAATTATTATTACCATAGTATACTTATAGATGTGATCCATTATTATTTCACTCATCTCCTTACAACAGAATTCATACTTTGTGATCTTCTCATCTAATTCAACAATTAAGGACTAAAATTCCTCTGTTCATCAATATTAATAAAAATGTTAAGATGTATACAGAGTCGCACAGGGTTATTTTACAGGAGAACCAAAAATTCCAACCCCTCAAAAACTAGAGTAAAAATACTTGGTCCTAGTGTAAAAGCCACAAAAAAATATGTTTCAGTTATCAATAAATCCAAATTAGAATAAATATCTAGGGTGTCCTCCTTCTGATAACTGCACATGGTATCAAAATAGTTTCAAGCTGAGATAACTGGTAACAGACTCAATTTTATGTTCACTAACGGGTACACTGAGGGGTGTTTCTGTTGGGATGTAGCTTATGTTATAGTTGTAAATGGAATGAAAAGCAGGAGAGTATTGGCACTGTGCAGCTTCATTCAATAAATGTACAGGTCAGTGGGACTAGAGCCAGGAATATGGACCACCCCTACGATTACAAGTCAGTTGAGCTCTCTATAACTATTTCAATGGCTCAACCATATTTGAATGTAGTGCAGCAGATTGGCTGAATGCTATTAGTTTCCAACCTGATTGAGGATTTCTTCATAAGATATGAGAGGGAGATATTCTCCACTCAGCAATAAATCTATTGAGCTTGCCAGTGTTTGGTTATAATAGGAGAATACAATAATATCCACTATGAAAAAAGCATTTGGCCACACGGCAAAGACAAAGAGCAAATATGAAATGAAGTAGATCTTTGCTAATCAACAGTGGCACAATTAATCGGAAGTTGGTAAATTTAACAACAAACAAACAGAGAATAATCTCTATTACATAACACATCAACACTATAAAGCTATAACGCCAAATGGGCCAGCACCATAACTTTTGAGTTTTTCCACATGAGGTACAATTTCTTCAGTTACTTTGTAGTGATGAAGCACCCCCAGGATCTCCAAATACTGTAGTAACAACAAATGTTTAAAAGTGGTCTACAAGCTCACCAAGCAACAACAATAAATTGCATTTATATAGCGCCACTCAAGCAGGTAGCATCCCAGAGCGCTTGACAGTGGCAGAGGGGAGAGGTGACCATAAGCGCCTTGGGATATCCCCCCGATGTGAAAGGTGATATACAAATTTAATTGTTGTTGTTGTTGTTAGCACTGTGGAAAAGTAAGGTCTTCAGGCACGACCTGAAGATGAGAAAGGAGGGGGCAAGGCAGAGGGATTGAAAGAGAGTATTCCAGAGTTTCGGACCGTAATGGCTGAAAACACGACCACTGATGGAGAAATGGAGGACACAAAGGAAAAGCAGGAGGCCAGAGCCAGTCGAACAGAGGCAACAGCTAGTGGGTTGGGGAGTAAGCAGGTCGGAGAGGTGCCAGGGCATGAGGCGATTTGAAAAGGTTTGGTGATATGAAGCCAGTGGAGCCTGGCTAGACCTGGTGTGATGGGGGTACAGAGTTTAGTGGGGGTGAGTATGCGGGCGGCGGAGTTTTGGTTCAACTGAATTTTCTGGAGAATGGAGCTGGGGAAACTGGCGAGGTGGGCATTTGAGTAGTCGAGGTGGAAGGTGACAAATGGATGGATGAGTCACGAACTCAAGGACGACAAGCAAGTTAAGATGCAGGTGTGCGAATAGGATAAGTTTCGTTTGAGTTCTTTGCTATATTGCATATGAAATGGTTATTTTTGTAAAAAATCTCCAATATAAAAGCTAAAATATTGAGCCACAGTTGAACATGTTTCAGGTTTACCTTTTGAACTGTTCCACATGTACACAGCGTTGATTTCTTATCAATGATCTGGTCTTGGACAACATGGTATACAGGAGTAAACTGTTCACTTCTTTACTTTTGTCTAGTTTTATATTCCAATAATCTATTTGGAATAATTTCCTTCACTTCTTGATTCTTGTCACAAATATCTAAAAATATATCAATATCTAAAACAATCTAAGGTGAATACCATATTAAGATAACATTTATCGCTGTTATCNTTTTTTCAAATTTCAAGACAAAATAAAATCAGATTCAATCAGAATAACCCTTTAGGAAGTCGTTAAAAAGTACCCTCATAATAAAGCATCTGTTTAGACAATGCCCTACGTTTTAAACAAAATAATATTCATTTACCAACATCAAAAGAAATTATCTCGAGTCAACTGCAAAAAAAATCATCAATACTCTAGAAAACAGGTGGTTTCAACTAAGCTTGGGAACTGTAACCAACATTATACTTATAAATTATTACTGTCTCATTAATTTTTATTATTTCTTTTCTAGGACATTTTCTGAAAAACTGTGTGTATTTTACAGACCATTATCTCCTTGAGCTTTCAAAGCAAGTGTCCATTCATTTTACTTCCGTTAAATTAAATTTTCAATTAATTTAGAAATATATTTACACAATGTGAATTTCCTCATAGGCCCTTAATTAAAATCAGGTCGGTCCTTTAACCAGGTAAAAAGAAAAGGAAAGACAGATCACGCTTACCTTTTTCACTGACACTTTCACTCTCAATCTCTACATCATCACAGCTGGTATATTCTGGGGTGGATGCCAACTCTTCCTCAGAGCTACTTAATGAGACCTGACGCATTTTACCTCCTTTTTTCGTTTTATGTGGCTTGGGTGGTGGCGGCCTTACCGATTCAGACTGATCTGAGCTGAGCGAGTCATTTCGGAGCATGGTTTCCATCTTTTCCCGCTTTGTTTTCTTTACGGCAGAACTGGGGTCCAAGTGATGCTGTTTCCTCAATGAATCAGAGTGACGCATGTCACTCCTATCTAAGGGGATTGGGCTTCGTCTAGGTGTTGGTGGACTGTGATTTGAGGTCCTTTGCCAACCTGGACTAGGCCCTTGCATGTCTTGAGTTCTTTCCATAGAATAAGAACGTTGACTTTGCAGAGGAGCTCTGCGGTCAGACCCAGAGCGCTGCCTTGACTGCCTTTCCGTTCGAAGCATTGAGAATTGTGCATCATCCATCTCGGTGTATGCCAACGACGCATCACTGTGCCTTCGTTCATGGCGCGCCCTGGACACTTCAGCGTGAATTCGCATTTGCTCTTCGTACGGCTGAGGTTTGACTGGATAACGTGCTAAATTTGGGTCACTACGATAACGCGTTTGGTACTCCTCCTCCCGCCTCTGCCTTTCATACTCGTCCCTGCTTTCTATATCGAGATCCTCGTCTACCAACTCTCGGAATTCCTGAGTTCGCCGTCGAATCCTGCGACCAGAGTCCCTGCTTTCTCTGTATTCAAGATGTTCAGAGTCATCATAAATCCGTGACCCACGTTGGGATCGCTTGTCGCGTTCTGCATATTCTGTGGGTGATCTCTGCATTGCACTTTCCAATAGTGCATACTGTGCTGCCTCTGCTCTCTCGTCTCTCTGGTCGTATTTGCGGTTGTGTTCCCTGGATGTTGATGGGCTCCTTTTCCTGCAGAGAAATACAAACAACTGATTGAGTCCTCAAGAACAATCTCAAGGTTTAAGCAAAATAAGAAAATTTAAGCATCAAAATGTTTCATCAGTTCTTTCGTCCCATTGATGAAAGTTTAAACTTGTCCTCGTGTTTCAGGTAGATGCTAAAGAACCCGTGACACTATTCAAAACGAGAAGGAAGTTTATCGCAGTGTCCTGACCAGTAATCCTCCCGTTAAATTGATCGTTCATTTCTCAGCTGTTTGGGAGACGTCACTGTTATGCAAATTGGTTGCTGAGTTCGTACAGTCACTACACATAACATTAATTACTGTAAAGTACTTTGAGACATTTTTACTTTAAAGGTGCTATTTCGAAGGCAATCATTATTTTTATTATTATTTTGATGAGTAATCCTCACTGCAGAGGAAAGAGGATGTTGTTTTGTCTATTGTAATTCCCGAATATTATAATATATTTATTCACATTGGGTATGCAATTCATCCTTAAATATGGGAAAAAAAGCGTCAAAGCACTTGAACCTCAGTATCAAATCATTTGAATATTCATCACAGTACATTGCTTTGAGCAGTAATCGTCAATATCCTGACCACATTGTCAACTGCTAAGTTTTAAGGTTACAACCTTTATACTTGTTTTATTTCCAGCATTCTACCTGGCTTTACCTGTGTACTTGCCATTGCATATCTGTGAGGTCGAAAGCATCCTGTCCAGAAGAATGCATCAAATCCTGGGCCAGCAAACACTTTTGTTTAATCTCCCTGGTCACAGTAAAATCACATCCAAAGCTTTGAACAACTGCACCCTAGCTGAGGCTGTAGCTCAGAAATGATTCTCGCCGTGCACCATAATTTTATCCGCACTAACAACCAGAATCTGCTTAAACATTTCAAACATGGAAATGGGATATCAGACCCACCAACCCAACTTTGATACGTGACGACTGAGAGTGGAGGCTGTCGGGAGGAGGAGGAGCAAGAAGCGTTAGAGTTTAATGCTGTTATCATGTGCTGTATATAGCTGGAGGTCAAGTCCGATTTTACCCTCCAAGGAGGATTATGGTACTTAGCTGATTACTGCCAGACAGTTGTGCCTGTAAAATACATGCTCCCGGCTTTAGCATTTCCCTTCTGTATCACAGAAATGATTATTTTGCTCAGAATGTTACACTCAGATTTAACTAAATCCTCCATTTATAATAGCTTTAAAAAAACAGCACTTTTCAATCTCAGAGACCTACATCACTGAGAATGCACTGAAACAGTAAGTAGAGCACAGAACTACTAAAGGACAACTACTCCAACATGTGCCCTTGACCTTGTAACACACAAGCAACAGATTGGGTTATTCACATCAGGTCAAGACACGGTTTCCGAATTCATCTCAGGGGAGTGTCACTTTTCTCAGTGAGTTCTCAAATCGGACAATTTTGATTTATATTTCTGCATTTTTATCTCTCTTTNAAAAAAATCACATAGAGCTTTTCATTTTTGTTGTAAATGCCAAAGTAGTCAGCTGGTGACTTTATGATGTGATTGGCGCCATGCCAGTTCTGGGAATCATGTCAGTTTAGTCATGGGTACTGCTCAGCCCAGATCATTGCAAGGAGCTGCTGCCAAATGTCCCTGAGGACTCGCTGCTCTTGTGGCGAGGTTGTAGAGTCAATGAAGTGGAAGCAAAACAAGAGAGCTCGCTTTTTGTGGGATCAGGAGGGATGATGGAGGAAAGAATCAGAGGCCTGCTTTAAGGGTTCAGGTATCATAACTGCTGAAATATAAGAGTAGTTACAGTATCTCATAACCAAATCAACTGAAAATGTTCCTTTCACTCCAGTTTATTGAATTACGCCATTGAATACATCAGTGCCTATGACTTGTGGCTGATTTCACAATGATTGGGCTAGAAAATTCAAAATTGTTAGTTTATATTTTGATACTTCTCGCTTGTTTAAATTTTTGCCATTGATGTTTTACTTTTCATGGTGACATTGGTCACTGTGACACTTTATTGGATTAGTGCTGTCTTCAACCTGCAAAATCATAAATTGGGCTGGGGAACCGACAAACTGATAATGTCTGGAAAATTATTAAAAAATTAAAAACATTTAAGTTAAAAACCATTCCAGTGTCCAGAAGTTAAAAGCAATCCAACCAAAAAAGTTCACACAACTTCGCGTATTTCAATTTGGGTTTAACAGAATGGATTTTTTTCACTATTAGTGAACTGAAAATACTAATTTATTCAATTATCAAGAAACACATCCAATGAGTTTAAGTGAATTTGCCACATCATGATATTTTAAATCACTTCCACTACCAGACTAAGATAAATGCAGTACAGATTTTATTACTTATGGTAGAGTTGAGTCAATATATTTAATTCTAACTTTCAAATTTTCAATATGAAACAAGTCTTTAAATCTTATTGATACATTAGGACTTATCATGAGTCATTTTCTAGTTCTGCTATTTTGGGTTTGCACCACAATTAATGATATGTTAACATAATGATGCCAACCACAACAAACATACATCGGTCAGCACCTTCTTTAATAGGTATTGACTCTGTACTGAGTCCAAGACAATCATTTGGTCCCATCATAGATTCTTGATTAACTGGGAATAATGCTCTAGGGTATGTATTATGTGTTAGTCAATTCTTAGCTCCTACAGTTTAAGTGAATTAGTAAAACTAAAGTTGCTACAGATTATGCTGCATAATTTAGATTCGTGATTTGGTCATTTTCTGTCCATTAGGTGGCATCACTGGGAAAAAACAGCCAGGGCCAGTGAAGTCTTGTGTGGGAGACAACCTGGGCTGTAGTTTAGGATGTTCTGCAGTCTGTGTAGGGAGGAGCTGGGGAGTCTGGTGAGCAGGGTATTCATATAGTCAAGCCTTACATGATGAAGACATGGATGAGGGTGTCGGCAGCCCAGGGGATAGCGGTAGATTTTGGGGATGTTGTGGAGGTGAGGGGAAGCCAAGTGGGACCCTGGATGTAGGATTGATGGGAATCAACCGAGATTCCACATTGGTTTTGCGAGTTGGATGTGGTCAGTCCCATATGTGAGAAGACTGGAGGCATTTTAAGGTAAGAACAAGGATTTTCAAGTCGATCTGTGAGGGAAGAGGGAGCCAGTGGAGTGTAGCGAGAATGGGCTCACAGAACATTGTGTCAAAGAGAATGTGGGCTGCAGATTTCTCAGCAGTTGACATGATGTTTGCTATTCTATGTGGTAAAATAGCAAATTAATGAATTGTATTTTTATAACGCCTCTGTCAAAATGACTCAGCACATTTCACAGTAATAATCAATACTAATGATCCTTGATTTGATACAGCACCTTATCACATCTTTTAGATGTCTCAAAGCGCTTCACAGAATATACGGTAAAGTCCTGACTTGAGGCTTGATCCCATGATCTTCTAAATCAGAATCAAGAGTGCTGCCAACTGAGCCAAGCTGGCACTAGCTACCAAAGTGAAGCTGTATATAGCTGCTTTATTCTAGCAGTGTAAGGCCTGAGTAGTTTTATAGTGTTACAAGCAATTTAAAGGCACTAATAATTAGAGGGAAACATTTGTCAGATGCTGAAACTTTCTAAAAACACATTAACATAGAGAATGAATGGATACCTGGGAATTATCTGATCAAGAATACAGGATAGATAGGAATGGATTACATGACAGCGATCCTATTGAGGGCTCAGGTGATATTGCAAACTGCAAAAGTGAAGCTCAAGTCATTTGCTGGTCATCTGAACCCTGAGGCTGAATTACTGCCTATAATCCTCTGCTGTCCATCCAATATTTATTATATTATATGTGGAGTGTTTCATTATCCTCCGATAGCACTGGTGCTTTTATCTTGTCATTGCCATTGGATGACGACAAAAAAATTATGTGGGATGCGTTTCAAAGGAAATTGCTCTCCTTGCTGTGATATTTAGTCTCTAAATTTTAGAGGATAACATGTATGGGAGCAATATCAAAGCCATAATGCCATCGAGGGAATTTAGATGAAATGAATTACATGAGTAAAGTTCAAGGAGTCCTAACAGTCACCTGAATAACATCTTCACTGATGAATTACAAGGCAATCATTCCCTGTTTATCAGATAAAAATGTACACTTGATATCAAAAACAAATTATTATTATTATAAATTGCAACTCCATGTACAGTAAGCTAATTTAAACAATGTAAAACAGTACAACCATTTCTACAATAATACATTTAAAAAAAGCACAAAAAGATTCTCATGAATCAAGATACTTGATTACCCCAATCTAACAAAAAATTGTTAATGATTCGAACTGTCCAGTAAACTTAATCTCGTTGTGCATCTCACATAAATCCAGGAAATCACACCATCATAAGTTGCCTATGTGAGTTATAGGAATGCATCAGATGATAATGCTTCAATAATTCAGGTTTTCGCTTAACAAATCCTCCTAACATGGAGTGCAAAACAAACCTCTTGTAGTCTCCTATAAGTTATTGGAAGGAACTGTATCCAATCAGCATTGCTGTATTTCTGTGCATTAACATACAACTCCAATCCTTTACTGGTGAATTTTAATTTGTTTTTCATCTTATCTGTAATTAGATATATAGCTTTCTTACCACCTGAAGGTTTTATTGATGCAGAGTTGAAAGGGATGCTTTTTTTTGTAAATGAAGTCAACGTTACCAAGATCCATATATTTTACAGAGAATCCAGCATTCTTTTTCACTGACTTTAAGAAAGGCACGTACAGATGTCAGAGACACTGAGTTAACATTGTGTTCACATGGATCTTCGCACACTGATAGCTTACAGTCTAAGTATGTGCATGCGGGTGAGAACAATGTATGAGAGTGGTAAGGGAGGTACTGCTCAGTAGAGTGGTGGGAGAGTCTGGGGATAGAATCATAATCTCTTCAACAACTCTGGTTGTGCTGAAGCTCTCCCCTTGCATTGGGGGAAAAGGGAGCGGATATGTGCCTGAGGGTGGTTGTGTTGAGTAAGTATCCAGGTGGGGAGCCCAGACTGCCTGGTGTTTATGCAGCTCCAGACAGAGGCGGCCATTGCTGATTGACAGATGTCCCCCAGGCATTTCATCCACATCTGTGAAGAGAAGGGGTGTACCTTTGCATTGTCAATAGCAAGTGTTACACATATGTGGGTATTGTGGGAGGTTCTTCAACAAGCAGGGTTCAGGAAGCATGGGTCTGAGCTGGAGAGGTATGATTACCGAAATGATGTCAGACCTTAAATCGTTAAAGTGTTTCCCATTGGACCACAGCTTGTCCACCTAAGGGTATCCTCAGTGATATCATTATAATACTAATAATACAATACAAAATTACATTTGTATAGTGCCTTTCATGTCGGGAGGACGTCCTATCCTTATGTCTGCTATTGTATCTAAAACATCAACACATCTCAAAGTACTTCATGGACATTGCTGACAAGTGTAGTGGCTGTGTCTGTAGGTAATTCTGAAGACCACATTCTCTGGCTGCCAGGATTAGTTGGAATGAGGGGGTGCTTCCAGCCCTCTGATGCTTTTCCAGTCTTCAAAAAATATGGGGTTATATGGAGCACTGGTTGTATTTCATTGTATGGCTAGGAATTCATGGAGAGTGATCCATTAGATTTGAGTTGCCCAATATTTCCTAAAGTTTAGGAAGCTGATTCTACCTCTACCTGGATGGCTGTAGGGATCCTTACACAGGATTGACTGAGAGCACATGATGGGAACAGTAAAATGGACTGAAGGAAAGGATCTTTACAGCAGTCATTATTTGGCAATTTACATTTTTCTTTGATCGATTATTTGAATAACACTGTAAACGCTCTATCCACTGATGCACTGGCATGCTGGAGTGTGAGCAAGATTTACTCCTCAGTCAACCAGACTCTGCGATTTGCATTCACTTGCAAGCAATTTTAAAAAATTGCATTTCTACGCAGTTATGTCCATGTTTCCTTTAGAATCACATTTCAAGAACATATGAAAACACACGAGGGCCAGATGAAAATGTGTCACAGAAAAAAAAACCTCAGGAGAACATCCAATTGAAAAAAAATGTTGCTTTACTTGATTCTAAAAATATTTCCTCCCATCATTAAACCGGCCACCTCCACATGTCCTATTACAAGGGCGAGCAAAATGGGTTGTGCAATCCTCGTCCTCACTTTCAAGGTCATCCATGGCCTTGCCCCCTCTTACCTCACTGACCTGCTGATTCCCTACCAACCTGCCCGTTCCCTCCGTTCAGCGGGCTCCAGCCTGCTCCATGTCTCCCGCCCGACTCGCCCTATCAGCCTCTCTGCCCCCACACTCTGGAACTCCATCCCACAGTCCCTTCACCTCATTTCCTCCCTTGCCTCCTTCAAGGCTGGTCTCAAAACCCTCATCTTCGATCGTGCCTTCAGTCGTCCTCCACCTCTCTGTCTTCCCTCACCCCTACCCCACCCCTCCTCCATGCTCAGGTCCTGACCCCTGACTGTCCAGCGCCTTGGGACATCCTCCTGACATGAAAGGCGCTCTATAAATGTAATTTTGTTGTTGTTGCAATCTTCCATGATATCCAGTGTCAATTCTGTGTTATGCACAGCTAACACAAAAGCACACAAATAACTCATTATTGGATCAAAGAAAGATAGTGAATCTTTTTCTTTTCTCGTTGTCCCTTTTCCTTCCCTTGCCACACACCAGGTGCCCCACTCTCCTGTATTAAGATGTGTTTCTGATGGAAAGCTGGCTCAGTTTCTCACCAAGTCTCTCTGGTGCATTTTAGTCTGAATAGGTGGGAGTACCAATCAACATAACTATTGCATGTGGCACCAGCAGTTTCACCAACAGGCTACCAGGCCACAGAGTGAAAGCCGTTTTAACAATCTCCAAAGTAGTTGAACGATGGCAGATCTTTTCTACTGCACATAGCAAAATATGATGATTGTTATCTCTGCATAATGTGCAATATAAAGAGGACTGATACAGTGTGAATCTCACTGCAGCCTCGCTAACTAGTCGAGCTGTTTTCTGGAGCAATGCGATTCAGATTGGTTGTAGTAAAAAATACAGCAGTGTGAATCACACAGGGCTTTGACCCTATCTTCCTTTGAAAGCTCTTAAGTCATCCAAATGGCATTGGGAGCTTTCACTGGACTATTTTGTAAAGTTATTAGAGTGCGTTAAATAATAACTCTTTAATAACATTAAAAACAAACACCTGATCTCAGAGCTCAGTGCATGTGAAGCTAAGCATAAAATTAGGCCTCTTGCTCCACATAATTCTTCACCTGGGAGCAGAGTAGTTTTGTGTATCTTGCGGCGAAACAATATAGCTTTAATAATTTCATCTTGCACAGTAAGATTGAAGAGAAGAAATACGGTGAACATAATTACACCATTTTAGTATAAAGACAGCAACATTCTCATGAACTGGTGATGTAAACAAATATTTTCATAAAATTAGCAACTAAATCAAACATTTTGTGTTGGCTTAAATTAATGGAGACTTGTTTTTGCCACTTGCCAACAATCCAGTTCCTGGATGGTGACTGATGTAGTGGAGTATATTCTCATTTGGCTAATTTCCTAGTGAAAATGTACTGTGTCATAGAATCAATGCAGTTATTAGGCTGACTGATGAACTTCAAAGCAAGCAAATACATTTTCCAATTGGCTAAATTTATGAATAGTAACACAATTTTAAAAAGATATATACATTGTACTAGTGGCAACTTCAAGCACAGTATTGAGCCAACAAATATGTATTGAATTCTAAAATGTTTAACTTAAGAAACAGCTTCTGGCCAAAACTATAACTTTGGCACTGACACAATAAACTGAGCAATTTTAAAAACTGTTGGAAATTCAGATTGTTTGGCGGTAAACACAGCGACTGCTCTGAGTCTGCTAATATGACTTCTGACTTTATCAGTGAACAGGATAACAGCTCTGCATCGCCTGTTAATTGACCTCTGACTGTTTCAGTGAACAGGGTAACAGCTCTGAGTTGCGACATCTGACTGTTAACAGTAAAAGACAGTTTGCATCAATAAGGTTTTCTCAGTTGGAATGGATAGATGTGCCTGTACTCTGTGCATGTACTGAAGGGCAATGATTTGTTCCTTCACTGCACAGATGATGCCATTTGGGACTCTCCACCACAGAATTCTCAAGCTAAATAGCAGGTAGAGTCAGTAGGAAGCGATGAAAAGAAGATCTAGTATCTAGACTCTACCTGTTATTTAGCTTGAGAATTCTGTGGTGGAGAGTCCCAAATGGCATCATCTGTGCAGTGAAGGAACAAATCATTGCCCTTCAGTACATACACAGAGTACAGGCACATCTATCTATAAAGATTACATTGGTACATGTACTTCCACATCTGCAAACCCACACAGACACACACACGTGTAAATACATAGACAACATACAGTACATTGTGCTTGTTTGATTATATATTATTTTATCGGCAATTCGTTCACGTAAACCCCACACTATTCACCATTCCCTTACTGAGAGGGTGCTCAGGTGCTATATGAGAGCAGCACAGCTGACTTATCACTTGATATCTCTCCCTCCCCTTTGTGGACTTGACTGGTGTGTGCTGGCCTGTTCCTGCAGTCAGCCAGCCCTGCTAATATCAACTATCATTTAGAGGATTTCTTAAGGTGAATCCAAGCCTAGTTACTCTGTAAAACTGCATATGAGTACCACACTGATTGATCATCAGATCCTGATACATATGGTACAACAACAACAACCACAACTTGCTTTTATATAGCACCCTTTACGCCAGACGGTGTCTCGGAGCCTTGGCACATTTTGTCCTGTTTCCAGGTTTGTGGGAGGGTGGGGGCAGAGGGAGAGATGCAATCAGCAACCAAACTACTGCAGTAGAAGGATAGACTGCAACTAAATTCCTTCATAGTCCAATGAGGGGCGGAAGGAATTTCTGTTGTTTGCTGGTGCACGTCAAAGCTGCCTCACAACAATACCACTTCTGATTGTCTAGTGGGGATAGGAGGAAGGAGTCCTCTTACACCCTTAAAGGTTAGGTAACTCACACACACACACACACACAACTGCACACCCACATCCAGCTCCCAATGACATATCTAGTAAAATATGAGTTGATAACATCTTTCTCTAACTAGAAACTTGGAGGTTATTCAGGTTGCCAGAGCTCTTTTATCAATATGAATTACAAAAATATGAAGTGCAGATTTCCACCTTGTCTTACCCTGTAAGATGATTATTTGTTAACATTTAAAATCGGCAGAATTGATGAAAATTCTTGAATTCTGTCTTAATTTGGAAGATTGCTTTTAAATGAACTGGCAGGCAAGAACCACTTTTTAAAAAATATCAGAGTTACCAAGAATTAAATTAACTTAACCTTTTTGCCAGCTTGGCTCAGTTGGTAGCATTTCCCCTCTGAGTCTGATGGTTGGGACTTTGAGCCCATTGTCGAGTCTGACAGTACAGGGCAGTGCTGCATTGCCAGAGGTGATGTCCTTCGGATGAGATATTAAATGTCTTATCTGCCTGTTCAGTTGATCCTATGGCACTATTTCAAAGAGAAAGGAGTTTCTCCTGGTGCCCTGGCCAACAATTCCCCAGATAAAATTGGTCATTCACCTCATGGCTGTTTGTAGGATATTATTGTGTGCAAGTTGGCTGCCGCATTGGCCTGCAAATACACACACTACAGTAGATACTGTGAAGTGCTTTGAAATGGTTCAACCTTGTGATAAGGCGCAATTTTCAAATGCAAGGATTAATATTATGTACAAAGCTGCACTTTTTTTAAGCACTGAATTTTGATGTATCACTGGATTTCAAGGAATTATTGGGTTCATCTATGCAAGAGAGCTAAAGTAACATGCACAGTTGGCAAGATCACTGAAGAATCCCGAGTGCTGATAGTATCTCCTAATATTAATCTGCTCTGATAATACTTCAGAGACGTTACCCCATATGAAGGGGGCTATATAAATTCAAATTGATACTGCTGTCATTATTAATTTGGCCTGATATTGGATAAAGCAACTCTTTCCAGGTAAAATCACACAGCGATACCTCTGACAGGAAAGGAAAGGAATGACTGTTAAAAGTGATCAATTCCTTAATTTTCAATAACAGGTCAAGACAGCATTCATTCTGTCTTTCATCTGCTGGATTCTCCATCTGTACTGCTGATAAGGAAAAAATTCCATTATGTAGTGAGGCAGAGTTAGTGAAGAATAATTCAGTGCACTACCTCATTTTGCATATTGGCATAGAGACTATTCAGTGTTCTTCCCATTCACCTACACCATAAGGTAATGATCATAGCAAAGAGAACAAGATAATGATAATGCCAAACAATTTTACATGTTTGATAGCATTAGTTAATGACAAAGATCAAGGCTGAGATATTATGCAAATAACTTGTGGCATTTATGCAACTTCTAGGTTATAACTCTGGCACCTAAACACATAGCTTGGCTGTGTGCTACAATCTATGAAATAGTCACAGTTTGGGCAAACACATCTGTATCGTTTGTGTTCTGACATCAGATAATGCATCATCTTCATTGCTGTGTGCTAACTGGCTGCTGCGTTCGCCCACAAAACACATAAGTCACTGCACTTAACAATATATCCTGTGAAGCACTTTGGGACATCCTCCCAACGTGAAAGGTGCTATACCAAATGTAACAATTATTATCTTTCTATAACATCTGTGGCATGGTGTAGTTATAGTCACCATCACCACCTGCACAATTGTTTATTGTGAACAAATACTGAAAATACTATGAAATAAATGGAATGTATGATTTCTCACACACCATTCATGCAAAAGGATCTAAACAGCTTGTACATTTTTACTCCATCCCCAGCAGTCTGAGAATGCCAAGCAAACAAAAACTATCTCTTCCAAAATCAACAGGGTGCTCTCAACTCTCAGCTCAGGCAGCAGGATCGATGTGGAATATCCCCAGTTTACAACACAAATATATAACAGATGGCACAAAGTCTATGTTACACATTCAGCAAAAATGCAAAGGTTTGAAAGCTGAAGAATTGCAAGCAAGAAAGATTAAATGATTCTGGTTTTTAACAGGACAGCATATTAAGTCTTCAAATTTGAAAGCTGAGTAACAACTTTAAAGATGCTAGGAGTGCACCTTTGAGTGTTTTTGTGCTAATGTATACATCTGTTAAACGACTGCTTTAATTTACTTCAGAGAAATCCACAGCAAAATAAGCGACTTCCTGTCAACAACAGTAACACATGCGTACTGAAGGAATTAAAAGCAACAACTTTTGCAAGACAGCAACTTTCAAGTGAATTGCCATCACCATAAATCTCCATTAAATGCTGGAAGCATAAGAGCAGCATCAGGCACGCTGCACAGTGCAATGCAATAAACTAGAGACAGCAAAGCAAGCAATACTCTCCAAACCAGTCAAAATAAACAGGATTTTGCTAGAATTGGAATTTCTCTTTTTGGTCAGCCAAGTGCCTGACACATGCTAAAACCCATCACCAAGGTTAAGAATATCTAAACCTGACTGAAATCCAAATATGCATTCCTGTGTATGAAATAGAATGAATACTCTCTCTAAATGGAATATAATGGAGGGAAGCACCCTGCTTGCCATTGGGAGCACTGTCTGTCAAGCTTCCCACTGTTTATTCAACTAGAACCAACTGATCCACTAGGGCTTTGGCTTGCACTGCTAACAGGAGCTGAGTGGGAAGAATCACTTCCCCCAGTGAATAGTCTGCTCTTTCAAGTCCTGCAGACAAGCCAGGCTGGCTAGTCTGTCATTAGCAATGCTTTGAAGTACTGCAGACCAGCCTGCCTCAGGAATTAAACTCCTGCAACTGCCACATAGGGCTCACTTAATTCTGAATTCCACACTGCCAATTACCTCAACTATCATCTTTGAGTCAGTTCATTCCCCATTTTTTTTTGGTCAGCCAGTCTGGCACCTGCAGAAAACCATCACCAGAAAACCATCACCATCCTTAAGAGTATCCACTCCATATTGAGATTTCTATGCATCTCACCTACACGTGGAAATCCCAGAGATATTTGTTCGAATGGAATGCACACTCTCTCCCTGGAGGGATACATCCTGCTTACCTAACTCCAGAAAGTATTAGGCACAAGTTGGCAAGAACCAAAGCTTGGGGATCCCAAGTGTGCGTTGCAGTACTGCTGGAATCTAACCAGCTAAACCGCATAGCTTGCCATTGAATTCACTACCTGGCAAGCTATCCTGCTGCTTATCCAGCTAGGACCACCTACCCATGAGGGCTTTGGCTGGTAGGGTTAACAGGAGCTGAGTGGGACGAAACCCTGCCCCAGTGACTGGTCTGCCCCTTCAAATCCTGTTGATGAGCCACATCAGCATTGCCCTGGAATACTAGGACCCAACTGGCTCAGGTACCACCGAGACTGCCTTAGAGGATTGCCTTCATTCTGATATTCTGTTTCCAAGCATGTCATATTCAAGTCAATTCAGCTACAAGTAGAGTCCACTTACCTCCCACTGAAGGAGGAAAGCTCATCCTGTTTATCCCCTCCCCACCTCAATCTGAAGATGGACAAGGAGGAGGGACTCAGGCAGAGAGTTCCAGAATCTTGGGGCATAGTGACTGAAAGCACGGCCGCTGATAATAATAATCCTTGCATTTGATATAGCGCTTTTCACATCAAGAGGACGTCCCAAAGCGCTTCACAGAACACACTGTAAAGTGAATTGACTGTATATTTGTGGGCGAACGCGGCAGCCAATTGCGCACAGCAATGTCCCACAAACAGTCATAGATTGAAAATGACCAATTTATTATTGTTTTTTGTTTTGGAGGGATTATTATTAGGTTCTGTGTGGAGTAAGGAAACTTGCCCAAGGTTTCGCCCTCTGCCTGGAATTGAACTCAGGTCTCTCGCTTGCAAAGCGAGTGCTCTAACCACTGAGCTACAGGACTCCTGTCCTGATGTTGGAGGGGAGGGGACAAAGGACAGGCAGGAGGTGGGTTGAGCAAAGGGATGGGTAGAGGAGTGGGCTGTAAGCAGCTCAGAGAGGTAGGAAGGTGCCAGGGCATGAATTAATTCATACACGAGTGCAAGGATCTTGAAATTGATCTGTTCTGCAATAGGAAGCCAGTGGAGCCTGGCAAGGAAAAATAAATACTGGTCATTCCAAAAATTCCTGGTAGCTTACTTATTTATCTAACTAAAATCTACTCTCCCACCGAAGCTTTGGCAACAGATCTTGTTTTTCCTCTCACTGGATGGATTTGAAGAAAGTCTCTGTTCTTTTTAGTTTAGGGCACCATTTTCTGGTTAGTTGTGCTAGGACTGTGCACACTCCCCAATGACTGATGACTAATTTAGTGCAGATGAAAGAACATCTACCTGTCATTTCTCTGCATACATGTAGAGCTGCCACTCTGGTGCTGAGGAAACATTTGAGAATAAGAACTTGAGTAACAAATGGCAATAAATGCTACCATTATTGGAGCCTACATGAACATTTCTGTGCTCTTCTGTTGTCATGTTTCAATTGCCCAGGTTGAGAAGTTCTAAAAAATATTAAAGTTTCTCCACTTTCAAAAGCATTTAAAGGAGCATAAGAGCAATTTACCATTGGGCGCTAGATTTATCGACTTGGGTGGGCAAAAGTTATCTTATTCTCCCCTCTACCGATAAATTTACCAATCACAGTGATGTGAGCTTATAAAGGGAAACCTATAATTTCAAGCTCACGCTGCAAAGGTTGGTTTCAAGTGTTCTGATACAGTCTCCTGACATGAAAGGTGCAACATGAATGTACACTACCACACAAAATTACATTGGTATAGTGCCTTTAAATTGTACTGGTCAACTATGAACCAGCAGAAATTTTGACCTGCTTGTCAAAAATACTGATGATAAAATTGCCCCTCCTTGGGTGTACATCTCAGCAATATCAACTTAGAATATATTTGGTAAGATGTTTTTTTGAATGATGGCATGGGAGTTTGTGGAGGGAAGGTTCAGTCAAAAGTCAAATAACATCACTGAAGAAATTGTGAGTTCTTTCCACAAACCCAACGCAGAAACTACTTTTATTTCCAACCTTGTAAGTCTCTTAGCTAAGCTCAGGCTGCAGAAGACCTGGAACCTCAATGAACAGCTCCCACAAATATACGAAGAAATAGTAAAAAAAGACAAACAAAAAGGCATTAGATCACTGACATTCCCATGTCTGGAATGTGTAGTTTTTGTCTGTCAAGGTAGCTCTAAACTTGCTTTAAAAAATGAAGTTAGATAACCTGTGCACTCTAGAAGTATTGTTTCTGACACCATCTCCCAAGGCATTTCTTATTGCCCCCAATCCAATCTGCAGTTGATTTACATTTAACCTTGCTCCCCGAAAATATCCCGGCACCAGTAGACAAAAGAAGCTGGTGGACATAACCTCAGGAGGAAAGAAAGATTACACTCTGGTCCCACGGAAGCATGTATCTCGGCAATCAGAGGGCAACTGAGAGTAGCTGCGGATTCTGTGATCTGGACTGTCTTAATCATCTTAGCTGAGAAAGGGAGCCTGGTAAGGCAGCAATAAAGTTTATCTCCATCTCCTTAGAGGGAGAGTAAGATGTTTCTCCGGTAGGGCACATCAATGTATTATTGCAACATGTCTCATTGTTTGTGGTTTGAGTAAAGCCTCCCATAGTAAGTTGGTGGTTTGGGTAACAGGCTGAGTCTGAGGCTCAGACAGTCTCACCTGGGCGAACAAATAAACCAGACCAAGTGGCTTCTCCGTGGGAAAGAGTGAAGGAAGGCAACGATTCATTGAGCAAGTCAACTCAGATATCTATCAAGTAATGCCTCGGAACTGGCTTTGGCAGAGACCTGGGAGTAGTGCATTTTTTTGGTTGCCTCCTCAGATGAAGAATGACAGGTAACATAAGCAGAGTTAAGGAGCAGATACCACAAAAATGGAGACAGGGAATTTCACAGGGAAGAGAACAAAGAGGATAAAATATACAAGATAAAAAAGTTTAAACACGAGCATATTTTTTTAATAGTTTAGGAAGTTATCATGCAATATAACAAAAATGATATAAAGGAAAATGATATGTAACCAAACGTCAAATGTGAACATGTAGTTTCACATGCACAAACATCTGATGTATGTGAGCCCAAGGCAACCTGCAGCCTAACCTCCCTCAATCCTCCGCAATAACAATAGGAGTCAACTGCTGGCAATCTGCAAGTTGGATTTGCTCTGTGCACTGCAATGCATCTCTGTCAGTCTTTATTTCTAGACTTAAAGTGCTTCTTTCGTGTAAAGAAAGAACTTTTTTTATATAGTGCCTAACATATTGAAATGGTTCAAAATACTTCCAAAGTAATTACTGTCAAATTGTAGTGACTGTTTTGGAGGAAAAACATGGCAGCCATTTTGTGCCGGCAAGCTCCCACAAATTGCAGTGAAATAAGGATTACTGGCTAGGATACCAGAGGAACCCCTTTCTTATTTTTGAACCGTCTCGTGGGATCTCAACATCCACCTGAGCATGTAAACAAGACCATGGTCTACCGTCAAGATTGTGCAAGAACAATAACAATAACCTGCAGTTATATAGTGCCCATCACACAGGGTAGCATCTTAGAACGCTTAACACTGGTGCAGTCTGACACCAAGCCAGAGAGAATAAGATAAACTACTTTCCAAAAATATTACAGTGTTCCATTTACGTTTTGGAATCAGTAAATGTCTTAGCATTTTTTTATACAACACTGTAATCGAAAATTATTGACAAGTTTGATTTCTTTACAAAAGTTTCTGAGCTCCAGTCTCACTGTGGCCCATTGTTGTCTCACAACTGTTCGTACAGCACACGATTTATTAAATAATCCAAAACTCTCCGGAAGAACAGTAGCCATTGCTCTGCAAATTCATTCTAAACCAGAGAAAGGGCCCTCAACCCTTTGGCTTTCACGTAGCAGTAATGTTCTGAGTAAAAATACCTTCTCGCTTATCAGCATTAGCCAGTAACAATGGGAAAATCCCATTACGAACAGACATCATCAAAGTTTTTACAATTATGGCGAGATGAATTTCAACTCGATAGTTCTTTATAGTTGGTTAGTTTATCAACAGCTTAACAAGAAAAGCGTGTGTGCACTGTGAAACGACAGAACTTCCCAGTGCAAAATATGTTAAGAAAAGAAAGACAACTCAAATAGTTAACATGCAATATCCCCTTGCTAGAACATTCTTTGATACGTTGCAGCCTCCAATGTATGGCTCGTTTATTCGCGCCAATTAAAGTCTACAAAAGACTGCCTATGTAAAGATAGTTCTCATTACGAAATGCTTTTCACAGGATGCTATTAAGTAGCATAAAAAGAGATTACTGAAGTTCAATTTTCAAATGACTCAGAGAAGAGAAACACTGTGACTTTAATTCATAAGGATTATCCAATAAACTATCCATAGAAATCTACAAAAATGGAACATTCTTACCTTGGTTCTGCGGCAGTCTCTCGAGTGACCCACTGCAAGTCTAGTCTGTACTGTCTATACCTGATACTAAAGCAGAACTTGCACAACGCACGCAACCCAACACCTGTGAGGGGATCAGTTCTCAAAATGACTAGCTGGAATTTTAGTTGGTACCTGCAGTCAGAAGCCTCGGTTTCCTGGATGGTAGGAAGTCTCCCAATCGTATAGAAAGCCCTGAACATCCACCCTCTATAGATACAGCACTGTAAGCAAGAGCAATCCCACTGCCCACCGCACCAATCATTTACTCAGTTTCAGATGCAAACACCAATTCCTTCAGGAGACTAGATACATGATTTAGACATCTGAAAATCTTTGTTGTAGTACACTGTGGTTCTACCTGGGTATTGTAACCGTTAAAGTCGATTACAAGATTTACGAGACTCACAGCTACCATAGGTCCCCCTGCAGCAAGAGGCAGGATAAAAAATATTGCCAAGCAATCAGCTGCACCTGCTTCAAATCCCAGAGCACTTTCTAAAAGCAACAGCCACAGTATCAGCAGCACAGCACAGCGCTGTATACACTGTGTTTAGACAGTATCAGCAGCACAGCGCTGTACATAGTATGTTTAGGCAGTATCAGCAGCACAGCGCTGTATACAGTGTGCTTAGACAGTATCAGCAGCACAGCGCTGTATACAGTGTGCTTAGACAGTATCAGCAGCACAGCGCTGTATACAGTGTGCTTAGACAGTATCAGCAGCACAGCGCTGTATACAGTGCGCTTAGACAGTATCAGCAGCCAACACAGCACCTTATACAATATGTTTAGACAGTAACAGCAGCCAGAACAGCGCTGTATACAGTGTGTTTACAGAAAAAAAACAGCAAAGCACTGAATACAATATGTTTACACAATATTAGCAGCACAGCACCTCAGTATGTTTATACAGTAGCAACAGCCCAGCACAGTGTGTTTACACAGCATCAGCCGTACCACACACAGTATATTTACACAGCAGCACTGCACACAGTGCTCTCTCTCTCCCCCTCCCCCGCTACAAGTGTACTTTGTTTGTCAGACGTATTATTTTTTTAAAATACAGGATTTCCTAAAAAAAAGTGCTATAGCCCCCCATTGAAGATCCATTTTAGTGAGATTGGTGTACAGGACATAGATTAAAGCAAGATAACACTGTAATAAATATTATTAATATTCTATTTAACTACATTTGAACAGCTCACAAGAATGTTATGTATTCCCTTTAATGAGGGCTTGCAGTATGGATGTACAACGCAAGGCTATATTTGTACAGTTTGCAAACAATGAAATCCATTTTTTCATCTGAAAGTGGGACACGGCACCTCTTTTGACCCACTCTCCTTGACACTGAAGAGTTGCACAGCATCCTTTCGATAATGTTGCAAATGGGAAAAAAATGTGCAGCACAGAAAAAATTGGCAGTCACAGGATCAAACATATTCCACTCGAAAATCAAGTCAAGACTCTCCTGAACCTATGCAAAGCACAGAATTTAAATTTCTCATCTTAGTTCTTATGGATCACTGAAAGGATGATTTTCTTAGATTTTAAGGCAGTTCCCATCTATTTGAAACCACTCTGTGCAGACAGTATTCCAACTTTTCAATCTACACCAACATGCGTTTTACAATATTGGAAGCTAGGCGTTTTAATCATTACGCAGGGTCATTTTCTAAAGAGATGGTATCTTTCCCTTCAATTCTATGAGATGTGATTTACTCACCGAATGCTGTTTAAAGCTTGCTCAAAAAGCTCACTTTGAAGAAGAATGTTATGATCATTCGAGAAAGCATCATTTAAACTGGTTAAAACAGAGCTGCAGAACTGACGCAGTGCCTCAAATTGCATCTTCAGCTCCTACCCTTGTACTGTAAACGCCGTCTACCTCGTATGTATCATCAAATGCCAAATGTCAATCAAGTACTCCGAGTCCTCCTGATCTGTGTGAAAAGTACGCTTTAATGAACACCGGTCAATAGTTAATTGTTCAAACACTGGTCGCTAATTCAGCCAGAACAGCTAAGCACTTTAAACGCCGTGACTGACTGTGGTAATAATGCTTTGCTGCACTGAGAGTTTCCCCATTCCCAGATGCAGTGTTGAGCGTTCACAGATTCGTAATATCTCAATGCTTATTAAACAAACACAAGGGCTTGATTCTTTTCATCAGGAATTCAAGCACATCTGGCTGCCAGCAATCAGGTCTCTAAAGTAATCAGAGTGAGGGAGTAAAGAAAACACTAACTCGCTGTGTGTGGAAGAGGGGAAAAGCAGCTCTTCTGCAAATCAAAAGAAATAATCTGCTCATCTGCAATTGCACCATAAGGGAATAGGATATTTTAGAATAACTGGAATATATCAATTAATATTAATGTAATTATACACAAAAAAGTTCATCCTCTATTTTGCAAACGTTACATTTCTGTAAAATGCACACTTATTTTGCACCAAAAACATAACAGTTGTGACAGTCTCCTCACCAGCCCAATTCACTATTAATGATTTGCCACAAAATAATAAGGAGGAGAACCTTACTGGTTGTAAAGAGAGAGACGCCAAGGTATCAAGTTACAGATACATGCAAGTCCCCTGGCTGGTGAGCGACATTAATGCCAAACCATCGTGGAGCCAAAGGTGCATCTATAATTCATCCCTCACCAGCTATTATTCCATAATTAATGTGCGAGTTGATAAAATCCTACATGTATTCCATATACTCATAAGTTATTAATTATATATGTATTACATATATTGTTCAGCAAACATTTTAACAAGTTTGTTCCAAAACATCCAAAGTTAGTAGCATGGTGCCACCTTATGTTGCAGTACCATCGCACAATATCACAAAGACGTGGGGACTGGGTTCAAGATCGTGACTCCTTCACATCATTGCTTCTTAACATTAATACCATTCCCCGTACTCTGGCTTGTTCTGGGTATAATTCCACAGCAGATCTATCCACCACCATACTGATTCGGGCCAAAATGGCCATTGTTTACGTGTGAGCATTACTGACGAATGTTGGCTATTGATTGCAGCAGAGATTCATGCTGTCCTCACCCAATACACACACACCCCAAGCAGGGAACATGATTAGTAACCAGAAGCAGGAATCCTGGCTGTTTTTTTCCCGCGTGGGCAAATCGCAGCATCCCAATTGCTGCCCAGCTGAGGTTAGCACAGACCAGGAATCAAATCTGGGACCTGACTGTCTGTATGGATCAGTTCCAAATCAAGATTACATTTACATTTCTGTTTTCTGTGCGGAAGTTCCGAGCAAGAGGATGGACTCTTCATCCCAAGCAAGGGTAAATCAGAGAGCAGCACACCAAAGCACTTGGGTTATGAGCTGGACAGAGGAACAACATACTATAGGATACCTGCATTATTTCTTGCTCAGAGCTGGTATGTTGTTTTAGAAAAACAAAGAACAGGAGAAGAACACAGTGTGGCAACAAAGGAGTTTATACCCTTACATTAGAAACTATAATAAGATTAAAAATAATCACCCTAGACACATTATAAACTTGATTGAGATCTGAGCCAAGTAACTAACATTTGTGACGAATAATTGAGACTTCCACAATTGGTCACTTTACACAGTTAAAGTGGTGCTGTCTTTATTTCTGAGGGAAAGGACAGCCAGACTGACATCATGATATTTTCCACTGCAACAACATCACTTTTAACCAAAAGGTATTGTGTCATTATGTTGTGATGTTTATTAAGCACTTTTCAATGAAGGCAGCATCGTTTGGGGAGGAGGTGTGATTGTTGCTGTTTTTTTTTGTCTCCCATTCCTCTCCTGGTGCCATTATTGACTTCCGTCTTCTTTCACTTTGGGACACAGTCAAGTGACCATCTTTGTTACACTCATTCTCAGACGGACATGGGCAACGTTGACATTTATTGCCCATCCCTCCTTACCTTGAGAAGGAGATTGCGTGGTCATCTCTTTAAAAACCAGTCAGTCCTGCGGCAACGTGTTCCCACAATGATGGTAGATAAGGAAAACTAGGATTTTGACCGAGAGATGCTGAACATTCAATGATATGTACAACAGCGATATCCAAGTCAGGCCTGTGTGTTGGACAATAAATTGGAGGTAGTAGTTTTCCCATAATGCTGCTGCTGTTGATATTTCTCATTTGTAATTTTCAACAGTATCAGCAGGTGAGACAACTGTGGGCAACACTGCAGTGAAGGCTGATCTGGTCTTCACCCAACTTCTAGCAGGGATCTCTGGACAGTAATCAGGAGGCAGAACCTCTGCTGAGTTTTCAGCTCCCTTACACCAAGGTCAATTGGCACCAAGGCCAACTGAAATCAGCTAACTCAATCCAGACGAAGAACCTGCAACCTTCAGGTCAGCATTGATAGAGCCATAAAACTCCTAGGCTGTAGAGGAAACTCCATGCTTCCACCTCAAATGTTCCCGGACACCAACGTCAGCAAAATACCCTTTTCCAGCTATTAAGGTGGTGATGCTTCTCAGGCACACACTCTTCATGCTTCGTATCAAGATGGGAAGGTAAAGAGGTCTAGACTATAGATCTCTCTATGACCACTATCAACGTAACCAACTGCAAGGCAGTGCAATGTGGATAGATCAACTCTAATTTGGATTTTTTTTCTACATTGCCCACTAATACGTGGACTAGCTAAGAACTGACAAGAAAGGCCCAGTAGACGTAACATAACCCTTCCTGAAGATGATTCCAATCTTCTCCTTGGGAGTCACATTCTTGGCCATTATTGGATAGTATTTAATCTCGAAATGACTGAAATCTCAATGTTTCAGAATGGCCCAAAACAATCATTGCAATACTGTCCATAACAAACACACTGAACTTAGCTCTTTCTCACCTCAATGTGGTAACAATTGCTGCTGCTAATTAACGTGAAGACTGAACTTTCAATCGATTTGTGATCCATAGTAAATAACTGTGGAGGGAGGCGAGTGGCACATCCACTTCCCCCTACAGTTATTTACTGTTGATCAATTCAATTAAACATTGAAGTTTAATGTACAGAAATGCAAAGTGATGCATTTTGGGAGGAAGATTGAGGAGAGGCCATATAAGCTGATGGTACAATCTTAAAAGGGGTGAAGGAACAGAGAGACCTGAGGGCTCATATAAGTAAATCTTTGAAGGTGGCAGGACAGGTAGATACAGCTGTTAAAAAAGCATATGGGATACAAGGCTTTATAAATAGGGGCGTAGGATACAAAAGTCAGGAAGTTATGATGAACCTTTATAAACCACTGGTTGGACCTCAGCTGGAGACTGTGTTCAGTTCTGGGCACCAACTTTAGGAAGGATGTCAAGGCATTGGAAAGGGTGTAAACGAGATTTACCAGGATGGTACCAGGAATGAGGGACTTCAGTTATGAGGAGAGGCTAGAGAAGCGAGGATTATTCAACTCACTGCCAGTCAGGAACCTAGGTGTTCTTGTTCGACACTCAACTGTCTTTTCTTCCCCACATGCCAAGCCATTACCCGCTCTGCCTTCCCTCACCTCCATAACATCGCCCGACTCCGCCACTACCTCACCCCTCAGGCCGCTGAAACTCTTGTTCTTGCCTTCATCACCTCCAGGCTCGACAGGCCCTGCTTGTCGGCCTTCCCAACTCCTCCCTCCACAGGCTGCAGATAATCCAGAACTCTGCAGCGTGTGTCCTCTCCCGCACCAAACTCTGTGACCCCATCTCACCCACTCTCGCCCGACTCCATTGGCTCAAGATGCTGGTCCTCACCTACAAAGCCGTCCATGGCCTCGCCCCACCCTACCTCTTCGACCTCTTAACCCCCTACCAACCCGCCTGCTCCCTCCGCTCAGCCGGCTCTGGCCTGCTCCACGTCCCTGACCCACCCGCCCCACCATTGGCGGGAGAACCTTCAGCCACTCTGTCCCCAACCTCTGGAATTCAATCCCCCAATCACTCCGCCTCGCCCCTCCTTAGCCTCCTTCAAGTCCCACCTCAAAACCCTCCTCTTTAATCATGCCATCGGTCACCCCCCTTCCCCTCCCCTCCCTTCTCCCCCCCCAACCCCAGCTCAGGTCTGACATGCTGTACACTGTCCAGTGCCTTGGGACGTCCTCCCAACATGAAAGGCGCTATGCAAATGTAATCTTGTTGTTGTTGTATGCTCCTTGGAGCAGAGAAGGTTAAGAGGAAATTTAATAGAAGTTTTCAAAATTATGAGGGGATTTCATAGAGTGAACAAGGAGAATTTTTTCCACTTGTAGGTGCTTCAGTAACCTGAGGACACCAATTTAAAATGGTTGTTAAAAGAGGGCAGGTGAGAATTTTTTTATCACAGCAAGTTGTTTGGATCTGGAATGCATTGCCTGAAAGGGTGGTGGAAGCCCAATTCAATAACAACTTTTAAGAGAGATAATTATTTGCATAGGACAAGTTTGCAGGGGAGAGAGCTGGGGAATGGGATTGAATTGGATAGCTCTTTTCAAAGAGCCAGCACAGATACGCTGGGCCGAATGGCCTCCTTCTGTGCTGTATACAAATGACATTCTGTCCATTTGCGACCAGGACTCCCTCTGCCACCTCGTCCTCCTTGACCTCTCTGTTGCTCTGGGTGTGGCCTCCTCCTTGTCCCCCGAGTCCTCCGCTCCACCCTCAGTGGCCGTGCCTTCAGCCACTATGTCCCGAGGCTCTGGAACTGCCTTCCTCACTCCCTTCGCCTCGCTCCCTCCCTTCCCATTTTCAGGTCTCTGCTGAAGACCTTTCTTTTCGACCGCGCCTTTTTTTCACCTTCCTCCCCCTCCCCCTGGCTCGGTCCCGGGATCCGTTACTGTAAAGCGCTCTAAGGCGCCGTCCGGCGTGGAGGGCGCTATATAAATCCAAGTTGTTGTTGTTGACACCGTCAACCACTCTATCTTCATCCACCGCCTTTCCTCTCAACTCAACCTTCACGGCTCTGTCCTTGACTGGTTCCGATCCTACCTCTCACACTGCTTCCACCATCTCCCCAAACGGCTTCTCCTCCAGCCTCCGCACCGTCTCATGCGGCGTTCCTCAGGGCTCTGTCCTTGGTCACCTCCTCTTCAATATCTATATGCTCCCTCTTGGTGACATGGGGTCAACTTCTACATGTATGCGGATGACACCAACTCTACCTCTCTGCCTCCACCCTTGACTCCAGGACCACTGCTGTCCTGACAGAATGTCTGTCGGACATCAAGTCCTGGATGAGAGCTAACTTTCTACAGTTCAACAAGACCGAGGCTGAATCTCTTGATTGGCTCCTGTCAGCGCCTTCTCAACTGAGGCACTGAGAGAATCACCGTCCATGGTTGCACACTCAACCTTGCTAAGCCAGTCCGGAACCTTGGGGTCTCAACTATCCTTTCTACCCCACATCTGCGTCATGACCCGCTCTGCGTTCCTCCACCTCCGCAACGTCGCCTGGCTCCGACACTATCTCACGCCGCAGGCCAGCGAAACCCTCATACACACCTTCATTACATCGAGGCTCAACAATGCAAACTCACTGCTTGTCGGCCTCCCCAACTCCTCCCTCCACAGGCTGCAGATCATCCAGAACTCTGCAGCCCGTGTCCTCTCCCGCACTAGGCTCCACGACCCTATCACCCCCATCCTTGCCCAACTCCCCTGGCTTCCCATCACACAGAGGATACAGTTCAAGATCCAGGCCCTCAACTTCAAAACCCTCCATGGTCTTGCTCCCCCTACCTCTGCAACCTCCTAACCCCCTACCATCCTGCCCGCTCCCTCCTCTCAGCGGGCTCCAGCTTGCTTCACATCCCCCACCTCGCTCACCCCATTATTGGAGGGAAGGCTTTTTGCCACTCTGCCCCCACCCTCTGGAACTCCATCCTGCAGTCCCTCTGCCTCGCCCCCTCCCTCGCCCCCTTCAAGACCCATCTCAAGACCCTCCTCTTCGACCGTGCCTTTGATCTCCCTGCTTGCCCCCCTGCCCTCCACCCTCCCCGGCCCCCAGCTTGGGCTCGTAATTGTGTCTGTCCAGCACCTTGGGACGTCCTCCTGACATAAAATGCGCTTTGCAAGTGTAATTTTGTTGTTGTTGTTGTTGAGTTTGCATTAGTGCTCTGAGACACCAAATGCTTATAGGATCGTAAATTTACTCCCTATATTTGCTTACATAATTACAGATATGATTCAGATCCCTGCTTAACACAGATTTACTACTCAACTAAGAAGTGATTCAAGAAAAGGAAAGGTGTGTGAAAGAGCAGAGTTCAGTACATAATCTGGAACAAAGAAGATACATTGAGAAACAGCTGATTCAAAAAGGTAGCTTTTTTAAATAAAAATCTATGTTTTACTGGTGAGGACGTTTTCTAAATGATCCCAGGGAGGTACCGTCCAGGTTTGGTTAATTTGCCACTTAGAATTGACATTTAAATCCATAGGAAACGAAAACTGCAGGGCTAAGCATCCGCGTGCCTCTGTATTTTGTGTCACATCCACGTGTGTTTTGTCAGTTGACAATATTCTGCAGAACTGCCAGGCTAAATTTAGAAAGGAGCAGCAGAATGCACTAACAGTAGCAATACGATCTTCTGTGCCTCAAGGAGAAAATAGGTTTCCAATCCAGTTACTGTAGTCTTCGTGTTGGGAGAGTGTGGGGGGAGGTGGGGGATTGTTACGTATCCTCCATGATCCCCCATCAGTGGTCTTCTCCACCTGCGGCTGTAGGAGGTGGAGAAGACCACTGATGGGAGATCATAGGGGGTACATCACAATATGTGTCACTCTGCTTCATTTGACAAGAGTTATGAGTTTGTCCCCATGCACTTATAAAATAGCTGCAATGCAATATTATCTATTATTTCACCTGCAAATCCATTGAAATTGCATTAGGTATTTATATAAGCACAGAGGGAAACATTTGCAAAACAGACCAATGGAACAAAATAGAAAAACAGAACCAGCCTTACTGATTTGCTGTAAGGAGCAAAAGGAGCAGGATAAGCCACTACCCCTCTCTCCCAGTGTTGCGATGAGTTTTAATTTATTACATTGAAATCACCCTTTAATGAATGAAATTGAGATGGGGAAAGAGACTAATCTTGAAATGGGGGTAAATTAGATTGACAGCTAGAAATCTGCTTGATATTTGCTTGTGCAAGTCTTTTTCTCCAAAATTTTAACGGTACTTCTCATCCAGCATTGTGTTCCCTTCAGAAGTGATACACTGGTCTGAATCAATGCAGAGTTAGTCTTTGGAACAGCTTGTTTGATTTTCTTCCATCACACACCCAGATAGGCAATACAAGGATAGCTCCATCTACATTTATTCTTTCCAGCTTTCTCCACTGAATTCTTCTCCTGAATGGAGGTTCAAAATTGACTGGTGCTTTTGTCTGCTAGAAATAATAGTTATTCTTCCATTTGATATAACGCCTTATCATGTCTTCGAGACGTCTCAAAGCGCTTCACAGAATAAATTGTAAAGTGAATTGACTGTATATTTTGTGAGCGAAATACGGCAATTAATTAATTAAGCGCACAGCAATTAATACACAGTCACTATACTTTAAGACATTTCCTGTGAAGCGATCTGAGAAATGTTGATGACATGCTCGAATGCAATACTGTTGGTACATATCTTTTTGTTCCATCTTTAAAATGGATTTCCCATTGTAAAGACACACCAAAATATTGCTATTTTATACGTTTTGTATGACATGCCTCATTGTAACAATTCAGTAAGACATCAGGTTAGGGATTACAATACATGAATACCAAATTAAAGTACAGACCTCAATATGAAAAGCTCCCTTCCATCGAGTGGAAGACATCAAAATGCAGACACAAAATACAAATTTTATCTGATTCTTGCTTTACTTTTACGCTTCCCCTTGATCCACACCAGACAGCCTTTGTGAAACGTTAACTTTGCACAAAAACCCACCTAAAAGTAACTGCATGTCTTTAAATGAGGTTTTACTCTCAGAGTGTGGGGTGAGGAGAGAGGGGGGGAAAGAAAGAACTACTAACTTGGTCCACGAGTGGGTTTACCACTGGAAAATGCACCAGTGATACACATGGGTCTTCTGATAGCTTGAATGTAAATAGCATACCTGTCTGTGGATGTCTCACTGACAGCCTGCATTGAATGCTGCTTCAGCCCTGAACCATTTTTGATCGACTCTTGCCGAGTGAGCCCTTGAGGTCTGTTTTTGTCTGACGCTGGTGCGGAAATGTCCCCTGAGGGTAAAGGACCTTGGAATTGGGAATGCTCCTGTAGCTTTGCTTTCTTTTCCTGTGGCGCCTCTTCGTTTCTGTGTGCTGCTGTTCTCCCGGCCTCGCTCGGCTCAAGCTGCTGTGGAGTGTTGGAGCTGCCGCTGTAGAACCAGGCTCCTGATTTAGTGAGGATTTCCTGCTGTTTTCGGCACAAGTTACATACCCACATCACCTGAGCACAGGTTAAACAAGAAAAGTAGGTTATTCCCAGCCTGGCAAATAGAGACAATTTTAAGAATATCAATCTGTTTAACTGTTTTTCACACTCGTACTTTAAATTCCTAAACATTCGGGACAATAAGTAATTTCAAATCTGGGAGCAAAGACAGTATAATGCTAAAATAGAAATTATACATGCATTTTTTTAAAAGAAAAAAAGGAAATATAAGCAACGTAAAGATGCCAAAGTAAAATTGTTCTAGAATTGAACAGCAGTAATATTTTGTTCTAATTTTTCGACCCCCTCACTCTTATCCTACTTTTACAACTTTCTCTTTCAATTTGGGGACTGTGTGGAGTATCTCTTCACAGCACCACCAATATGACTCCATAAGGGCTTGTGGAGAAGCTTGCCTGGTGCAGCAGGACAAGATCCAAACCCCAACCAACATTCTCATTCCTTCCTAGCCATGGACAAAATATACAGTTAATTCACTTTACAGAATATTCTGTGAAATGCTTTGAGGCTTCTTGATGACATGATAAGGCATTATATCAAATGCAAGGATTATTATCATAGAAGACTTCATCCAGCAATGTAACCAAGAACTGAGAGAACTCACCCAAGTCGGAAAATCAGCTGAGGCTAGGATTCAAACCAAATTCCCAGCTTTGCAGTCTTATCATGTGAAGTACTGATCCATCCCTACAGTGCACACTTTAACCGCTAAGGCTGCTCAATACAATCTATGCATCGTCAGTAAAGTTCTGCATGTTGACCATCGTCTTAGGCCACAAAAGGATTGGGAGTTTGGAGCTTTGCCACAAAAGATTTATTCTACACAAATGTGCAGTCAAAATATAGGCTGTATATTTGACAATGAGCCAAGTCTAATCACAAACAAACATTCAGAAAATGCAGTAGAATATGGCTACATTTCTCCTACACCCAGGACTAAACACCAGTGTGATGTCCCTCAAGTGGACCTTCATTACTGGATTTTGTAGTTTATTTTAAAACTAAAAAATCGAATACCTCAAAATAAATTATTGTAGAACAGATATTTCCATTACAGGAATGTTAGAAACATCATTGCTGATTACCAGCTGTATGTTATTTTTGTACCTTGCATGAAAGCTGACAAAGACACAAAACAAATTCTGTCAGCCCTAGAGACACACTTTGAATCTCAGGTTAAACCTCAATGGCATTTATTTTCACTGGGGAGATTATGGTCCTTGTGGTATTTGTAGTTTAAAGGCCTCCTTACTCCCTAGATTCGAGAACAGGAAAACAATGTGGAATATTCTGAAAATTAGCCCGAGTTTTTTTTAACTGCTGAATGACACTCCTGGGATGCCGCCTTGATAGCAGTGGTATTTGTACCAAGATGCTAAAGATCTGGAGTATAGGATGCAGATTACTCATGCACCATCCATGTTTAAATGCACGGAGATGTTCCCAACTATACAATTTATCAACAGAAGGAATTCCAAAATCACCTTTGTTTGGACCCTGATGTTGCAACCTTTAATAAATACAATGTGGTGCCATCTTCAGGTCTGAATTGCTACTGTCCCTGACCATGCTGCAGGAAAGTGGCATTAAAATCTGGTTAGCACAGATTAAGGTAGTGCAGCAAATAGAACAAAGTATTAGTGCAGTGCCACCGAAACAGCATTACCACTATAGTGCAATTTAGTGTCAACATTATTTAGCTCATTTCTTATCATTTCTGAGCCAGGTTGCCCAAATAAAAATGAAGATACTCTTCCCCAGGCATTCCACACATATGTTGTAACTAGCAGTTTTGTTAAAAATACAGCTAATTTCTTATTGCTGTGGATGCAAGAAACAGATCCAAATTGTGTTTGTTTGGCTCCCTCTAGTGGTCAATGGTGAGCACTGTAAATAGAATTAATAAACAGAATTGTATGAGATAAATAAATACAGGTGAGGCTGAGTTCTGGCATTATTTAAGAGCAGTTAACACAATTAATGAGAATGAGAATTAATGTCAACCCACACGCAGTTCAGACAATTAATGAGAAGTTAAAGAGTCCGGGGGTTCAGGCACCAAACAGCATTTTGTCTTTTTCTTAACCTGTCTATCATCTACGCGTCTTAAAGCAGTGTGCGAAAACAAAGTGAAGGAAAGTGCAGGAACAAGTAAGGGAAACTAGAAAGGCTTTGACGTGAATCCACGCAAATAAACTGAGATGTTATTCGCCCGAGGCAGAAACATCAACTGTAATGCATCAATCAACCAAAGCAGTGCATGTAAACTGAAGGTCCTGGAATAAAATAGAAGGCCACATGCAATCCTATTTTATTCAATTCTTAAAAATGTTAACGATCACATTTCAGTAAAAGGATGGAAGTAATTCAACTGCAGGGCAAATTACCGTCTGGGTATAATAAGACGCTTCACCAATGAGTTAGCAGGAATGTGACTTAGATGAGCTGGTACTTGGGAGCATACGGTAAACATAGCTCAACAGTTTCATATCCCAGAGTCACATTCTGCTAATGTATAACACGATGAGGAGGGGGAAAGCTGGGGAAATTCTTACACCCTGAGCATCAGCGCATTTACTGGGGGGAAATGTAATCCATTCTTTAATTGAGGAACTGTTTTTCAAGTGGGCAG
The DNA here is from genome assembly GCF_018977255.1 of Callorhinchus milii. NCBI lineage: Eukaryota > Metazoa > Chordata > Chondrichthyes > Chimaeriformes > Callorhinchidae > Callorhinchus > Callorhinchus milii. The sequence goes on from NW_024704743.1 coordinate 90,193,072, forward strand.
AAAATGCACTTAAAACCTAGAACAATAGAAATGTACAGGAAGCAACCATTTGCCTGATCGTGCCTGTGCTGGCTCTCTGAAAGAACTATCTGCTGAGTTCCATTCGCCTGTCTTTTCGCCAAACCCTCTTATATTTCTCCTTTTGGGGTCACAAGATTACAAGATCGGTTTGCGTGAGGAAGGCCCTTCAGCCCATTTGATCTCATCCTTTATCAAAATCCTCTTAAAGCTAATATGGATTCTCCCTCGACTGTCGTTTCAGGTCCTTGTGTAAAAAAAATTTCTTCATTACATTATGTTTCATTATTTTAGAAGTCTCCATGAGATCTCCTGACCTTCTATCATTGACCTTATTGATCGGTTAGATCCTGTCCACTTCTGGGCAAAGTTTCTCCTGCACGATTTTCACTTCTCAGGATTCCTGAGCACAGTGGGTTTTTAAAGTTAGCGAAGGGCCCATGACCTTTATTCCTAGCTGCATGTTAAATTGGCTTCTCAACCTTTAATCTTATTTTAAAATGGTCTCTACTGAAGGAGCAATCAGTCCTGCAATAACCACCTTTGGGATCTTTGGTCACTTCTAAAAAAAAATTGCAACTTTTATTTTAAACAAGCAAAGATCACAAAGGTGTTTATTTTCGGCTGCAGGGTGGAAATGTAATGCTTCTTCACCAGATACCGTCTTAGCATTAAGGAATCTTGTTAGTTAAGGAGCAGGATATATTGTGGAGTTTCGCATTTTCCCCCATTTATTTTTTGGTGCTGACATTAATTATTAAAGAGCATTGCTACCAATCAGATAAAAGAGTGAAAGCAGAATAAAAATCACTCCATGAACTTCACAGCGTATGTTATTAAAAAATAGCGTTAACACCCTGGAGTGTAATTCTGAGGTTGCAATCTCATCTCAAGGTTTAGATGGCTGTTTTATATTTATGAAAGGTGTAAAGCTCCCGATGGTAAAGCTCCCAGCGCCTTGGGATGTCCTCCCGACGTGAAAGGTGCTTTACAAATGTAATTTTGTTGTTTGTTGTTGTTGTATGACAATGTGCTTCACTCACATCCAGGTATTATTATTCAATCCAACATCAAATACTTTTTCTCCATGTCTATCTTACAACTCTCTTCATTGTTGGGTAATGTTGCAACGTATAGACAAGGTATAAATCCAAATACCTGAACAATAATTAACAACCTCCAAAGAGATTCGCATAGAAAAACTCTAATTTTAACTTAAATTTAAATACAAATTAAAGCATAAAGCAGGTCATATCTGAAAGTATCTCAAATTATTGAAGCATTTGAAGAGATAAAGATACACTTCACCTAATCAATGGCCTGCTAGTGCAGCTCTAGGCCAGCCAGACCAAAGGTTGCTGGTGAGATTCCTTATCTGTGTTCCATTTATTGATCTCAGGTTGGGCAGCAGAGATACCTACAATCCTTTCCAAAGTTCCTGGCTTCATGGGAAAGAAAAATCAGCCAACGTTCTAGGTCCTGATGACTGATCTCCTTCTGGGTGCACGTGCACTTTAATTGATGGTACGATCAGGCTTGACCTTGAACACACATTGCGCAAGATCACAAGAACGGTTCAAATGAAGAAAGCCCATTTAATCTCGTCCCTGCAGAATATCCACTTTACCCATCACAGCATCAAGCTATATATTTTTTAAATGAGTCCAGTGTCCTGGCCTCGACCACCATTCGTGGCAACCTGTTCCAATGATTATTGATCCTCTGGCTAAAGATAAACCTCTTGGTGTCTGTCCTGAAATTTTTCTTTGCAACTCTACTGTATTGCTGCATCCTAAAGCATTGTACAGGGTTTACATTTTCATTAACAATGTATTGATCTGTATTTATGTGGCATCTTTGACACAAGTTAACGTATCGGAGGGTTTATCAAGATGGCGTGGAAATCCAAGCAAGCTGTGAAATGGGCAAAGGAGGGGACAAGGAAAGGCAAAGGAGAAATTGACCCAAGCAGAGGGTTTTGGTATAGGTCTGAAGGAGAATACAAGAGATTTGAGGAGAGTTCCGGAGAACCAGTGGAGCCTTGTAATCAAGGGATTAAAGGAGAGCAGAGGATCAAATAAAATGCCTAGATTGTGCACTGGGTGCTTGAGCTAGCGTGACTAGGTGAAAAGGTTAGATCAGAAATTAAGGTTGGGCCAGAAATTAAGAGGCACCAGTGGAAGCCAAGCAAAATGGCTTTGGTTTTATTGACATTCACGAATACTAAACAGGCCTGTGGAACAAAAGAGGCTGCCCAGTGAACTGGAGAGAACAGTCATTCACAATGAAGGACCTCACACATACAGTGTAATAGAAGGAGAACCTCCAGTGCCAAGCCACGTCCCTCATGATTTTGCAAACAGCTGTAGGTATAAAGGCTTTGCTGAATGAAGTAAGTTGTCCTTATTCAAAAAGGTAATTATTCTTTCCAGGTAGGTTGGAACGATTTACTTTGAATTCCTTGCCTTTAACACTTTTAATACTTGACTCAATTCAAACAGGAAAATTCATATGAAAACTCTTCTCTTCACTGGGGTCCTATTTTCTGTTGATGTGATCTTTTCGCTATGCCTTAATGGTGCGATTTCTGTTATAAAACACCTAATTTTAACAATTAGTGTAACATAGCTACTGGAAGCTGATCGGCATGGGAAGAGACAAATGGGAATAAAGAATTGCCCAGAATGAAGTGTTTTTGGGGGCATTCGATAGCGCACGTTAACCTTTCCTTTTGCTTTCTTTTTCCTCCCCATATTGTGCAGGTGTCAAAACCAAAGTAGCAACCAAAGGGCAATAAAGCACAAGAATCGCAGTCAACCCTGCCGACACAGCAGGGTCCCACTGCAAAACCAATTTCACCCACAAGGTGCAACACTGGCCTTCAGAAATACAGTTGACAAGCAAAGCGAAGAAGTGCACTCAGCACTCTAGGCTAAGAAATATGAAAACAGCAGACTTGAATAAAATGATGCTAACTGTTCACACAATAGATATCTGGTGCCGCAGCTGTCTGAGTCAGTAGTTAATGCTTAACCCCTCTAATGTCCTCGGTGTAAATAGATCTTATAATCTAAGCACAGATGCTATTTTCGGACTGTGGGGCGTTAAGGGAATATAGATGGTTCTATGCCGGTAATGATGTCAAACCATGAAAGGTATACATTCTGATGCACTAAGACAGGCTATAGTACACTTTCAAATCAAATGCACTATTAATGATGTGAATGTAGTGCCTATCGAAGTGGAAATGAGGCACTTGACCTAAGTAACTAAATGTGACATCAGACACTGGTGACATTTAGAGATCAGAAAATCATGCAACTGTGGTTTGTGAAATTACACTTTTTATTCTTGTGGCACAGATTGTTCCACAGTGAAAAGATAGTTCAAACATTGTGTAGAAATTATATATATTTGAAAATAATTGTTTAACAACAACTGTGGGGATAAAATTCCACTTGAGTCTAGATTTACTCTAATTATGTAGCATTTTTAAGTCCCCAGAATTTGGAAAATTATTAAATTCAGTGTTAACTGTAAAATCATTGTTTTCTAGTTCTTAAAGAAATATAAAGAAAACTGGTTTAAAAATCAGTTGCTGTAGTTTTGGACTGTAACATAGCCTTATCCCTCTCACTGAGGATCAAAGAGAGCCGTAAGCAACGCGGGCTGTGCAGAATACCACGATGTAGTGCACCAGCAGTGCATGAAGTGCATTCATAACAAGGACTGCAGCTGTTCACAGAGATGGCCCCTCACCACCTCCTAAGGGCAATAAAGTTGAGCAATAAATGGTGCCAGCATCGGCGACATCCCGAGAAAAAGTTTAAATAAAGCCTAAAGGTCCATTCGATAGATCACCTAGAGATGGTTACAAAGGGGATAATGTAAACCCTGATTTACACTTCAGCTGATAGCATAGATTCCACTCCGAAACCAGCTCCAGAGGCATCCACAGAGAGAGCTGGGAAAACTCAACAGGTCAGGCAGCATCTATGGAGAAAGGAAAGTAAGTCAATGTTTCAAGTCCACGACCCTTCATCAAATGCACTATTAATGATGTGAATGTAGTGCCTACCGGAGTGGAAATGAGGCACTTGACCTAAATGTGATATCAGACATTGAGTTCTGACGAAGGGTCATGGACTCGAAACGTTGACTCACTTTCCTTACTCCATAGATGCTGGCTGACCTGCTAAGTTCTCCCGGCGTTCTCTGTTTGGTTTCAGATTTCCAGCATCTGCAGTATTTTGTGTTTTGTCCAGAGGCATCCAGTTGATTTATACATTGCACTGAATCAGCATTGAAAGTGCAATATAAGCAGACTTTATCGGTTTAATTTAATTGTACACTACTTTGTTATATAGAGTGTGCAGTGAGCCTCATGTTAATTGAATACCCCCACCCCATCCCCTTACCAAGTAAAATGGTGTTTCAGTCATGTACAGTTACACCGTATGTGGGGGCTCAATCACAAAGCAGAAATTTGCTAAAGTAGTGCAGACACTACCTAAAATAAGTACATCCACTAGTCTTGTTCCCTCAATTTTTCTTTCATAGTTGTTGGGGTGTCCATTTGACAGAACATTGAACTTTGAACTAAGCATTGTTGGCATTATCAAAGAGCAGATCAAACAACTGAACTGGCTCTGTTGTTGCATTAAAACACTGATTCCCAGGGGATGACAAAATGTGGAGTATAACCAGGCCTCACGCTAAATACTCCACATTGCCTATGGGATCAAAGTCACTCCTCTGTTGGCAGTATAACCTCTGTTAAAGTACCCGAGGATCTATGGAGACTCCCATCTCTACCTGCTGACTACGTCAACACTTTGATATTAAACAATCACAGTTAATATTACATTAACAAAGATTCATTACTGTAAAATGAAGCATAGCATAGCATGAGAAAACACCATTTTAACTGAATAAAAAATATTTTTAAAGTGATTAGAACTTGTTTTTGATTCCATCCATCATCTTTTCTGCCCTATTCTTTCTCTGTCCCATTTTATTTTTAACTGTTGCTTACCTCGTTTCTGCACACTCTAACCTTTCTCTCTGCCCATATAATCCATTACTTGTTTTTCCTCCCAATCACACCATCAACCAAGGTAGGAGTCACTTTTAACAAAGTGATTTACTTTGGTTCAAAAGTAGCCCCAAAGCAGAGTTTTTGTGCCAATAAAAGAAAAAAAAGATTGATAATTAATAGGGCTGCACCTCAATCTCTGAGATTCATATCGATAAAAGGAAATGGGAGCTATGAATAAGTGTGGAAACTTTTCCCACAAGTGAATCTGACATCAGCCCTCTAAGTGTTAAACGTACATTATAATTTAAGAACCAGCGTTAATAATACCCAAAGTATTTTCAATGTCTAGGCCTCCAGTTTCCCACTGAGATAGGTGTGTATACAAATTACTGACAGTCCAAATATTGTGCACCCTTCCATATTTGACTTGTTGAGCTGTTTCCATTGCATGCACCACCAACCCCCGCAGATTACAGATTCTGAACCAAAATGAGTGGATCTGGAAGTTGTCCAGTATTTATTTGTGAAGACTGATCTGAATTTTTCTATACATAGTACTACTGTATGCAAAAAAGTAAACGTACAAAGCAGCACTCTACTGAAACTAGAGCATCAGTATAACTGGCCATTTTCCAGAATAAGATCAAATTTATACCGTTCATGAATAGCCCAACTACCACAGAATACATTTTACAGTTAAATTTTTTAGGCAGCAAATGGTATTAAATTCAATAAACAGTGGATTAATGGCATTTTCAATTTTATGATAAACGAGGGAGTGGGGATGGGGAAATATTTAGTGATTCAACCGGTCATTGGCTTTGTAGTTTAACTGTACGATGATGTCTCGTGGGCAGTTTAATGGCTGATTGACAAGATAACAGGATAGGGAAGACAAAGTACTGGCTTGTCTCAGTGGGTAGCATTTTTATCTCTGGGTCAGAAAGGTTGAGCTCCAGTTTAGGGCACAAGCACATAATCAGGGCTGAAACTCTTATGCAGCACTAATTGCTGGACTGCTAGAAATGCTGTTCTTCGGGTAATATGTTAAACTGAGGTCCCGTCTGCTTCTTCTTGTTAACCATGTGACTTTTATAGATCCCATAGCACTAGTACAAAGTAAAACAGGGAATTATCCTAGTATACTGGCTAATATTTCCCCCTCCTCTAAAATGACCATAAACAAATTAAAAATGATCATTCAACTTATTTCTAGCACCGATTAGCTGCTGTGTTTGTTTTCGTAAAAAGAGTCACTGCAGTTCAAAGTAACAGAATATCTGTGAAACAATTGAGGTGCTCCAAAGGCATCCAAAGCATTGAAGTCACAACCTGGATTCGCAAATACTGATTCCTGGCAGGAACATGTGCATCGTGATGCTCTGTGGAAATTCCACTTAGATTGTGTTGTACAGATTCCTGTGGGTTGGCAGGACGCATATCTAGGTACTAGATTCCATGTCTATAAGAATCCTGCGCTGATCCAGGTTGCGGACACTGGGTTTCAGATCCCGATGTTATGCTGCATCAAATTTTTTAAACATTTTAACATCTGTAATTCAGTGGCAGCCTGGTCATGTGTAAAGCTCAGATTAGAAAAAAATTGACTTGTGACAAAAAGAATCAACTGGCAGCACCAAAGTATTAAGTTGCCATATTTTAAAAGGTTAACCTATAATTGAAGCTTAGCTCCAATACAGCAGAACAGTGAGAATAACTTTTGAATATGACGGTAAAATTATTTGTTATAAGGCAGAATATTTATGAATCATATTTGCTTTATTCCATTTGGAAAAAAAACACATTGGATTATTAGTGCAAAGAGGATTTGTGACCTTATTGTAAAGCAGAAATATTGTGAAGTATATCAGAACGCATGAACATCTTGCAAAAGTGGTGTGCAGAATATTTACAGTATTGGAACAGAACTCGAGCAGTGGATTTCAAGCATTGTGTGCATTCAGGAATCAAAGGCCCATCACAATCAAAGTGACGGGAGTTAAAATTCAAGGCTTTATTCAGCTTGATGGTTTATCAAGGCTAAAACCCATTGTGCATTTTCCCACGCAATACAGCATTCACATTCAAAGTTGCTGAATTAACAAAAAGGAAACCAAGTCGTGCCTCAGTATAATGCTTTATTTCCTTTTATTTTTAGCTTCCCTATCTCACAGTGCATAAGCGACAGAAGATGAAATGTACCAGTGCATTGTGCTGTTAAGATTCCAGATAGATATTTTTCTCCCTTCCCCCTGCTGTAAATCTCCCCCTGGGTCATGCGCCAAAGCCCAATGAGATCAGGCACACACCCTGCTCCAAGCCAACAGTGCTGCTCAAGATCTGGCTGGTAGGTTTACAAGAGCTCTCTTGAGGGGACTCTCCCTCCACTTTTCCTTTCCTCCCTTACTATCTATGGAGGTGCATCTGTCCTCTGCTCACAGCATTCTCCCCACACAGCACATTCAAATTAAAGATTTACCATATGACCAATTGCAAGTGTGAACATGCCACCTACGTAATGTATGGATATTTGTTGGAAGGCGAATCGGCTGCAGGCTTCACAGTTACTGTTCTTTCTGGCTTGCATTGCTCCCATCCTCCCCCACTAGCCGAGAAGCACTGAGGCAAATTGTAGCATCCCTCCTGCAGCCAAGGTAATTGAGCACAAACTGTGAATTGAATCTGTACAGTGGAATATACACCATGCAGTACTCTATAAATTGACACCGTACGCTATAAACTGGTACCAAACAGTACTCTATAAACTGGCACTATACAGTACGCTATAAACTGGCACTATACAGTATGCTATAAACTGGCACTATATAGTACACTATAAACTGTCATTGTATAATGGATTATAAACAAACTGAACAACCTAAGAATAATGCTCCTCTTATACTGCATCGAGGGTCACAGAATTGGACACACTCAAAAGCAGTGTGAGAAGGAAGCCTACTGCTGCCCTGCCTACTCATATATCTGTGAAGTTGGAGGCAAAACAGCTCACATGCATATTCAAATACATGTACAGAATGATGATCACTGATCTCACGACCCTATTCAGTCATTTTCAAAACTGGAATGGCATTTCAGTACGGAGCTTTACTTTTAGACTTTTTTTTGTGATCTTTACTTATGCTGCAGTTATTACACATAATTATTTGTACACGGCCAACTGTCTGTCAGACACCAAGTCTTGATTTCTTACAGATAAACATGAACAGAACTGAATCAACGTTGTTCTGATTTTGCCAGTGCCTTCTTGTCTGTAGCTCCAACTCAACCAACTCACTCAGGTTTAAGTAACCAGTGCACAATCTTGGCGTTCCACTTGACCCTCAGCTGTGCTTCAAACCCCACACATTTCTAAGTTTATATTTTACTATCTTCGAAACACTGTCACACCTATCTGTACCTCACCCTCTCTGCTGCTGAAATTGTAATTCATATCTTTTTCACCTTGAGAATAGCCTTCTCCACTGCTTTCCTTGCTCCTCTCTCTACAAGTTCCAACTCATCCAAAATTCTGAAGCCTCCATTTCTCCATACTATGTTCCACACATCCCTTATCTCATCCTTGCGAGGCTCCCCAAATCTGCTGTACCCTAGCAGATCCATTTTAAGATTCTTGCCTCAACCTTTAGATCCCTTCATAGTCTTCTCACTACTGCAGTATTTTCCAAACATATTCTGCTGCCTATACCCTCTGCTCTTCTGATTCTGATCTACTTATCGTTTCCAGCTTACTCTGTCCTATCAATGGTGACATAGCCTTAAGATAGTATGCCTTTGCCCTTTGGAACTTTCTTCTAAAGTATCTTTGTCTCAATTAATTTCTCTCTGTCTTCAATTCCTCCTTTAAAAACATCTCTTTTTGACTGTGTGTGAATATCCTTAAATCTCCCTTACTTCTCTCTCTTCAATGCTCTCGTCATATCTGTTTTGCAGAAAGAGAAATTCATCTGATGTAAAAGGCACTTGTTTCAGTCAATGTGAGATGAAATTTGTGTTTAATAACATATGTTATGAAACACTGTAAAATTCACAAATGCCAAATTGTGCAAATTGTAATATAGCATCCTCTGTATGTTTCTAGATTGAATATGAGCAGGTCAGTTCAATCTTTCAGTCATATTATCCTTAAATCTGCTGTACAGTATGCTGAATCCATTATTATATTTTTTCAGTCAGTTTGGTGCTTTGTTTCTCCAATCCTTCTCAACGTTTGAATAGCCCCATTTGAGCTCAAATATAAAAACTGCCCTGGAATAGTGAATGCTGCATTATGACCAGTGAGACATAAAGAATGTCTCTCATAGTCGTATCCTCAAATCAAGATGCAATGTACACACCTGAGTTTCAATATGCTTTCCTTCAAATTAGCACAGCAATGCATTTGCAAACCCTGTATAAATAAATAATGCAGGGTAAAGTATGCTCTATATTCTGATACGAACAATGATCAGTTTCATCCTGTGGGCCTGTGCCTGCTTGGAACTGGTGTGTAGCTAGCTAACATTTCCTCACAAGGCAAACTTGCACGAATGTTCATGGCTACTTGTCGGATGTTGCTTTGCGCAAATTGGCTTCTGGTTCGCCTGCAAAATAGTCACTACACTTTATAGTGTTGTCCAATAGAAATCGCCAACTAGCCACAGGTCTGGCTTCAGTGACACTGCTTTAGTCATATGCAGTAAATTTAGTAGAAAACGCCAATTCAGTTAAGTGCACCTCACATGCATGTTTACATGTAAGTTTATTTCGGAAACATTTACTGAACAAACATCTACCGCTAGTCAGTGTGGCTCTTTATAGTCTTCTTTATTTTTCTTTTGCGAGATGCACCAGAACTCCCCGTTTCTCTCCTAGAACGTGTTTGGATACTGTTTGCCCTTTGCCATGATGAGCGCTGTTGGAGCTGCTGGTTATTGGCTGGGCTTCCCTTCTTATCCTGCCTGGAGCAGTTATTCCGGTCCCTCGAGCTGACTACGATTGACAGCTCCCCTTCTCTGTACAATATCCCTGATGTTTCCATGCTGCTGAAACCCGGCATTTCCACTCGTGTTACACACCATTTTAGCAGATAACCAATAAGCAGTAACCACGGAAGTAAAGCACACGCAACAAGCAAAAGACACTCACACACTTTGCTTTCCGTCTTACCGGTTTACCAATAAGCACAAAAAAAGATCAACGTACACATGAATACACCGTGCGAATATGAGTATTCAGATCAAATGCCCAACAATTGTGTCTATTACTCATTTTTTAATTAAAAAGGCAATTTAGCCACATCTGGAATCACAATTCACCACATGTGACTAGTGGCTAACGTATTGGAGAACCCTGCTTTACAGTCAATCCTGTGAAGTGCTTTGAGCCATTCTTCTGATGTGAAAGGTGCTATATCAAATACTAGGAGTATTATTATTTAACACATTTTTTGGGCGAGCTGTATTGAATACTAAAGCTAAAGTATTTCTGTACGTGACTGTCTTCTGCTTTAGTCAGATGTTACCACAATCCATGTCAGCAACAAGGAGTAAGACTTGTTCACTATAATTCTCAAAATGTAACGTATCTCCTTAACAGTTTCCAGCTACTTCTCTGCAGTGCTTAATCAATGTCATATGAATGAGCAATCAGTTCTGAAACTTGACAAATAGTAACAGCATTTGTTAATACATCCATTGAACCATAGATATTTACAGCACAGAAAGAGGCCATTCAGCCCACTGTGCCTGTACTCTCTGAAATTTTGGCATATATTTTGTCATAATATGCAGACTTCGTATCCGGAAGTATGCCATCCACTCCAATGCAATATATAACTTACATTTGTATTGTAACTTCCATGTAAAATAAATTTTCAAAGGACTTGACAGAATGAGATTAATTAGAAATAAAGGAAGCCATGTTAAAATAGACAAATGTGACAGCAAATTTACATCAGCCCCAAACAATATGTGATGACTGCCCAATTAATCTGAATTGTTGGGAGTGAATTAGGACAAGGAAAGAAGATAAAGCAGGACAATCAGGAAAAACTCTCCACGATGTGTAAGATGATCTAATGAAAGAATCCTCATTTGCAACTTGGAATCCTTATTAAGAAATTGCTGTATTTTGGACCCAGATATATATTTTCTCCATATGATTTCTTCCATTCCACAAAAACTTTCAATGTACATCTGGACCTTTGATATAGCTTAATCTATGAGCTGTTGGGACTCCTTACCATTGTAACATTTTACTACTTGGACACAGGAAGGTTGGAGCTAAAATGTTCTCACAATGCCATTATAGTAATAATTCCTTCAAAAATAATGATAGTAAATTGGTCACTTCAATCCACAACTGTTTGTGGGACACTACTGTGCACAATTGGCTGTCACATTTCACCCACAAAATATACATTTACTTTACAGTATATTCTGTGAAGCGCTTTGAGACATCTCGGAGACGTGATAAGGCATAAATGAAATTCAAGGATTATTAATATTATAATGATGATAGGTGAGTGATACACTTAGAGTGGAAATCATACGTTTTTTTTAAAAAATGTGTGGTGGCTCATTATTAGTAATAATAATCTTTGCATTTGATATAACATCTTATCACATCACTGAGACGTCTCAATGTACTTTGCAGAACATATTGTGAAGTGTAGCAACTGTGTATTTTGTGTGCAAAATGCAGCAGTCAATTGCGCACAGCAGTGTCCCACAATCAGCCATGGAGTGAGTGACCGATTTTATTTGGGGATTGTCGGCCAGGACATTGAGAGAGAGAGAAGCCTTGCTCCACAGCCTCATTGTCATGTCCGGTAGATATTTGGTAAGTGAGGTTGTGCCCACTAACCACCCACTAAGCTAAATTAACTGAATCAAGTTCCTCAAACGGGAACATAGGTTGTCCCCCCAGACAACCATTTTCTTCCCAAATCTAAGTCCCAAATCGTCAAAGGACAACACAGACCTTATTTCCTACTCATGACCACTCAAGCAAGTCAGTGACTAGATCACATAGCTCCACCCTCCACAAATAAATCATGGGAAGGTTTGGATCTTGGCATCCTTACAAGAACGATCCTCAAAGGGAGAGCACTTGCAGGCACATAGCCCAAGGAATAACTGATAAGAATAGATACTACACTAATAAAATAATCCTAGTATTTGATATAGTACCTTATCACGTCTTTACGACATCTCAAAGCGCTTCACAGTTAGTGTAAATTGAATTGACTGTATATTTTGTGGGCGAAACGAGGCAGCCAATTGCGCACAGCAGTGTCCCACAAACATCGTGGATTGAGTGACCATTTATTATTAATTGTTTTTAAGGAATTATTACCCCGGAAAAGCGATCCGCCATTCGACAAACAACCGGGGTTCCTAATTACTGCTTGGTAAACAGAGATGTGTGGAGTAAGGAAACTTGCTCAAAATTTCGTCCTGCCGGGATTCGAACTCAGATCTCTCGCTTGCGAGGTGAGCGCTCTAACCACTGAGCTACAGGACTCCTCGTGATAATGAAAGTGTGCTGTGCATAAACTGGCTACGACATTTCACTCACAAAATACACTGAATCCACTTTACAGTATATCCTCTAAAGCACTTTGAGATGTCTTGACCACATGATAAGGCGCTATATCAAAATGCAAGAATTATTGTTATTAAAAGGCAAGAAGTGTTACTCACTTAAAGGATACAATTAATCTCTTTGCAAAATGATTGGTTGTTTACAAAATCCAGTCACTAACCCATAGATATTTGGTGGTACCACAGTGGGCTACCACACTAATTAGTAGATCAAGTGCATAATATGTAACCTTTTCATTTAAAAAATTGTTACCAATTTACATACCATATCTTTACAAAGGAATTACAGCGGGAGGAGAACCTCAACATGTCCACACGCAACCCTTTAAGGTACACTCCCTACCCAAACTGCATTGACCTCACTGCACCATATACATTACAATCCTACAAATTATCAGAACATCTCTCATTTTAAAATGTTAGGAACATGGTGGCGACAAATAATAATAATAATAATAATCCTTGCATTTGATATAGCGCTTTTCACGTCGGGAGGACGTCCCAAAGCGCTTCACAGAACACACTGTAAAGTGAATTGACTGTATATTTGTGGGCGAACGCGGCAGCCAATTGCGCACAGCAATGTCCCACAAACAGTCGTAGATTGAAAATGACCAATTTAATTATTGTTTTTTTTTTTGGAGGGATTATTATTAGGCGTGTGGAGTAAGGAAACTTGCCCAAGGTTTCGCCCTGCCTGGAAATGTGGTTTGTGATATGATAATTATAAGGGGTATCATTTCAAAAGGTGGATTAAACTGTTATTCCCTGAACCAGCACTGAAATGTTGGGATCTGTGCAGAAGCAGGTTCAAAACCATTGGTGGATGGCTTAACAGCTGCAGCAAACAACTTTTGGCAGAAACCGTTTAAAGAAAGTCAGTGGAGGAGAGATTCCCCTGTGTGAGTTATTAACTGGGATATCTCCTGGAATGGATGATCCCAAGATTGGATCAAACCACATGCCCCATTTTAACCCCATGTATTTGAAAATAATAATAATCCTTACATTTGATGTAATTCATGCTAAATTGTCTCCATCCTACCAATGAGATGTTAAATTAAGGTCCCATTGGCACTGAAAAGAGAAAGGAGATAACCCTGGTGTCCTGGCCAATAATTCTCCAAAATAAAATTGTCATTCTCTTCATGGCTGTTTCATGGGCCATTGTTGTGTGTAAATTAGCCATCTTGTTCACATATAAAATATAGTCACAGTAAATTCTGTGAAGCTCTTTGAGACGTCCACTTTTTGGGAAAGGCACTGTATCAAATGCAGGGGGTGGGGGAGAGGGTGACAATAACTAAAATTACAGTCAAAGAGGTTACGTCTTTAAACAGACCTTAAGTTCGACCCCCAATTATCCTTCCTCCCCCACATCTGGTCCCTCACCAGCACCGCCTTCTTCCACCTCTGACGCATCGCCCATCTCCGCCAATACCTCTCCCCAAAAGTCGCTGAAACCCTGGTCAATGCCTTTGTCACCTCTCGGCTGGGCTACTCCAACGCCCTCCTCGCCGGTCTCCCATCCACTACCATCCATAAAATTCAAATCATTCAAAACTCTGCCGCCGAAACTCACCCACATGAAACTCCACTCCCCGATCATCCCAGTCCTTGCCAGACTGCACTGGCTGCCTATTCCAGAGAGGATCGATTTCAAGATCCTCACCCTTGTATTCAAGTCCCTGCACTCCTCTGCACCCCCTACCTCTCTGACCTCCTCTCTCCTCAAAACAGTACCCATTGCCTTCGTTCCTCCGGGTCTGGCCTCCTCCTCGTCCCCCGAGTCTTCTGCTCCACCCTCGGCGGCCGTGCCTTCAGCCACTATGCCCCGAGGCTCTGGAACTCCCTTCCTCACTCCCTTCGTCTCGCTCCCTCCCTTCCCATTTTCAGGTCTCTGCTGAAGACCTTTCTTTTCGACCGCGCCTTTGGTCACCTACTTCCCCCTCCCCCTGGCTCGGTCCCGGGATCCGTGACCGTAAAGTGCTCTGAGACGCCGTCCGGCGTGGAGAGCGCTATATAAATCCAAGTTGTTGTTGTTGTTAAGTGAGGTGAGAGAGGGAGCAAAAATACAAATTACAAAATAATTAGTAGTTCAAGTGCATGATATGTACCTTCTTTTAAAAAAAAATAATTTGTCAGCAATATACATACTGTGCCTGTACAAAGAAATTACAGTGGAAAGAGATTCCTGGAAGTGCTTTCTGTTCACATATGCCCCTAGGACTACACAAAGAAATTCAGTCCAGTCTAAATTCCAGCTGTTTGAAAGCTGAACCACTGCAATTCCCCTCAGACACCAACTTCATGGAAATCGAACTGAGATCCGTGTCCAAGTGGAAGTCGGTTGTGACACACCCGGAATTGCTAGTTATTGATGCTTTATCAACTATCAACTCCTGCAACTATCAACTATCCATATAACATGATATTCTACCTGGAGGGAGGAAATCTGACTTTTCCTAGTTGGCTGGCAACTGCTCCAATGAAGATATGTTACGGGAGATGTTGCCATTCCCGGAACAGCTCTGAGTACTTTAATACAAAAGGGTGCTGTAGACCAATCTATAAGCTGACTCAGAACCACACAAGGAAAGTCCAATACACTGTGGGTATTGAAGCATACTCACACTGCCCGGCCTCCTGGAGTCACATGGCTCCAAATTGACGCTTTATCTCCAAATCTACGCTTGTGCACATCACCCACCCCAGCAAAGAAAATGAAGCCACTTCGAGATATATCCAATTTATTCCTGTAACACATGCAGCCTGCACAAATGCAGCCTTACATTCAGCTGATGATTCATTTGATAAAGAAACAGATCAGTTATTTTGTATTTGAACCCGTGGCATTATTCAAAGAGAAGGGAGCTTCTCCCAGTGTCCGGGCCAGAAATCCCCCAAATAGAAATTGGTCATTCAGTTTATGGCTTTCTGTGGGATTTTGCTATGCACAAATTGGCTGCTGCATCCACCTACAAAATACAAAAATACACTTTATAGTAAATCCTGTAAAGCGGTTTGAGATGCCTTTGCGATTCGAAAGGTGCCATATCAAATGCAAGCATTATTTTATTATAGTTTGACTTTGACCTCGGACGATAACCATGCAATGCAAGGCATTAAACACCTTCAAACCAATCTTTGAAAGACACTCAGACACATGTCTGTGGGCATATTTGAAGACAACACTGAGCATGCAAATCAAACCATTATTTTTAACATATAATTCTGTTAACCTCATCAAAATGCAGAAAAATAAACGAAAGCACTTCGCACACTATCAACACCAGATGGAGTAACAACAACAACAAAGTTACATTTGTATAGTGCCTTTCACGTTGGGAGGACTACCCAAGGCGCTGGACAGACAGAGTTACGGACCCGAGCTGAGAGGGGAAGGGTAGGGGGGGAAGCAGGGAGATCGAAAGCGCATATTTTTCTGCTGTTTTTGTAAAAAAGATTTAAAACTGTTACATTTTTTCTATGTAGTAAATAAAGAAAATAGATTCAGCAGCTGATGTAGTGTGTAAAGTACAGCAGTCTCAATATATGAAATATCTCACTTGAAGGTGAAACATCAGAGGTTATTCTGCTCCATTCATCCATCCAATGAATTTGTTTAAGGGGACTGACTGCACTTATGTTAGCTTCACTAACTAGGAGATTTGTAATCAGGCTTTTATAAATAACCATAACACAATTTTACATACAATTTAATTTTACAGAGTCTTGTAGTTTAGTGGTTAGAGCACTTGCCTCACAAAAGAGTTCAATTCCTAGGCATGGCGAAGTGTTGGACACATTTCTTTGCTCCACACCCCTGTTTGCCTAGCAGTAAGTTAGTCGATTGGCGGATTGCTTTTCCAGGGTTAATAATCTCTCCAAATTTTTTTAAAAAAATAATCTGGTCACTCTATCCACGATTGTTTGTGGGACACAGCTGTGTCCAATTAGCTGCCGTGTTTTGACATAAAAAATATACAGTCAATTTACTTTGCAATATATTTTGTGAAGCACTTTGAGACATCTAGAAGACGTGATAAGGCACTGTATCAAACGCAAGGATTAGTGTTATTATTATGCCATATTGATATAATGCTGCATGTAATACTTGCTACTGGTAATGAAGTTGCTTTGCTCCCGTCAGTAAAGACTGAGTTGCTTCACATCGCTTTGAGTTTGAGCTTACCCCTACCTTCTTTGGCATTTTGAGGGGGTGCACTTTTTGCATGCACAGAACACTGAAATGGCTGTGTATTTTTTTAAATGATATTAAAGACAATGTCACTAGATCAGCTTTTTGATACTATTTTGTTACCATCTGTCCTTGAAAATTCCTGGTGATCCAACAGATCTTTCGAGACTTTGAAGAGTTCACAAGGCGATAGTGAACGCAGTGCAATTCGCACCCACAACATTTATGCTGCAGCAGGATTGAATCACACAGCTCCAGTTACTACCTTATGTGGGTGGTGTCAAGAGCAGGGCTCCAGCACAATATGCCAGTTATACATCACGCTGGGTCGTGCATTGCAACCAGAATTGCAGTTCCACACCACTAAATGCACAGTATAAATGCACTAATAATGAACGGAGCAGAATTGCAATTAGCCCCTATTGTGAAGCTCCTTAACCCAAATTACAGTAGAAAATGGGGTATACTCGAATCAGAAGTCACAGACACAGCTGGTATTTTGTCCCAACAAACGGTGGGGAAGCAAACTCCCAGCTGTAAAACAATCCTTACCTTCTAGCCTTCAGGAACATTATTTTTTGTGAATTACATATCAAATCCTATTAATGTAATTCACAAATCAGCAGTCGCTATGAGCAAAGCAGCTTTCAGTTTGCCAACACTGCATTTTCAACCCCATTTTCTGCCCAGTGTGGGTTCTCCATTTCTACATCAGGAAAATGTCAAACGTCTTAGAATTTTCCCCCTCCTTTAACCTTTAGGTTTTCCATCACTGTACAAAAATATACCACAACTTCCATCCTTTCAAAAAGTGGGCCCCAATCAATCTCCTCCCCAACCCTCCCCAAAAGTAGCAACAACAACAACATGCATTTATATAGCACTCTACCCCTGGACAGCGTCTCAGTGCACGTAACAATGGTGGAGCCCAAAGGCCGAGCCAGGGAAAGGGGGAAGGTGACCGTAGGCGCAGCCGAAGAGGAAGGTCTTCAGACCCGACCCGAAGATGGGAAGGAGGGGGCGAGACGAAGGGGTTGAGGGAGGGAGTTCCAAAGTTTTCCGAAGTGTAGTGGCTGAAGGCATGGCCGCCGATGGTGGAGCGGTGGATTCAGGGAACGTGGAGGAGGCCGGACCCAGTAAAGCGGAGGCAGCGGGTACTGCTGTGGGGAGAGAGATTAGAGAGATGGGGGGGTTGCCAAGGAATGGAGGGATTTAAACACGAGAGTGAGGATCTTGAATTCGATCCACTCTGTGACAGGGAGCCAGTGGAGATTGGCAAGGACTGGAGTAATCAAGGTATGAAGTTTGGTGCGGGTAAGAATGCAGGCGGCGGAGTTTTGAATGAGCTGAATTTTGTGGATAGTAGAGGAGGGGAGACCGGTGAGGAGGGCGTTAGAGTAGTCTAGCTGAGAGGTGACAAAGGCATGGACAAGGTTTCGGCAGCTTTTGGGGTGAGGTATTGTCGGAGAAGGGCAATGTGGCGGAGGTGGAAGAAAGCGGTGCTGATCAGGGACTCACACTCAGTGTATCTCAAAAAGCTGCATTTTTATTTTTGCCTTCTTAATTAAATATATCTGTTTAAATTATTTAATTTTATATATATCCCTGTCTGCCATTTCATTGACGGCAGACAGGAAATTTCCTCCCAGGAATCTTTAGCATTCCGGGTGTGTAACTAGATTTTGTTTGGCTCGTCAGACAAGTAGAGTTGCAATGTTGCACGATTACACCGGACTCAAGATACAGTTTACATCTGAAATTTTGATTCCTTTACCATTTTTCATTACTTCTATGGCAATATTTACAGGGTTAAAGTTTGTGATTGGGCTTAAAATCGTCGGCGTCAATTGTGGACCACTGTGTGGCAGCACCTAACCCCCCTTGGCAAGTGGTCTGTTCCCTTTTAGATCTCAACCTTTTCCACTTTGGTATGACTGAACCAATGATAAGTCGATTGGCGGATCGCTTTTCTGGGGGTAATAATTCCTATGAAAAATAAATTGGTCACTTCAATCCACGACTGTTTGTGGGATACTGCTGGGCTTAACTGGCTGCTGCATTTCGCCCACAAAATATACAGTCAATTCACTTTACAGTATATTCTGCGAAGCGCTTTGAGACGTTGCGAAGATGTGATAAGGTGCTATATCAAATGCAAGGATTGTTAATATTATTATTATTTTATTATTATTATTAAGGTACTCCTGGAGTTTAGCCAGCTAAACTTTGTGGAGTCCTGCAGCTTAATGGTTAGAGCATTAGCCTCGCAAGTGAGAGGACCTGGGTTCAATTTCCAGGCAGGATGAAAAGTTGGGCAAGTTTCCTTAATCCACACGCCTCTGTTTGCCTAGCAGTAAGTAAGAACCCGGTTGTTAGTCAATTGGCAGATCGCTTTTGCAGGGGTAATAATCCCTTAAAAATAAACATATATTAAAAAAAATGGAATTTGGTCACTCAAACCATTTTCTGTGCGCAATTGGCTGCCACATTTTGCCCACAAAATATACAGTCAATTCACTTCACACTATATTCTGTGAAACGCTTTGAGATGTCTCAAAGGCGTGATAAAGCTCTATATCAAATGCAAGGTTTATTATTATTATTAGAAACTGCCGAGACCAATGTCTGGCAGGCTTCCCATTGTTTGTCCAATTTCGACTACCCTACCCATTACAGCTTTGGCTTGCAGGGTTAACAGGAACTGAGTGGGAAGAATCCCTCCTCCCTATGACTGGTCTTCCCGTCCAAATCCTGCTGACAAGCAAGGCTGGCTGGTGTGCCATCAGCAATACCCTGGGCATCAGTGAACTCACAGCTTACATTTACAAACTGCTGAAAAATATCATGGTAATTATCCAGTTAGGATCATCCCATTAGCTTGGAGTTTGGAACATTGACAGCACATCTACCCCTCAAAGTCTCAGTGATCATATAGACTGGTTGATTGCCCATCAGCAATGCTGGATTACTGCAGACCGGCTTTTCTGAGTCAGGCAAATCTTCTCAGAGCCAGGTAAAGACTAGGGAACATGCTCAGCTCTCCACCTGCATCCCTAACCCTTTCCCCTCTCCCACGGAAGTTGTACTTTATGTTTATGGTATTAATTTTATCAATCTCAAAAGACTGATACACCAAATAAAGAGCAAAATAAGGTAAGAGAGAACAAATTAGCAATGTTTTCATCCCCTCTAAAGTGGCATTACTCAAATGATCATATTACATGAAAGGCACAATACAAGCGCAGGTTCTTGTTGAAGACAGCATCTCAAGTATATGTCATGACTGAGACTAGAAACAGTGACCACAAAAGTGCAAAGCCAGCACTTAAAAAGGCACCACGCAACATCACGTTTAGATACTTCAGGCAGGAATTAATGTCCACTTGGGTTTTCTTCTTCTGTCGCTCTCAAACCTGGATTCAAGGTCTCATTTCTCTTGGCTAAAATCATGCAGCATGGACACTGAAAGCTATTTCCACATCACATCAAAGGAAGCCAAATGCCTTGTATTTTCTTAACAGCGGTGGAAATCTCAGGCTCAAAGGCAAGCGTTTCCACAGTATAAATTATATTTTCAAGATTTCTAGGATTCCTATAATTTTTAATGTGATTTTTAATGACTCTCTACTGTTACCATTTATTTTCTTCCTGTTTTAGGTTCCCTCGTGTTGAGAGTGGCTTGGATGACCTGCCTGTAGCTGTGCAACCAGTAGAAGGTAGGTTAGCCTGACCAGGGCGACTTGATCCCTGATATTTTCCCTAATCCTGTGCTCACTGGGAGCCTCTCCTCCTCTGCAACAATCTGGAAATCTGGAAGCCTTGAGGATACCATTGTGTATGATCAAAATTCAATCAAAAAGCTGTGATCAAAATTCGTTGCAAACNAAAAATATTTTACAGAGGATGTATGCTCACAAACCATCAGCTACACACAGCAACATGTACTGCAATCTACCCAAGCACCCCCGCCCCCCACTAACAATAAATCAATAAATAGTAAATAGGGGCTGTATGTATTGCACGCCCCAAACCTATATAATCAGAGCAAAGGTAACAGAACAGGCCCACTGTGAGAGCATTACAGCCTTGTTTCGCTCTAACCCTCAGCTCCCTTCAAAAATAAAAGAACAGCAGCACAAACACGACTCCATAGAAAGCTCACACTTGGTTTACATAACATACACGTATCCCGAGTGCCTCGTGCCATTCCGTACATTTCTAATAGATGCTGTGCAGGAATGAGACGCGAGATGAATGAATCCTTGCTCCTCCATCATCAGTGCATTTTTTTTTAGACCTTTTCCCCTCATCAGATATCAGCCCCTCTCATTTGCAAGCCACGCAACTTACCCAGCTTCCACGAGGCCTGCATCAGCCTTCTCAGGTAGCAGATGTGAGGGAACTGTCGGCTTTCACCCAGTGTGTACTGTATTCCAGATTTACAATAGCCTTTGATAGGACTGCTGCATGACCTACACCAGTACATGAGGCACTAAATAAAATATGCAGTGGAGTCGACAGGAGTGGACTGCGAGATTTGTGGTACCTCAGCATTCTGCACAAGGCATAGCAGGGAAACACACTGAATAAGGAATGGAGCTCCATGATACATATACGTAAGGATGAGGAAAACCCACCGACTGTAATCGGTAGGCAGGAGAAATGATTAGGGACTAATGTACCTGAAGAGCAAAAAGCTGGCAATAAATTACACATCGAAAAGCACAAAGATCCATTGCACACTTCACGGGCAAAAAAAGGCTGATGTAAAACGTGGGGTGAAAAATGCGACGTGTTCATAACAGATTCAATCCAATTCAAACAATTCAATATCACATCAAATCTGTTAATAAATAGCAGAATATCAACCGATATTTATTATCGGTTTGCGGTTGTGAATTCAACACCCCCCACCCCTTCCCCCCGCCAATCCAACTCAGCACAACAGTTTGATCAAAGGCCTTTTTTCAAAACTGTTTAACCGTCATCTTAAGTACCTGCTTAGCAATAGTGAGTCAAAAATACTTTCCATCAAACCCCAGAGGTAGTATTTGAGTGTTTTTCACTGGATACGACTAAATACCATAGGATACCTATGGAATCCTGTAGCTTAGTGGTTACAGCACTCGCCTCGCAATCGAGAGGCCCTGGGTTCGATTCCCAGCAGGGCAAAACGTTGGGCAAGTTTCCTTACTCTACATGACTCTGTTAACCTAGCAGTAAATAGGAATCTGATTGTTAGTGGATTGGCGGTTCGCTTTTCCGGGAATAATAAACCCTCAAAAAAAAACTGTTTGTGGGACAAAGCTGTACACAATTGGCTGCCACATTTCGCCCACAAAATATACAATCAATTCACTTTACAGTATATTCTGTGAAGCGCTTTGAAATGTCTTGAAGACATGATAAGGTGCTATATTAAATGCAAGAATTATTATTATTATTATTATTATTATTATTATACCACTGGATACCACATGATGCCACTGGATACCACTACATACACTGACAAAATCTACTGCACTGCAACACCACACTTTTCAGTCAATCCTGTGAAGCTTTCTGAGACATCCTACTACTAATAATAATAATAATAATTATTGAAGTGATGTGAAAGGCACCTCATCGTTGGTAAGGATTATTATTAGGATTAAAGAGATAGGAGATAGGACAACTACACAAATTCACTATGATGAAGGATGACCACTGTGGCGATGTTGGGGATGGGCAGTTGCCATCTAAACAATCGCTTATTGTTCTGAAATTCAGATTATTTTTTCGATGTGATAATTATTACATCAAACCTGTTATGAAACTGCATTTTCCACTCCACGATACATACTGGTATGGTTCAGCCTACTCTAGGGTTCAAAATGGCTGCTGGTTTGAAATTGGTGAGGTTAACCTTGTTAGCAGTGGTTTCTCGAGGATTTGCTTGTCCTGCGCTTTTCCATAGTAAATAATTCAGTGCCACACCCAAAGGGGGCTGGACATTTCCAATGGGGGAAAACTGAAAGCACATTACCAATGAGGTAGTGACAATATCGGGGTGAAATTTGTGTTGTTTCCTTGCAATATTTATTAACAATCATGTTATGATTCAAGAATCTTGTGGCTGCATCTTGGATGTCTTTACAGTCAGAGGAAATCTCAAACAGCCGGGCACAGTGAGAACTGGAGGTCTCAGTGAATTTGAGTCCAGCAGAAGAAGAAGGCAACTTAATTAATTCAGTCTGTTTCCTCTTCTGCTGCATCAAATGGTGACATTCAGCATTGGGGCGGTGTTTGAAATTTTCTCTGACTGTACCACTGACTGACCTGACGTAAGGGGATAATTCACCATATAGCAAATCTGGATTTGCTATTTACAAATCCTTTAGCGAATCTCACAAATTACAACACACTGTCAAATGTCATTAAGTTTACAACAACAGCAGATTGCATTTATATAGCACTCTTCACCCTGGAAAGCATATCGGAGCACTGCAAATTTACTGACAATTTTACTGACAAGCAGGAGAATAAACTCCTGTTGTTTGTATCACTATATTCCAAGAGCCACACAATCAAAGGGAAGGTATTCTTGAGGTGCCATGGCCCATCAGTCATGACGAATGGCTGGGGATTAAAGACCGCCATGAGTGAACAATGTTACAAACAACTATTACTCATATGTTCAATTTGAAGAGGGATAGTCACATGTAAATAGGATTTGCATCCAGTCATGTTTAGATTCAGTTTAATATGCAGGAATCAAGCCATGCAATAAAATTTCAAGGATACAGATAAATCCGCAGATTTCATTGCAAGTCCTAAATACCGTTTTACCCACTAACTGTTTTACCAAAAGATGGAGCAGCTGGCTGAGTAAGGAATATAGGGCCACCCCATCCAAATGCTCCCTGGTTGAGCGCATGTTCATTTATAGTGGGTCTACTGTGGATTCATGCTATACCAGATGTGCAGGGCACCCAGCCAGCATCCTGCGCTTAAAAATAACTTCCGGATCAGCAGATCACTGCTGGTGTCGCTTCCTTCATTTTGCGTGCATGAGAGCTACGTGTAGGATGCGTTACTGACTTCACTTCGCATAGCAGGTCAGTGGCGTCCTGACGTCCCAGAATTGGGACATTTGTTGGCACTTCAGTATAGCCTCTGAGATACTGAATCCAGACAATCCTGTTATTACCCGATTAACCTCAACACACACTTTGGACTCCCCAAGCCTTAGGTTTTGCCGACCTGAGCCTCCACAGATTTTGAGGTTAGGCACACATGGTGCATTCCTCCAGGGAGAGAGTGTAAATTCCTTTCCAGACACAGGGAAATTTCCATGTAGCAGTGACATGCATAAGTGGAATTCTCGGTAGTTTGATTGGGATACTCTTAAGCTTGGGGATGGGTTTACATATACATCAGACACTCGACTAACCCAAACAAATTATACAGTGCAGCTGTTATCATAATACTTCACTATCATGTAAATTCACTTGAAATGTGGTTGCACTTTGGAGTTCACTTACTGTGCACGTAGTCAGCCCATTTATTTGCTGCACATGAGCAAAGCAGCAAATCAAGATGGAAGGGACTTACTGACCCAGAAGTTGGCTATTTGTAGCTTCCTGTGCTAAACAAAAGAGCCGTCTTAGCTTTTTTTAAAAAAGGCAGTCGGGCCTTCAGCCTTTCTGCCCCCACCCTTTGGAACTCCATCTCACAATCCCTTCACCTCCCGCCTCCCCCTCCCTTGCCTCCTTCAAGGCTCGTCTGAAGACGTTTCTCTTCAACCCTGCCTTCGGTTACCCTTCTACTCTCACCCTGCCATTCACCCATCCTGATCCCAACTCGGGTGCAAATCCTTGACTTTCCAGCTTCTTGAGACGTCCTCCCGAAGTGAAAGGCACTATGCAAATGTAATTTGTTGTTGTTCATTGGGTCATTGACAAGATACTACAGATACCACAGATAGTATCTTTCAAGCAGGATTGCACATAAGATGAACACCTCAAAGCACTTCACAAATATGATAGGGGTCACCGAGCAGGGAGGAATGAGGGGAATTTGAGGGTGATGACCAAAGCTGCATTTAGAGAGATGTTTTTAAGAAGATTTTGAAGAGAAAAGCAAAGGGATTTTGGGGGACTGGTCCAGAGAGTGGAGACATAGGATCGTTAATTGTGGGTTGGATGGAAGGAGTGAGCAACAAAAAGCAGACCAGAGTCAATAGAGCAGAGAGTTGAAGAATAGGGCTGCAAGAGACTGCAGAGGTAGAATGGAATAAGATTGTGCAAGGAATTGAAGGCTAGGATGAGGATCTTGCAGTCAATCTGCTCAGGTCCTGGGAAATGGATTGTAAAAAGAATGTAAAAGAATAAAAGGGAGATTCTACAAAGCTCAGACAATGTATGGACATTTTCCAGCAGATAATAAGGTGTTTTTGTCTGCTAAGGCTTCTAAAGGTACCAAGCTTCAGCGAATCACCCTTAATACACCGGGAGTTTGTTCAAACTTGTCAGTGGTTCTAATGAAATGCCACCCCATGACAGCGAACCTGTGTTGGACTGAAGTTTTCAGAATCTGCAGTATATCTGGAATCATATTCCAAGCTATTTTTTCAAACAAACAATCTTCCAATTGACAGTATTACACGGTTAACTAACCTATCAGTTTATTTTAAGGTGCAAGAGATCCTCTAATTCTATTGCACAAACATGCCTGTTTTACTTTGTAGGGTCTAATTTGCAGTATTTTCTTTATACGAAATGTGAGTTATTTGGTTTCCAAAACATAGAATGCACTGAAAGGTGCAATCCCAAATATCTGAAACATCATTGAATGCATGTTTCTGTTCATTCGATGTTTTAGGAATTCAGTAAATACGTTTCTATTTAAGTAATATATTAAGAAATACCACAAATTAGATCCTATTGTTTTAAAGGCTGCAGTGACCCAACAGCAAACACAGTCAACAAACGTTTTTATTGTTTAGCTTTGGGTGGAATGACCCCTGGTGCTGGTGATACTCTTTCAGAATTAATGAACAGTGCAATAGACACCAATGGAAAGACAGCATCCTTAACTCACACTCCTCAATAATAAAATAATAAGAAGAACAATTATATTTGGTATAGGGCCTTTCATATCAGGAGGATGTTCCAAAGGGCTTCACAGGATATATTGTAAAGTGTAGTGACTTTGAGTTTTGTGGTCAAACACAGCAGCTAATTTGCACACAGCAAAGTCCCATAAATAACCATAAAGTGAATGACCAATTTATTTGGGGGGATTGTTTGCAAGGAGAAATTCCCTCCTCTTTTCGAATAGTGCCGTGGGATCTTTAACATTCCACCTGAACAAGTAGACGCTTCAATGTTTCATCCAAGGGTCACCATCTGCAATAATGCAGCACACCCTCAGCACTGCATTGGATTGTTAATAGACTATACAAGTCCTGGCGTGGAGCTTGAACCCACAATCTCTTGACTCAGAGGGGAAGAGTACTCCCAGCTGTGCCAGGCTTAGAACCAATACAGACATGAGATCCTGAATATCCCTGAAACATGATGAAGAATAGATCTTTGTCCCACCCTTTCTTTCTGTCATTTGACATTGCTGCTTCACAATAGATGTGGAAGATACAAACTCAGATGGTAAACATGGTGGCGGAAAACAAAGGAGTGATTACAAAGCAATAATCTATTTGAGGCATTCAGGTGACATTAGAAACCACAGATATGCGAGCAATTTCTAACCTCCATTTAATGTCGAAGATGTGGTTACAGCCTTGAAATGATTCCTAAGCATGTATTATTTTTAATTCATTGGTTCTATGTGATATATTCCACGGAATTTGTGGGGAACTTTGATGCAGTTTCCTTTCTGCTGCTTTGATGTTTGGAGCCACTGTGGATACACCTGACTACAATAGTATACTTCATCTGGTTGAAGCAAGAAACGATCTAAATTGTGTGCAATAACTGTGAGATATAATCATTTCATGCTTGTTTAGTGATAATCCAAATTCATTACCAGGTAATAATACAGCGAGCATGTGTTATGTAGTAATTGTTGGCTTGCAATGTGGTAATTGTCGGCTTGCTCTTCCCACCCCTTTTGTGCATATCGCACACCCGGTGGGGTGGGTAGTTTACATTATTCACAAAAGGGGTGGAAGAGCTAATTGAAATTGGCGATAATTTATGTTATCTGTAAAAAGGGCTAATTGTGATTTCCGAGAAATGTCAAAGTAAAAAAAAAGGTCAAAGATGAAATATCAACGCCCCACAGCTGTTTGCTTCTCTCTCGGAACTTCCCACCCCCCGCCCTCCATGTTAACAGCTCTTAGAAAGCAAATTACCCCCAATATTATAAGGCAGTAATATGATTGAGGGGTACAGATGATTTTGCAAACTACTCTCAACCTTCACTCCTCCGAGTTATAGTATGACTGGCAACTCTCAACACTACCAGAGGTGTGTAACAGATTCCATCTGTCTCCCTTCTATATATAAATTATAGCTCTATTTTTATTCTAGGAATTGCCAAAAATTAATGTAAACGTTAATACTACTACTACTAATAAACAATAATCCTTACATCTGATTTAGTGCCTTTCACATCAGGAGTTCATCCTAAAGCCTATACCTTTATACCACAGGGTATAGTGTAATGTGATATAATTGCATGTGTTTTGTTAGCGAATGTGGCAGCCAAATTTTGCACATCTAAGGTCACAAAAGCCATGAAATGAATGACCAATTGTCTTGGGGAATTGTTCTTCAGCAAACCAGAAGACACTGACTTTTTGAATAGGATCTTTAACGTCTACCTGAACATACAGATAGGGCCTAGGTGTCAGGTTCGCCCCGCAATTATCCTTCCTTCCCCACATCCGGTCCCTCACCAGCACCGCTTTCTTCCACCTCCGACTCATCGCACGTCTCTGCCAATACCTCACTCCAAAAGACGCCGAAACCCTGGTCCTTGCCTTTGTCACCTCTCGGCTGGACTATTCAAATGCCCTCCTCGCCGGTCTCCCCTCCACTACCATTCATAAAATCCAGGTCATCCAGAACTCTGCTGCCTGCATTCTTACCCGCACCAAACTCCGCTCCCTGATTACCCCAGTCCTTGGCAGACTGCACTGCCTGTCCCAGAGAGGATCGACTTCAAGATCCTCACTCTTGTCTTCAAATCCCTCCATTCCTCTGCACCCTCCTACCTCTCTGACCTCCTCTCTCCTCACAACAGTGCCCGTTGCCTTTGCTCCACCGGGTCTGAGCTCTTCCTTGTTCCCCGAATCCTCCGCTCCACCATCGGAGGCCGTGCCTTCAGGCACTATGCTCCAAGGCTCTGGAACTCCCTTCCTCACTCCCTTCCCTCGCCCCCTCTCTTCCTATTTTCAGGTCTCGGCTGAAGACCTTTCTTTTCAACCGCGCCTTTGATCACATTCCTCCCCTCCCCCTGGCTCAGCCCGGAATCCATTAAAGTGAAGCGCTCTGAGACACCGTCCGGCGTGGAAGGCGCTATATAAATCCAAATTGTTGTTGTTTTTATTGTTTTAACATCTCATCCGAAGGACAGCACCTCCAACATCGCAGAACACCTCCAGCACTGCTTTGGAGTATCATCTTATATGAGTTCCAACTCCCAATGAGAGCTTGAAACTGAGCCAGGCTGACACAAGTAAGTTAGTTACAATACAGTACAATTTACAATTATATAGCACTTTTCATGTCAGGAGGACGTCTCAGAGCGCTTCACAGAACTGTATGGGTAACTAGGTGCAGTGTAGGCGTGGGGAACGAGGGGGTGAATGACCTGAAGGAGCATCAGGTGACCTAAAGCACAGTGAGAAGGGTAGGTTTTAAGGTGGGTTTTAAAAGTTTGCGTGTGTGGGGATGCTGTCCTTCGGATGAGAGGAACACTGGGATGGAGTTCCAGAGAGTTTTAATCAGAAATATGAATGCACATTGTACATAAATATTAAATATAAAGGCATGACTTTCTCACATAACATTCAGTCTGATTTCTGCGATGCTCATACTGGTAGAACTGTGTATTATGGGGTTATGGACTCTGACATTCTCATGACTAAAAATCCCAATTCCTGACATCACGCAATCCAAATCCATCGTCACACTTCAAATCGTGTCAGGACGACAACGGGATATGAAGTTCGACGTCGCATTTTGAAGCATGGCAGCATGATTTCAGATGTGATGGAGCCGGTCGGCTTTCTGCATAGATACGGTCATGTCAACGTTGGGGTCACAATGAGGAAGCACTGACCGGCTGCCATTCTTGATCACACACTGGTATAAGACGGGTTGGAATTTATGGAACACAATTATTTCCTTATAAAAGGATTCTGCTATTTATAGAAGTGCCTCAATTACACACGAATATCCCGCTTCATCAAACACCATAACTATATGTGCCATACTAAAGAGCAGTATGCAAGGTCACCTCCACTTATTCTGACACAGCTCTGCTTTTGTTACTACAGAATCTGCATATGGACTTCAACTTCTCTCTTTGATTCAATATCACCTTACTCCCCTATCAAAAGCAGAGCCCAGTCATTTTCCCTCTAGAATTCAGGCATGTTATACATAAACTAGGAATCACAGCACAAATCCAGCAACATGGAGGGATGGTTACATTGCAAATTATTTACATTAGTCAAAGTACAAAAAAATTATAAGAGGAAAATATAATGTTTTAAACACTAAGAAGCTTTCAGTTAATTGGCCCAAAGGCTCAGATTTGTTTTCTTCTCTACGTGTCAGCTTACCATGACCTCCTTTTCCCCGAGACATTTCTCACATCCAACAGTATTACTTTCCTTGTAAAAGCAAATTATACATCACTGGGCTTTCGAGAAGCCCTTCTGTCAATAAGTAAGTCTGGCACTTGAGCAGGAGCAGTCTATAACATCATGTTTGAAGGCAGCTTGTACCAACAAGAGGTTGTTGTGCCTCTCTCACCCACAGATAATAGTAAGGTTAAAACAACTCATTAAAAATTATACGTCTCTGCACAGCAGTTTATCAATAATTACAACACTTTGTTCTGCGCGGCAGAGAAGAAAAACGTTTCCCATTATTATTAAAAGATTTCACTCAAGCTCCAGAGATTCAAACACATGGCTATCACCCAGCAGGGAGCAAAAAGGAAACCTCAAAATACTTGCCAGGAACAGAAAAACAAATCATGTTTTCTACTGCACTCTGTTTCAAGTTATGTCTTCATTACTTATAGATGCAAACACTGGTTTCCAGCCACTAGGGCTGAATTCAAAGCATTAAATATGTATAATGCACCCCCCACCCCCCTCTTTCCTACTGTGCTATAAAGGCTCAGCTGCGTTCAATGAATGGTAAGTGTTCTGTTATACACCTTCAACTCATACTCTAAGTTTGATTCTGCTTGACAAGTAGATTACAAGATCCTGCACTCAATATGGCTACTGCATTAAAGGAATTAAAATGCAATTTGATACAAAGACCATAGGACAAGGGTAATGGTTCAACTGTGACTTCCACCTGCGCCACAGAGAAATATTGCAGCCAAGATTATCATATATTAATTCACACTGATTATTAAAATAATTGCCCTAAGGTCATATGATAGTGACAAAGAGTCTGTTAAATGTTCGTTTTGCATCTCTCCACATTGGATTTCAAACTGATAGCAAAAGGACAGTCCGTTGAAGACCATTGTAGAATGAACTACAAACAGGCAAAACTAACAGCACTGTAATAGCTCAGACACATTTGTCTGAGCATGAAACAAACCATTGCATCACTTGTGTGTAAGGTCATAGTAATAAAATACAGCTCTTTTTCCTTCCCCATCCCCCAGATAAAAATGGTTGTCGAATCTTATCCATGAAAATACGTCGCCTTCTCTTTAATGATTGTTTTTGGTCTGGAAGAATATATTTTAGAGAACTGGATGGCAATGTTAGATTTGCCTCCTGGAATGGAGTATCCAGGTTACACCATGGCTAAGTGTTTAATGGACGTGTCCAGAAAAGTTATTTTCAAACTGGAGAAGACCACATCCAAAGTACTGCACATAGTCAGTGGTGTCTAAAAGGTATTCTTGTGGCTTCACTGCCTGTTGGCTATCAGCAACAGAAACCACAAAGTTTGCTAGCAACCTTCTGCATGGTATCAGGCATAGGCTTTGGGTCCGAGCTGATGTCTTCTGACTGTGTTCTGAACAGGAAATTAGGGATTAGCAAACACTGTTTACACTGTGTGGGCATTGCCAGCTGCTTTTGCCAATGCCCTCACAACACTGTTGACGAACAGTGCTTTATAGATGCCTTGGCCTCCCGGCTTCAAATAGGGACACTCATTTATAGCAGGGGGTCCTCCAGACGTGAAAGGTGCTATACAAATATAAATTGTTGTCGTCATTGTTGCAGCAAAGGGTAACTAGATTAATTCCAGAATATATGAGACAGAGTTTTGAGGCAAGTATGCCAACCCTGGTATTGTTTTCCCAGGAGCAGAGGAGATTAAGATTATGAAAATTTTGAGAAACTTGTTTGCCATTACAATTTTCTCACCTGAAAAATTCAAGGGATTATATCTTCAAAATAATACAGAAGAGAAAATGCTGAAGGTGTTTTTCTTCAATAAAAGCTTGAGAGGCAGGTGGAATAAATAACCTGCACAGGTGATAGAAGAAGGAACTGTAAAGGGTTTCAAAAAGAACTAGATAACTTAACACTGAAAGGATTCAGAGTCATTAGATTTAGAGACAGATACACTGAAGGAATCTTTTTGAAATTGATGGATAGGCTAGATGGACCAACAATGAAGTTCCGCCTAAAAGTTTCTCTTTCAATTACCATGTTACCTGTGCAGGCTTTGAATAAAACTTGTTAGCATTGCAGTAGGAGCTTTGCTGGGGATTTAAGGATAAATGTCTGACAAAAAAATGCATGGCACTAAATGTGAGACAGATTCATCACCCAAACGATATTTGGTTTCATTGAGATAGTTCCTTACCAGAGTTTGGGATCTAATTGGGTGACACACAAAAAGAATTTGTAAATAATGGAACCTGAAGATAACCCTTTGATTTCTGCTCTGACCTGATCTCCTGTTCAACACTTGGCTTTACAGAAGTCAGGACTGAGATTGGTGTCCAAGCGGAGTCCCGAAGGGTCAGCCTTTAGCACTCTAGGGTAGCTGTAGGATTTGCTAGTTATAAATTCTTTCACGCTCTTGCAAACGAGACACTACCGTGCACAATTTTGCCATCCCAAATGCTCGCACTAGATTTGATCCCAGACGAAAGTGATCAAATGCGGGTAAAACTTCAAGGTTAATAGAGCTGTGAGAACTGTCTACTTGATCTACTCCCCAAATGATATCAATTCAATATCACTGCCTGTATTGTTCAGCTTAACCAACAATATCCCATGAACCCAACAGTATTGGGGGAACCATTTAGATGAATCAACTGTTTTCAGTTTGCCCACTGAGTAAATGCACTTCTTCTCTAGAAGCCTTCAACATGGAGTCCTGTAGCTCAGTGGTTAGAGCACTCGCCTCGCAAGCATGAGACTTGAGTTCGATTCCCGGTAGGGCCAAACCTTGGGCAAGTTTCCTTACTCCACACGCCTGATAATAATCCCTCAAGAAAAAAAACAATAATAAATTGATCACTTCAACCCACGACTGTCTGTGGGACACTGCTGTGCGCAATTGGCTGCCGCGTTTCGCCAATAAATATACAATCAATTCACTTTACAGTATATTCTGTGAAGTGCTTTGGAACGTCGAGAAGACGTGAAAAGTGCTATATCATATGCAAGGATTATTATTTATTATTATTAATGTGGTTTCCTGGTATATATTCAGTACACAGAGATTTGCTAGGATGCAGAATACCTACCTGGAATGTTAGTTTAGTGGATTCACAGTAGCTTTTAACAACAACAACAATTTATATGAAATACAGCACAATTCACATTGGAAGGGTAGTTCAAAGAGCTCAACACAACTGACTGGGAGCCTGAGCTGACTTTGGCTGAAGAAGGGGAAGGGGATTTGGCCAAAAGTGCAGTCAAAAAGATAGATCTTAGGCAGCTTTGGTGGGCGAGAAGGATTAAGACAGAGAGATGATGTTACAAAGGGTGGTGGCAGAAAGGTTGAAAGTTCGGCCATCAATGGTGGGGCAGATCAAGGTCAGGGACATGATGCAGACTGATGTTCAATGAGTGGAGGGAGTCCTGAATTAGATCTCCTGGGTAATGGGGAGGCAGTAGAGCCAAACAAGGACCGTGTGAAGGGATCTCAAAACTTGGTCCAGGACAGGATATGGGATGCAGAGTTTTAGGATGAGCTGGTGAGTCCAACAAGTAGAGCGTTCGAACAGTCAAGCCTGGATGTGATGAAGGTGTGATCGAAGGTCTTGGCAGCCCAGGGAAGAGATAGTGGTGGAAGTGGAGGATGTTACAACGGTCAGAGAAAGCCGAGCAAGTGAGCATCCAGTTGTAAGATTTGAGACAGTTAAAGGTAAAATAAACAGTGACGTTCATCACAGCCTCTGTGAGGTGGCGTGAGCATCCTTGCAGAGCAATGCAGTCAGCTTGTTGGCATTGAGCTGTAGAAAGCTAGAACTCATCCAGGACATGATGTCTGACAGCCTATCATTTCAGCACAGTGGTGGTCCTGGAATCAAGGATAGAGACAGGGAGATAGAGTTGGGTGTCATTCGCATGCCAGTGGAAGTGGACCTATTCTTATGTATGGTGTCACCGGGGGGCGGGGGGGTGGAGGGGGGGTAGCATATAGATGGTGAAAAGGAAAGGATGAAGATAAAGCTCTGAGGAACGATATAAGTGACAATGCTGGGGTGGAGAGGAGAAGCAATTGGAAGAGATAGGTGAATTGGATAACAACAACAATCTGTATTTATATAGTATCCTTCATGCAGGGTAGCATCTTAGAGCACTTATCAGTGATAAGATTGAAATTGTGAAAGGACAGAAATATCGATAGGAAGCACAGAAGAGAGATGATGGAGAAGTCTGGCATGGTGACAGTGTCAAAGGTGGCAGAGAGTTCGAGAAAACAAAGAGCCAAAGGGAGTCTGCCATAGTTACTCTCGCGCTCACACTTTCTCCCTCTCAATCTATGTGTTTATTTTTGTCTCTCATTCTGTGTGTGTGTGTGTGTGTGTTTGTGTGCCTCTCTCATTCTGTAATAAAAATAATAATCCTTGCATTTTGATATAGCGCTTTTCACGTCGAGAGGACGTCCCAAAGCACTTCACAGAACCCACTGTAAAGTGAATTGACTGTTTATTTGTGGGCGAATGTGGCAGCCAATTGCGCACAGCAATGTTCCACAAACAGTCGTAGATTGAAAATGACCAATTTATTATTGTTTTTGGTTTTGGAGGGATTATTATTAGGTGTGTGGAGTAAGGAAACTTGCCCAAGGTTTCGCCCTGCCTGGAATTGAACTCAGGTCTCTCGCTTGCAAAGCGAGTGCTCTAACCACTGAGCTACAGGACTCCACGTGCATGATATGTGTGTCTGCACTCCCTCTCTCTCTTTTGCTCTCCCTCCCGCTCTGCCCACCCACCCTCCAACCCCTGTATTTGTCTCTCTCACCCCTCGCATTCTCTCTTTCATTCTCCATCTTTATGTGTCACTCAATCCCTCTCTATGTGACAATTTTCTTTTTGTGTGTGTGCATTTCTCACATTTTCTCTCTGTCAGCTGTCTCTCCACTTCTCCATGCGTATCTCTCCATTTCCCCATGTCCCTTGGGAGAGCACTTGCTCTCCCCGTCTGTTTCTCTGTCTTCTTTCCCCATCAGTCTTTCTCTGTCCCTCTCACTTCCTTCATCTATCTCTCTTTCCTTCCCCTATTTCCCTCTCTGCCTCACCACTTCCCTCTCTCTTTCAGGCCCCTCATTCCCCTCTATACTTCTCTCTCACACTCTCTTCCTCCCCCCTTTTCCCTCCTCGTCTCCTCTTCCCCATCTCTCTATCTTCTCCTCTCCTCATCTCTCTGTTCATCCTGTGTCTCAGTCTATCCCCCTTTCCACATCACTCTCTCACTCCCCTTTCCCATGGTTCTTAGAGCACTTAGCAATGATGAGAGTGAAGCTCTCATCTCTCTCTTCCCCTCTTCCTTGTATCTCTCTTTCCCTACCTTATCTCATTCTCTTTCTCTCCACCCCCTTCTCCATTCCTCCGCCATATCTCTCTCTAGGTCTCTCCTTCCCCAGCTCCTTCCCATTTCTCGGTCCCTCCCCATCCCTCTCTCTCTCTCTCATCTCTCTCCCTCCCTCACCTCTCTCTCTCTCCCCCTATCCATCTCCATGGGGAAGAGGTCAAATCAGGTGATGAAGCAGACATTATTGTTTCGATAGACTGTACAGTACCAAAACATTCAGGCTAATTAGTCTGTGATAGCATTTAGACTCCACCCACCCTAAATCCCATTCTCCCTATACCTCCCATACTCTGTTCATCCCTTCCTCATGTGTGCATCAAGTTTCCCCTTAATACACATTTCATTTTCTTGTACACGGTAGAATGTTTCAGATTGGATTCAGATAAGTTACCTGGCAGCAGAGAGTTTATATGGCATTCCACATACCCCATATTATTGCATATTATTATTCCATAATAATAGCCTTGCTCCCTCACTTTGCTATCAAAATCCTCCTAAAAATATACCCCTGTGAGCATGTGACCTTTCGACATCCTTAACTCTCCCTATATGCTGATGCACACAAATGTGTATGATAGCTACGAAAACAGACTCATGGGTGCCATATGGAAAGAAGACAAGTCACTAGTCCTTTGTGTTTCTGAGGTGTATCATTATTTTCCATTTTCCACCTAATTCCATTGCTTATTATATACTTATTGCCTCTATCAATGAATCTATTACAATAGCAATGTATTTGGTGCTCCATTGGCACAAGAAAATGAGAGAGGGCCAACAACCAAACCAAGATCACAAACTCAGAATTCACTGTGGCTTTAACAGGGGAAATGAAATAGTCCTGGGGTGATTTGTTTTTAAAATATGAAATTGATTTGTAAGAGGAGAGGAAGATTATAAACCTTATTTACTTTGTTCTACTTTGTTCATCGCAGTAATGGAAATAACTACAGTCAAAATACGACATTAAGATAGACAAAAACAGATTTGTGAGTTCTAGATCTGACAGAGAGAACACGCAACAGAACACTAAGTTTCTCAAAAGAAGTAAAGGACACTTGGCATAAGGATACTTAGGGTGCAAGCTGCAACACGTCAGATGCAGTCAACCGTCAATAACTAATATAAATATGTAATTGTGTTCCTTTTTTTTACAAAGCAATTAAGTATTTTCTACACTCTACAGTACAGATAAGCAGCAAACCGGCTTTATCAGATATTTATGTACTTTCCACTGGTTCTGGGTCCAGAGCACAAAGGCAATAACATTTTGAGACAGGGAAGTAGCATGACATGGAAAATACCCAGGAAACTGGATGTCAAATGGGTTAAGAGTTTCCTAGGTATGAGTGGGATTCATTTTCATATCTGACCGCTCCAAAGCTGGTTGCTACATTTAAACTGCATGTTTGAGTGGCCACTCAGTTACACTCATTTGATGGAGATACCACAAACGTTCACAGCACACTTTGGGCAGAATTTTTCAGCTTATGCAGCATTTGGCAGGTCAAGAAGTTATTGGAGAACAGTGTAAGAAAAAATGTCATCACTAATGAGAATTAATGACTTGCGAAAATAAAGCACACTTCAAACTGGATGATATACCTCACTTGCTAATATAAAATTAGAACATTAATGTATTCCTAAATGCTCAGTAAAAGAGTAGCTGTACATCAGACCTTTTGAACACCCAAACATACAGGTCTCTTCGCTTTGCTGTCCTGGAACAGAATCTCAACACCCTGTTCTCCAGGATCAGATACTGTTAACACAAGAAATCTGAAACTTCACCACTGCCCCATTGCTTTTAGCAGAGCCACAAGATTTAGCAGAGCAACAAGACATGTTACACAATTATAAGCTGTCTGACAGCAACACAGATCGTAAAGGCAACACGCCTTGCCAGTTTGCCTGAATGGGAAAGCCGAACACTTAGGTTTGAACAGTATTAGTTTGTCTTAAATATCTGGTGCACCAAACTTACATTATGAAATACAGAGGCAAAAAGTATTCTGCTGAATCTGCCATCTCTTTCACACAAAGCAATTGTAAAAAAAAATATCTATAGGCATCTCCATCAGATTCAGTAACAGTGAACTGATTTGTCCCGTGCGTAAGTGAGGCTTTTAACACTAAGCATTATTAGGCCTATTTCAGTGCACAGTGAGTGCACCAACTGAGCAGTCAAGTAACCACCAAGTATTTTAGAGGATGGATCCTTAGCTTACAGTTTTGCCATTTAAAAACATTGAAGTTATTTGAGAATATAGAAAGCGGTTCAATAAACAACATTCTCAGTTGGTCCCATAAGTAACAATAAAATGGATTGACTCTAGCCAATGCTCTGTTCTCCAAATGAATTAATCCATCTTGGAAATCTATACCAATGTATCACTATAGCTTCCAAAGTAGACAAAATCAAAAGACGCTCCCAGTTTTAAATTAGTTGAAAGAAAAAAATATATTGGAAAACATCGATAAACTTTAAAAGCTAAAAATGAATATAAGAAATAGATTCTGACCACTTTGTCCTCCTGCAGCAAGAATTCCAGAAAGCAGGAGAGAAAAAAGGAGAGAAAGGGGATAAGGGGAAAAAAAGGGAAAAGGCAATTATATAGTGAAGCATAAAGTACAGTATCAACAAGCTGTATCAGAATAAGAAAGTAAGTTTACAGAGCTATAAAGCACAGAAGAAACAGGAACAATACTGGACATGAAGGTAGCACTTAAACAAACATTTCATGAAAAATATAATGAGCTGTGAAATAAGCTGTCATTTTCCATAAAACATGGTGCGCACATCACATTTTCGTTGTTGTTTTAATATTTTCTGCATATGGCAATCAACTTGCACTCTTGTTCAAACAACATTGTATAAATTGTATCCAAATTACAGTCACAAAATAATGGATGATCTCAATTCAGAACCCAGATTTTACAGAAATGCAGCCATCAATTAGACATTGAAAATGAGCACAAATACTCTATACACAACAAATATTAACTGCAGGGCAGGAGATCCATTCTGTTGAGAGATACAGCAACAGCCTGAAGATTATCTTTGAGAAATGAATTGTGCAGATAATCACTTTTTATCTACTTTAACAAGGTGTCCTTTAAAAGAGGAACATTAATAACAACAACTTGGATTTATATAGCGCCCTCCACGCTGGACGGTGTCTCAGAGCGCTTCACAGTTACGGATCCCGGGGCCGAGCCAGGGGGAGGGGGAGGAAGGTGACCTAAGGCGCGGTCGAAAAGAAAGGTCTTCAGCGGAGAACTGAAAATAGGAAGAGAGGGAGCGAGGCGAAGGGAGTTCCAGAGCCTCAGGGCATAGCACAACCATAACAGAATGGTTTAGAAGTTATAGGCTGTTTATATATGAAACACAGAAAACATATAGCCAGATGCCTTTGAGGAGGGTTTTTCCCCCTTAAAATATATTTTCCCCTTCATCTTTTCTCATCTCCTCTAGGCACACACCATCTCTAAGGAGACAAAGGAAGAACTATGAGAAAAAAACATTCTCATAAGTGAAGGATAGAAAAGCAATAGAAAAGGTGAAGCGTAGTTTCCCTGGGATATTAATAGGGATGAGGGATTTCAGTTATGAAGAGAATTGAGATATTTTGGCTGGTTTCACTAGAGCTAGAGCTGAGAAGGTTAGTTGATAAGCGACCCAATATAGTACTTCAAGAATATTAAGGATTATGATAGGATAAATAGCAATAGTTCCACTGGGTGGCAAGTTAATAACTAGAAAGCACAACTTTAGGATAATCACAAAAGGAATGAAAGGGAAGGTTTGAGAGCAAATCTGCATGCAGAGAACGTGGAATTCTCTGTCACAAACTGTAATTGAGATAGAGTACATGGGTTCTTTAAGAAAGAATTTGATAGTTGTTTCAAAGACAAGGAAT
The DNA here is from genome assembly GCF_018977255.1 of Callorhinchus milii. NCBI lineage: Eukaryota > Metazoa > Chordata > Chondrichthyes > Chimaeriformes > Callorhinchidae > Callorhinchus > Callorhinchus milii. The sequence continues at coordinate 90,232,061 of NW_024704743.1, forward strand.
ATTAAAGTCCATCAGTGGTGAACAGAGAATGGGATTTGATTGGTAGAGTGGGATTTGATAAACTCATGTGGAGAAAAAGACCAGCGCAGACTTGATAGTCTGAATGGTTATTTCTGTAAAGGAATTGTTTTGGATGCCTTGATATGATTGACAAGATAACTTTTGTTTAAACCGATATGTCATTTTCTTCCCCTTCAATCGGTCTTCCTGGACCGCGAACAAGCCTTACACTGAGATAGGATGTGCGTGTCCTGTTTCCAGGCTGCAAAGAATACCACTAGAGCTAGCTACACAGAGACCTAAAGAGGAAAATCATCACTCAGTTACGTCTCCCTCTGGGGAAATGCTTGTTCAACACTGAAGGTGAAGAATTATTCAGCTTTTTACTCAGTGCAAAAAGTGTACGTTAGGTCTTGTAAAACCTAATTGTCAGTCACTAACCAACAGAATCAATACCAGGCATCATAGAAACCAATGGACAAGGAATAAAATAAAGTATTCATTTTTCATATTTCAAAAATATGCAAGGCACCGTAACTGAATGTACTATCTGTCTGCAGAGTTACTGCAGTGCCTTCAGCTCCCCTCTCAACTCTCTACCCCCTCCTCGCTCCCTCCCTTCCCTCACCTCACCCTGACCATTTTCCCCCTGCTCGGGTACTGACCCAACTGTCCAGTGCCTTGGGACGTCCTCCCGACGTGAAAGGCACTCTATAAATGAAATCTTGTTGTTGTTGTTGTACTGAAGGCAAGATGGGCATTTGTACCTGGCACAATCTATGGAAAGCAATTCACAGCCCTATTTTGTGATCATTGTCAGACTCTTACAAAGAACATCCAGACCTTCTTTTGGTGACTCGTCTCTGCTCAAATGGTAAAGCAGAAACTACTGTTGGCTGCTGAAACTGATCTGAGATCCATGGCTTGCTGCCCAATGGGCACTGAGCAGACAAATAGAGAATGACATTGTTTTGCAACTAGATTCCATAGGTCTCTTGGGAAATAGCAGAGATAACATCTTGTTGCTGCCCGAAACACAGTTAGCGGTGTAAACGCACAGTCGGCATTTCCTGCCATTCTCAAATTCTATCAGAAGAAAAAGCTGCTGTGCTATAATTAAATGGGATTCACTCCATACACCACAGGTATCCTTGGTGGAACACACAACAACCAAGTGCCTAAAATGCATCTTAAAGGCACTCTAGAGAAATAACTTTCTGACTTGTAAGCACCAAAAAAGTGTGCAAACTTAAAATCAAGGTTTTATCAGAGAAATGCTTCCAATCAGCCACAAATAATAATTGTTTCAGACAATGTATAGCAGATGCCAGATTTGCTGATTTGGACAGACAAGTCACATTTTTGATTCCAGGCTTCTAAATGTGCAAACTCCCAATGCATCCCTTCTTATTGCATTCATTCTCTTGTTTTTCTGAGCCAGAATTCCTGGATTTGTTTAATTTAGTAATTCACTGACATCAAGAAGCATAAAATAAAGCTACCAATTTGCCTGTAACCATCTTGGCTGCTCCAAAAATCAGGCCAGAGTGCTGTGTAATCATAAGTTGGCTGTGTTAATTGGAAAAAAGATCAGGGAAAGGTGAAAGGCCCAAATTCTAGACTCAGTCGGACTTGAAGTTACGTGTGCATCTGTCTAGTCAGCACCCAACGCCCCATAATCTACGATTGCAAGCAAAAGAGTAGGAAAACGGAAACCAGGATGGCAATGTGAGACAACAGCAAAGCAAAGCAATAAGATATTGTTTCACATTGACGGATGAATTGATTCTGAAATAGGCAAAGAAGCAGTAAACAGCTTCAGTGTGTCTGACAAGCAAGAGGATTTCTCATTGAAATAAATCTAAAAGTGAGAGATAAATAAATGAACCTAAGTAAAGCAGAAAAACAGCAGAGGAAAGAACTAAAATTACACATAGTCTCATCAGCAAAAAACAGGAATGCTGCACATGAGTTATAAGTTGGGTGATTGATATACAAATGGTGTGTCACATGGTGCACAGGCAGCTGAACACTTAGATTTGATTTCTTTCACAAACGTTAGAATTTTTAGACGTTTGGAATTAGAATTAAAAGTTTCTACTAAAGAAAATTGCATATGACCATTAGGTACACCTTTACTTTATCCCCTCTTTAAGTTTCCCTATGCCTCATGCTATTATCCCCCAGCGAGATACTCAAGACCAATCCCATTCTGTAATTGCTTACTAGGGTACATGAGAGGGCACAGATTTAACATGATCGAAAAAGGAAAATGGCCCATCTAAAGTTACCGGGTTATCCAATTTGAATGCAAATGCAATTTGAATGCAAGGAAAGAGCCTAGTGCAAACCATGCATACACTGCAACGAGTGCACATTACAACGGTCGTGAAAACACTTCTCCCAAGTAATTCAATGTGATATTCTCTGTAGTCAGTGACATTTTCCATGTTGCTTATTTGGCTGATGATGCCATGATATCAGTGGAAAGCTAAACCTTACTTAGCTCTATCCCCATTCACTCAACCTTTTGAGACCCAGCAAGCTACATTTTCAAAATGTCCTATTTTTACAGAACATCTGCACAATCAAAATCAGAGAGTTTCTCTTTAATTTAAATATCTTTTCTATAGTGTGATGCCCAAAGCAGCATACCACATGCCAGCTGTGTCCTTGCTCAAGAGATTAATTATTACATCCTTATGTTTGGCTTTAATTTTCAATGGCTTTATATAAAACCCTGAATCCTGTTTGGCCTTTTATTGGTCTTCATGTCCTGTAACCTTACTGTTAGCGCTCCATGTATTTGTATTTCCAGATATCTTTTCCTCCACTCCATTGAGAATTTTATTACTTGAACACTTTCCATTCTATATTAAGTTTCACCAAATACACCACTTCACACTTTTCAATATATTCACAAACATGGTCATCAGCTTGCCTAATCTGTCAATATCGGCTTGTCGCCTCCTGCACTTTTCATCACTATAAACAGGACCTCCTAGTATCATCTACAAATTTGGCTATTGTTCTCTCTAATGCTACACCCAGATCTATAATATACCATAGATGTTTTGTGGCAGCACTCATCTCTGGATCAGAAGATTGTGAGTTTAAAATTCAGGGCTTATGTTCTTGTCCAGGCTGACATGCCAGGGTAATATCTTTTTAATTTTATATTTTTATTTGTAATAGTTTGAGTTGAGTTTTGCACCAGAAAAAAACACTTTCTTCTTTTGCACCTCATTGCCAGCGCTCAACACTCTCATACACGGACAGGCCAAATATAGTGTGAAATGTCCCTCATTCTTAGTATTAAGATTGGGTCAAAAATATACCCCAAACTATAACAGTGTGTCATTTCCATACCCTGCACTAGCCTAATGGACTCTGAGAACAAGCTTATCAAATCAGTAAGGCCAGTACTGCGCTGTGGATATATGTACATAAGGAAACAGATTGAGACTGCTCAAGTTCATAGAATACCCTTACAACCCGAAGACACCAGAAACCTTCAGTCTGTTTTGGAATCAAACCCCAGTACCAGAAACTGAAGTTGTGTGCTAATCCAATCTGTCACTTTGGATACAGGTTTCCTGCTGCATTGGCAATGGGTTCAATGAGGCATGAAAAAAATATTTGTTGTTACACAGATGTGCTACATTTAAATAGATTTCATAACACCTAAAGAAAACACATAAGAAAAGTAAGTCAAAGATGGGAAAAGGACATACAGACCCCCAAAGCTCTTTTGAAAAGGAGGTCTAATGTGTGCGTTTCATTAATGTGGAATCCGAATTGTACCCATGGGGAGTCCTGTAGCTCAGTGGTTAGAGCACTCGCTTTGCAAGCGAGAGACCTGAGTTCAATTCCAGGCAGGGAGAAACCTTGGGCAAGTTTCCTTACTCCACACACCTAATAATAATCCCTCCAAAACCAAAAACAATAATAAATTGGTCATTTTCAATCTACGACTGTTTGTGGGACATTGCTGTGCGCAATTGGCTGCCGCGTTCGCCCACAAATATACAGTCAATTCACTTTACAGTGTGTTCTGTGAAGTGCTTTGGGACGTCCTCCCGACGTGAAAAGCGCTATATCAAATGCAAGGATTATTATTATTATTATGGGGACTCATTCTGGTAACTGGGAGCAGGTCATGATGACCCATTGCAACTTCACTATGATGTCATTTACTTCTTGACAGGAGTTCGTGGGATTTCTTACAAAGGACTCCCATTACAAAATACCACAATATAATTGATTTATAAAAGTCTCTTTTGCTTCAACTGCTTCACTCGGAAGACGATTCCACTCAGAGTGAAAAAAGTCATTCCTTCCTAATATCCATTTTCAAATTACATACATATAATTACATAGAATGTACAACACAGATATTTCACATGCCCTATCCATTAAAAATGAAGAAGGCATCTCAACTAGCTGACATTCAAATGCTGTGAGATGGTAATGTGCAGCTGGGCTAAGCATTTTCACATAATCGAGCAAAATAGTTATTTTCGGCATCATTACGCTGATTTGGAAATATTCCTGCTTTAAATGAACAGATAATGAGACAGGTGGCAGAAACCATTAAAAGTCAAAATGCCTGTTTTGTCATTCAAATTACTAAGAGAAAAAAATGAAAGTGGTACACATGGTTGATTAATGCCAACGTTTAAGATTTATAAAACAGGGGAGATCTTTTAGCATTGCATAGGTAAATTGCTCTAAAGAACTAAAATGAATTTTAGCCATAAATGGGAACTTTTCAAGCTGGATAGAGGTTGAAGAGAGAAATAAGGATCAGTATCAAAACCTTTACTATTTTTTAAATATGTATATAAATGCTTTAGATGATGATATCCTAAGCAAAATCTCCAAGTTGGCAAATGACATGAAAATAGAAAGCAAAGCAAATAATGAGAATCATTGCAAATCGATTCTGAAGGATTTTAGTAGCTAGACCAGCTACCTGTAGGTACGGTTTAATGTGGTTCAGTGCAAAATAATTGGCATAAATCCAAAAGTAAATTGGTGTTAAATGAGCAACTGCACAGTTTACTGATCCAGGAAGAGCTTTAGGGGTCATTGTGGATAAATCTGCAAAACTATCAACCCATTGGTTGGCTGCAGCTAAAAAAAAAGGGCATTAAAGATACTGAGCTGTATCAGTCGAGGGATAGAGTACAAATCAAAATATGTTATGGTGTAGCTGAGTAAGACGTTCATCAGAACCCATATGGTGTACAATGGGCGCAATCTAGATACCTAATCAAAAGGATATTATTGCCCTTGAGGAGGTTCAGGAGTTAGCAACTAAGATAACAGAATATTCCAGATAACAGGAATATGTGATTCAGAGAGTTTAAGGAAACCGTACTTGTTCTCAATGAAAAGCAGGAGGCTGAGGTGAACCAACTGAAGATTTCAAGATTGTGCAAATTATTTACAATGTTAATGCAGCTGCAAAAAAACTAATTAACAATCAGAGCACAAATAGTTTTGCACAAATAGACCTGCAGAAGAAGGTACTAATAAACACAACTGAAATATCATTCATGAGGAATGCGGATTTACAAGATAGCTTGATGCACTTCTAAAGAGAAAAGTGTTGAAGGATATGGTTCTAAGATTGAAATATTGGGTTTAAGATCAATTAAATAGAGGTGTGCTTGTTGGGATTAATTACCTATTTTCAGTTCCAAAACTTCTTTTAATGTTACAGAATTGATAACTTGCAAAAAAATATTGTGTTTGAAAGAAGGAAAACATGGACACTATCATCTGTGACATATTAATGTGAGAAAGTAGCTTTGCGGTTAATTAGACAAAGATCCTTCAAATAGCAAAGTGACAGAGATGTTTGTGTATCCTCAATACTGATTTGGCCCTTTCCCATACTTTCCTCATTATATACTTGCATCAGAGAAGGAACTGAGCAGAGGCCAAGGGCAACTAGTAAGATGATCTGCGCTTATACAAGGCTTTTCCCATTAGAAGAGTACATTGTCAAATCTGCTATTATTAGCAGCAAGACAAATGTTACTACAAAGTACATTTTCTACACTGGGAAGTTAAAAAAGTAACAGAGTCACCATGGACCATTGACATTTACAGCACAGAAGAAAGCCAGTCTGTGGTGGCTCTTTGAAAGAGCAATCCTTTCAGTCCCATTTACTTGACTTTTCTCCAATACGCCTGCAAATTATTATTTTCTGGATACCTATCTATTTGCCTATCGAAAGGACCATTTTGCACACAACTCTTAGCAGTCATCTAAAAGTGATATTGGCAGAGACCTGGAATCAAGTTGATTATTCCCCTGGCCAGTGATTGTGCATTGCATTAAAGAATCTATGAAGGGAATATGTTTAAAAATAGAAATTATTAGTATGTTCAAACAACTGTAATGAAATTGGCAGAGAAGGAAATATGAGATACCAGTCTTTTAGAAATAGCTCCACTATCTGTTTCTTGTGCTAGTCTGCTCCCTTCATCTTAAATATTGCTTTAGATTAAAGACAAACTCCCTAATGACTCAGTAGGTTTATTTAATGAGTACCTGCATAATGCAAATCAGAAGATCACAGGTTCAACTGCCAATATGTGTTGAGTTTCTTGATCTTTGTTGTGCGACAGTAAGGGTGTTGCCAATGGTCTAAGCTCTTCGGGTTATGCTGATGAATATCATCCCAGGTTCTTGATCACTATCCAGTGATCTCTGAAGGAAGTGCAACAATATGGATGCAGGGTGGGCCAAGACTTAGTTGTAATGTCCCCAAATCAGATAGCCTTCTTTCAACCAAATATATGGAAATCTTAGCTTGGTTTGGATACTCTTAAGCATGGTGATAGGTTTCCGCATGTGTCAGACATCCGGCTGACCCCCACAAAAAAATCAAACAGGTTAATTTATCTCACTGCTGTTTCTCAAACATTGTTGTCGTAAATTAGCAGCTAAGCCTACATCACAATAACTATGCTTAAAAATAACTTGTTGCATCAAGCAGTTCAAAATGCTTGAACAACAAGATGCTATAACAAACGCAAGGAGGATATATTTATTAAAACAGAAGAAAGCACTCAGATAAGGCCAAGTCTGAAAGAACAACTTGTCAAAATAAAATCAGCACACATGTTAAATGGTCAATCGACATCTAATGAAAACTACCATATTAATCTACAACTGAGAGAAAACACCTACCTTATTCGATCGCAGTGACACCCGCCCTCCACATCGAGCACAGAATTTTGTTTGGCAATATGAACAGATGTGGCCACAGCCGTCAGCAAACTTGGTTTTGTGGCAGATTCCACAGGTGGGTGCGTCACTCTTCTGTTCTTGTTGTTGCTGTGCTTCATCACCCATCTTTTTTACCTGTTCCTTATACATTTCAAACTGCTGGTGCAATTTCCTGCAGATGTCAAAGGGCAAAAGAAATCATTTCATGGTACGGAAATGAAATTGACGTTCATCTATATTTACAATTCGCTTATCTTTTGAGTTTTTTAAGACGTTAGCTGCGTTCATACTGTCCAACTTTACACCTCTTCACTTTGACAGCTGAATTTTAACAGAGTGCCGGGCTGCATGAGATCTCCCAGTCTAGCATCAGCAAGTAGACAAGACAAATCCCTTAGCTTCTTTTGTAGGACTAGCAGAATTTGTCAGGGTCAAGCCCATTCAATATTCATCATGTATGTATTACAGTCACAGCCATACAGACATTTTATGGTACTGTAAGTCAAAATGAGACGAGTGACTGAGGTAATTTGGAAGGAGAAGAAACAAGCATCCTTATCCAGTAATCAAACTGTAATTCCATTTGCAAAATTTCATACAGTGATTTTTTTTATAGAACCTGCAGCATCTTAACTAAAGTCTGGGTAGGTTTTCTTTTAAAAAGGAAATATTCAGAAGATTTGCTTAAACTATTTTACATTAAATGACAGCACTAGAGAATAGATACGACAGACATGAACATCTCTCCTAAAAACAGGATGCACCATCACCCCAATTTAACCATTCAACAAATAAAAAAAATCCAACTTTGCCCATGAAGCAAGTCATTCTACTTCCCCAGTTACTTTACTCTGAACAATTTGCAGAAGGCTGGTAGGGTACCTAAGACTTCCAAAAGCTTGTTGACAAAGTACCACATGATAGGTTCTTTCACAGCTTAACACCACTGGGTATCAAGGGGAAGACATATCCATTGTTTTATTAATGGCTAAAAAGGAGACAGTTGTCATTGGAGGAACCAGGTCAAAATGGGGAAAATCTATTAAATGGACACCTCCTGTTCTTTGGAGACATAAATGACTTGAATTTACAGAATGACTGCAAGGTAGTTACGTTTGCAAATGACATGAAGAGGGAACTGCAGAATAAAAGGGAGCTGCTTTTCTTCTCTTGGGACTGAGTTACTTCGCCCACTCTCCCAGCCCACACCCCCACCTCACCAGACTTGTTGGCCTTCAGTGACCAGGGATATGGACTTTGACTCATGTTTTGAATCCCTTGAGCAGAGGATAGCTTACTTGTTATGTTCTGCTCACAGGATTCAAATTGCAATGCCAGAATTGGCATTTTTAGTACTGAAACAAACAGTGCCAAAAAATGCTGGTGGATAATAATAATAATAGTAATAATCCTTGCATTTAATATAGCGCCTTATCAAGTCTTTGAGATGTCTCAAAGCACTTCACAGAATATACTGCAAAGTGAATTGACTGTATATTTTGTGCGCGAAACGCGGCAGCCAATTGCGCACAGCAGTGTCCCACAAACAGTTGTGGATTGAGTGACCAAATGATTATTATTATTTTCTTTAGATGACCAGTAAATATTCTTAGCTGGGAATTCCAGTTTGCCGGACTGGATCTCGCCAATGGAATGACTGACTGGCCAGGGTGTCAGTTTACTCTGTTAGCGTAGCATTTCAGAATGTCCAGATTTTAGCAAATCATTGAAGTCGGTCTTAACACTGAAGTTGATTTTCTGTAGTTTTGTATTTAAGAATCAGTTTAGGTGCTCTTTGTTCTGAAATGCTAGATTCATTAATAGAGTAAATCTAGTCTTAGGTGGAATTTCTACTCCATGGTTCCTTAAGTGGCACATTGTTCCAGCTGGAGAGTTCTTCAGATACGTTTAGCTGCTGGGGACAGTCTGCACCACAAAATCACAACCTGGTCTTCCACAACTCAAATTTATTCTCATTATTATCTTATACTGTAGAACATATGACATGCACGTGGCAGAAAGATGCTATTGCGCACTTCAAGATATTGCTGTGCACATAGTGCTAGAAGAATTTCTCGCAAGCCATTTATCCAGATAATAACACCTCTTTGATGTATATCCAAACAGACCAGGCTCATACAACAACAACAACTTGCATTTGTATATTATCCTTCACGCGGGGTAGTGTCTTGGAGGGCTTGACAGTGGCAGAGTCTGACACCGAGCCAAGGGGGAGAGGGAGGGGGAGCTGATGATCAAAAAGCTAGGTCTTTAGGCGGGATTTGAAAGTGGGAGGGAGAGGGCAAGGCGGAAAGATCGAGGGAGAGTTCCAGAGTTTCAGGGCACAGTGGCTGAAGGCACAGCCACCGACGGTGCAGCGGAGGGGAGGAGGGACAAACAGGAGGCCGGAGACAGCCGAGTGGAACCAGCAGGTGGTGGAGTGGGGGGTAAGCAAATCGGATAGATGTGGAGGTCGAGGGTATGAAGGGATCTTGAAATCGATCTGTTCAGTAACTGGAAGCCAATGGAGCCTGGCAAGGACTGGTGTGATGGAGGTATGGAGTTTTGTGCAGGTGAGAATCCAATTGGCAGAGTTTGGGATTTTGGATTCACTTAATCTTGTGAATGGTGGAGCTGGGGAGATCAGTGAGGAGGGGATTGGAATAGTCTAGCCGGGAAGTGACGAAAGCGTGGACGAAGGTTTCCGCTGGTTTGGTTGTGAGGTATGGACGGAGGTGGGCAATGTGGCAAAGGTGGAAAAAAGTGGCCCAGGAGAATGAGGAGGTAGAGGGAGCCCTGATCACAGAGAGAGAGAGGACGTCATTTGTTACTCTGACAAGCGCTGTCTCTGTGCTGTGGGCAGGGCAAACATCGGACTGGAGGGACTCAAGTAGAAAGTGGAAGGCGAGGTGTGAGCGAAGTTAATTTGAAATGACATGTTCCAGGGCTTTGGTCAGGAAGGGTAGGTTTGAGATGTGTCTGAAGTTTGTGAAGTTGGAGGGATCGAGGGTAGGTTTTTTAAGGAGAGGAATGATGACAGCGGTTTTGAGCGGGAGTGGGACAGAGTCTGAGGAGAAGGACTGATTGATTGTGTCAGGGACTATGTACCCCAAAGACTGGATATGTATTCCAACCTCTTTGTAAAAGAAATGTGGAGAGCAAAGAACTTGTACCCCCAACTCTTTGCACAAGTGTAGAGATCAATGAATGCGTTCTCCACTTCATACATCCCCAAAGCTCTACGTACAAATTATCCCAGCTCTTTCTGCAAATACAGAAAGCAGCTGAGCCACTCAATCGAAAGATTAGAATGAAAGCTTCAAAGCAGATTTTGAAACATGACAAAACAGAAAAGAGCATCAGAAAGGCAGCTCCAGATGTCCCAATTACCGTAGAAAGGTGTGCGCGTTTCAGAATCATGTGGAAAAATTAGTAACATTGAGTAAATTAGAGAAAAAGCTATTGAATATAAAAGTCATAAGTCTTATTGTTCTTCAACATCCACATGCTTTGAGTTATGAATTGCAGATGCCACTGGAGTTGAAGTTACATTGTTTTTGGAGATACATACTGCACAATTCAGTGCACTACCAGTGGTACTCTCTGAGAGGACCGGGATATTCCTAAAGATCATAAATGGACCACAGAAATAATTGATCTGCATGGCCTGGAACTTCATTTAAAAGTTGTACAAAGTTTGTGTTCATCTTCACTTGGCAAGTATTATCTTGTGGAATTCCAATTAATTTAGCATTCTGAAAGAAAATAAACCAATTCCCAATTCAGCAAAGAGCAGAGGGATTTGTGCTTAACCAAGAGCAAGAGGAAAAATGGTCTTCGAAGGTACTCAAACATAACTTAATGATGGGCACACTGGATGGGCTGATAGGCTTATCTCATTCCTACATTATTATGTTCTTTTAGTTCTTCTGAGTTAGGCTTAGCAACTTTATTTAATTTTCTACTTCAGTATACAAATATATATTCAGTCCACAACTGTAAGCTTGCGTAGAATTTTTTCCCATTAGCTGTGGAGATAAGACCAAGTGGAAAGCAGCCATGGGCTGAAGAAGCACTGATTAGAACCTGGAGCCTTGCACTCAGTGACATAGGACTCTAGCCGTGAATTCGTTTACAAAGGTTTAAAGTGTGCATCATGAAGGGCTGTCATAAAGAAACTCAAGGAATAATATTCAACAGGGTGCCTTGGATCCGATGGGATAAATCTGAAGGAAATGAGTGAGGAAATAAGTGTTAATGTATTTGGAAGCTTCATTAATGCAGCCTCAGGTTACTGGAGAGGAAAGTCAATTTTATTCCAATCTTCAAAACCAAAGTCAGTCGAGACCTTATGCTAACATCAGCAGTGGAAAATGTGCTGAAGAATATGTTACAAGATGCCATTAATATTCATCTAAAATGTATAAGAAGCTACAAATTGTAGTTAAGTGAATGATTTTAGAAGCATTAGCCTGTGCTTCAAAAATCTACTAAACTTGTTAAAGAAGAAATTAAATTAGCCAACAGAGGCCATCCAGTCACAAGATCATAAAGTATTGAGGAAATCCTTCAGCTCATTGGTTCGGAATACCCATTCTACAATCGTGCCAGCATCAAACACTTTCTTAACTGAGTTTATTGTCTTGGTCTATAACACTTTTGATAATAACACATTCACTTTTTGATTACTCTTTGTGTAAAGAAATACTTCCTGGTTTCTGGTCTAAAATTGCGCTTTACAAACTTGAATCAATGTCTCCTAGTTCTGCTGACCCGGATTTACTTTCCGTTTCCTGTTAAGTATCTTTATCTATCTCTGACAGGTCTCCTTTGAGGCTTCTCTTTTCAACTCGGCGCTGCAGGTGGTGATGCTGGGGAAGAGCCTAGTAGCAAAGGAGCTATTGAAACACGGAGCCCAGCCCCATGTCCAGGGAGAGTGGGGCTTCACCCTAACTTATGATGTGGCTCCAGTGTCTTTCTGGACACCTTGAAGGTCTTGACGGAGGACGGAGCCAACGTGAACCTACAGGATGCCAGTGGCTCCCTGCCCATCCACCTAGCAACCATCGAGAGTCATCTGGTACAGTACACGGCACCCATCTTCAACATCTAGCACAAGAACTCCAAGGGCCCAACATGCTTAGAGATGGTGATGCCATCGACAAGACCGGGATTGCGGGCTGGCTCTAGTGTCAACTGGGAATCACGGTGACTCAGTCACTACACTGACCAAAAGCCCACTTCCCAACCCCTCCCTCACCCCCTCTTTCACGTATTTATTTCTGTCTCTTACCTGCACACCTGACTTGGGGGTGGGGGGGGTCAACGGGATGACTATTTATCTTCTTCTTGGCATTGCCTTTAGCCACCACACCCCAAAACTCTGGAATTCTCTTCCTCAATCCCTCTGCCTTGGCCCCTCCCTCCCCATCTTCAAATCCCACCTAAAGACCTTCCTTTTTGATCATGCCTACAGTCAACTACCCCTCCCTCTCCCCAGGTTGGTGTCGGACTCCGCCACTGTCAAGTGCTCAGGGATACTACCCCATGTGAAGGGCACTATATAAATGCAAGTTGTTGTTGTTTACCATTCACCCCTCCTTCTCCCTATTCTTTATTTCCCCTCATTCCAACCGACCGCAAGCTCATGTCACCACATGACCACCTATCGTTCTACCAGGCCTTAATGAGCAGTATTGACCGCCTAAATCAACAACAATAAGTTTCATTCATACAGCGCCTTTCACATCCCAAGGGAGGACATTCCAAGGTGCATGATCAATCAGAGTAATTGACACCACGCAACAAGTGAACAAACAAACGAACAAATAAATCAGAAATCCAGTGGCATCGTAAGAAAAATTGGCAGAGAAAGAAAAGATGAAATGAGAATTTATGATTTTGTAAAGGAATTATTTGTGCTGGGAAAGGAGTAGTGGTGAGAGATATGTGGTTGAAGGAGGGGGTTGATTGACCCTATCATCCCCATCCTCACCCGGTTCCCCATTCCCTAGAGGACAGAGTTCCAAAACCTGGTCCTCGCCTTCAAGGTTCTCCAAGGCCTTGATCCTCGCTACTTCTGTGACCTACTAACTCCATATCAACCCACCCTCTCCTTCCATTCAGCAGGCTCTGGCCTGCTCCATGTCCCCCACCAAGCCCACTCCATCCCACCATAGGCGGTCGGGCCTTCAGGCTCTCTGCCCCCAACCTTTGGAACTCCATTCCACAGTCCCTACGCCTTGCTCCCTCCCTTGCCGCACAGCTCAAGACCCTCCTCTTCGACCGCACCTTTGGCCAGCCTCCTACCTCCTACCCTCCGTGCTCTACACCTCTCCTGATCCCAACCCCCAGCTCAGGTTCAAATTCCCGGCTGTCCAGTACCTTGGGACATCCTCCCGTTGTGAAAGGTGGTGTGTACATTTAATTTGTTGTTGTACGCTTAAGTGAGAGATTTTATGGGCAAATAAAATAGTTGCTGCCACAAAGCAGGCAGTTATGCAGAGCCTTCCGGGTGGGATGGCTTCTGGAAATGTGGAACAATAGCAGAGCTTGACACTGGGAGAGAGAGGCGAGGTGAGTGTAGGCACGGTCGAAGAGGAAAGTCTTCAGTTAACGAAAAATGTCGAGCTTCTTGTAGCAAAGAGGCTGTTTTCTCTCTCTCTCTCTGTAAGAGAGTCGGAGGTCATGGGTTGGAGAGATTGAGTCACAGGGATCTGATAACATTTACCTCTGTTGTGTTGTGTGTTGAGTTTACATGTGTATCTACAATGATTTCTAAGTACTGTAATCTCAGTTAGGGGTCGATGTGTTCTGGAAAGTTGTTTTTACCAGAATTCAAAGCCCTAAGTGAATGTTTTTATTTCCCCATTGCTTCCTTCCCCTCTTCCCCCATGCTTAATAATAATATAATAATCCTTCCAAAAATAATCTAATCATGATAATTTGATCATTCAATCCATGACCTCGACACTGCTGTGCACAATTGGCTGCCGCATTTCCCTCACAAAACACACAAGTCATTGCACTTTACAGTATATTCTGTGAAGCACTTTGCGATGTCTCAAAGACGTGATAAGGCGCTATATCAAATGCAAGGATTATTATTATTATTATATCAATCCAATTGGTACAATTTATGATTTCATTTAAGTTCTGCATTTGAAGTACATTCACCAGACCAATTTCTGATTACTCATCCCCCTCTGCTTTCTACTGCCAAGATAATGTTCAATCCAACTGAATAATTTTCCTTCCATTGTCTACAAATACTTATTCTGGCTCATATGTTATTTATACTATTCATGAATGTTATAGGCAAGGGTATTTCTAACAATATAATAAAATTGCTGATGGCGCAAGCTACATGGCCAAGTGATTAATATAAGCAGAAGATTTAAGTAAAAGATTAAGGAATGCCAGATGATTTTTAATATGGATAAAAGCAAGATAACATTGCTACAGGTTAACATTAAACATGTGGTCATAATAAATTGGCGACTATTGGCGAAGGTTGAAAAGGAACAATGATGTGTGCCATTCACTAATAGTAAGCTACTCAATTGTGAAACCGTTGTCAACATCATCATGTTTTGGATGCATCTCAAAAGGATTTATTTATAAACTGCTTTGGCTTACTTTAGCTCAATGTTCAAGCCACAATTGGAATAGGATGCACAGTATTGGGCACTTTGCCTTCAACATGACAATGATATGTTGGAAAGGGTTCAAGATAAGAGGCAAAACGATGATTTAAGAACTTAAAGCTCTTCAGTTCTGGAGACAAACTCTCATAATTCCATTTATTATCACTGGAGAAAGAATAATGGGCACGATACTCATAAGATATTAAAAGACATAGAGATCATAGATGTAAGCAAGTTCTTTAATTTTCACTGCAATTGCAGAAATAGAGATATTAATGCAAAACTTGGCAAGCTTCAATTGAGGTCAGGAGTAGAATTTTTTTTCCCCCCCACAAAGAAGAGGATTTTTTTTTGGTTAGCTGAGTGTCTGACTCATGCAGAAACCCATCACCATGCTTAAGAATTTCGAAACCAAACTGAGAAGCCCATATCCCACCCACACATGGAAATTCCAGAGATAGATTTTTGGAATGCAATGCGCACTCTCTCCCTGGAGGGACACATCTTACTTACTTAATTCTGGAAAGTATTAGGTGCAGGTTGGCAAGAGCCAAGGCTTGGGGACCCCAGAGTGCGCATTCTGGTACTACTGGAGTCTAACCAGCTAAAACCACATAGCTTGCCATTGATAGTACTAGCTGGCAAGATTTCCCACTGCTTGTCCAGCTAGAACCAATGTAACAAGGGCATTGGGTTGCAGAGTTAATAGAAGCTGAGTGGGAGGATTCCCTACCCCCAGTGACTAATCTGCCATTCCAAACCTTGCCAATGAGCCAGGCTGGCTGTGCTGTCACCACCAGCGCCCTGGAATACTGCAGACCTGCCTGGATCAGGAACCGGACTACTGAGACTGCCTCAGAGGGCTGGCTCGATTCCAATATTTCATTGCCAGGCATTTCACCTTGGAGCCAGTCCAGCTCCAAGGACAGCCCGCTTACCTCCCCCCCAAGGAGGATAGTCGCAAGTTGGTCGTTTGACATCAGACAAGAGCAGGTTTGAGCCCTGACCAGGTGGATGGAAGGCACGAGGAATTCCTTACGAACTTCCTGGTGGGCAAAACATCTCAGTATGAAATGCATGAGAGCATTATAACATCTTCCTGTCCACAGCTAGGGCACACATCCTTTCCCACTAAGCAATGGTTCCACTAGTTGGAGGTGCGGAGTTTAAGCGGTCGCTTATCTGGGCGATGATTCACTGGTCTGAGTTGTCACATGGATGTGGGGCTCTGGAGTGGTAAGTATCGGGAGCCAATCACAGGGGCACTCAGGAAATTTCCTGAATACCCACATAGCCAGTCCATCCCGAACACAACCCAAAGATATGATAAAGCAGTTTAATGACTCCACAATTCAAAAAGAACCACAGCAATTTTTTTGCCAGGAATTCTCTGTACTTTACGTACTTCTTGGCTCCAAGTAGATTTTTGATTGGAGCTAAACTCAAGGGAGATCTTTGTCTTATAAGTCAGAGTGATATAGACTAGTTTCCCTGTGGAACATGTAGGTTTATTCCATTCTAGTGATTTTTGAATCATATTTATTGTTCTTGGCAATTAAATCTGTGTGAACGATTTGTTCCTCTATCTCCTCCCCTCCCCCTGAGTACAGATAACATCTCTTTACTGGTCTGACCTTTGAGGTGGATACGTTTTCTTTCTTTACCTCCACCACCAACAGCAAGAACAACTTAAGTTATCTAATATATGATTCATCATTTTTGTGCATCACTAACATTTGACACTCATCACACTTGTCAGATACTTGTCTCTCTACATAAGCCACCTCTTCGTTCTCATCCCCTGAAATCAGCATTTTCAGAAAATAGACTGTGTCACGCATGTTCCTTTCCCCTGAATTCTGAAGAAACGCTGCCTACTTATAGTTATGACGTAATCTATTTTTAATTCTAGCCTTAAATCCTACGTTTATTACTTTAAATTACTGTACAAACATTTTTGCTCTTTTAGCCAAGATGCCCGTAGGCCCAATATTTTAAATCCTAATGTCATTCCACCTTTAAATAACAGTATTGGGTGTATGGTTTGAGCAGCTGGATTTCTTTGAATGCCCTTTGTTGGAACTGAAGGTAAATTCGGGAAAAAAAATCCTCGGCCATTTTCTACCCTCTCCTGAAGACATTTAAACTCCTTTTTGTCTTCCACCAAATTTGGATTCTACCTGTACTAGAACCGTCCATGGTCTCACCCAAGAGGTTAATATTCATGGGCGAACCTCAACAGTGTTACCAAGCATCACATCCTGTCCTCAAGTACTTCCATATACATGCACTTTCTGACAGGGCACTCTAGTAAGAGGTCAGAATCGGAAAGCATGGCTTATTTACCCTCTCCCTATCCCAGGAGCATTGTGGCCGATTGTAAATCTCCAAATATTGCCTGAGCAGAGATCATCTCACTCTGCACAGTACGTAGCCTTTCACCATATAGCCTTCTGGTCTGTAGGGCGTAGTGCTTCAAGGTTAAAAGGGCTTCAGGCCCTATCTGAAACATACAAAAATGTTTTTTTGCCACAGAGCATCAATTTGATTCTAATATTCTATTGCCAAGCACACTACGTTGGAACAAACTCAGCTCCAAAGAAACCTCACTTAGTTTGCACTTGTTCTCTCCACATGGAGAGATCCTGAATACAGCCAACACGCCTCAGAAGATTACTCTTTTTTTAAAAAAAAATGGTATAATTTTGGAGAGGTAATGAGTGCAGAAGAAAATAATTCAGTCAGAATGAGATTTCACTGAAACTGGTTCCAAGAACATATTAAGTGTGCCAATGAACAGTGTTGTACTGCTTGAGTGGTCCATGTCGCACATATGTTGCAGCTCTCCAAGTACTATTCTTCTCCATTTAACCAGCCTCACAAATTTGTCTTTTGAGCACTCAGAAATAACGATTGCAATTTTAAAAGTATAATTTTACCTTCTATCCTAATATCATGCTACTCATACTTATTAAAATTGCATTAGCATTATTTATAAGTGCATAGGGAGAAATTGGAAAACCTTAATGAACAGAGGAGAATAGCTTTTAGTTGAAAGCAACAAATGTGTTAAGTGCCATAAATACAGCAGAATAATCCTTTAAGTGTTGGTAAGCGATTGTGTATCTCAGGTTTCAATCATTTTAGTCACTCAAATTCATGTTGAAGCGGACGGCATAGAATGTAAAAGCATGGAGATACGTAGTACTCAATATATTATAAACTAGTTGGTTTGAGTACTGTGTACAGTTTTAGGCACTCAATTAATAATTTTTAAAATCCTTCCATTTGATATATTCCTTTCAAGTCTGGTGTATTTCTCAAAAAGTTTCACAGGATTTACTGTAAAGTGTAGTAATTGTATTTTCTAGGTAATAGGAAGGATATAAAAGCAACGGAGCAGTTGTAGCACAGATTCACTAGGGATGAGAGGTTTCAGTTATGAAGAAAAATTTTAGGTCAGCTTTTTCCGCTGGAGGCAGAGAAGGTTAAAATTGACACGAAGATTGAGGGTGACTTCATTAAAAATATGAAGGGTTACTGGTAGGGAAGAGAGAAATAGATTTTTTCCATTGATCGATGAATTAATAACATAAGGGTACAAATTTAAGCTATTAGCAAAAGCAATTAAAGGAGAGAAGAAAAATGTGTTAACATATTTACACTTTTGCTTGGAATATGGATTTTTTGCTAGAATCCACTGTTGAAGTAGAGGCAATAGATCTAAAAAGGGAATTAGATAATAATAATAATCTTTGCATTTGATACAGTGCCTTATTATGTTATTGAGACGTCTTAAAGTACTTCATAGAAGATACTGTAAAGTGGAGAGACAGTGGTGCTTGGAAAACAGTAAACCTATCGGTCAGGACAGTGGATTAAATCAACTGCTCATTTGAAAAAAAACATTGTAAACTTGATTGGCCTCTATATATGTACTGTAATGCTCCAGGGTGGAAATCTGCAACAATTGATAGCAAATTTAACAAGTTAATGATTCAGTGAAAATGCTGCTGTACAAGGTTTGAGTATTGAATCAAAAATGGTAACAGGCTAAAAAAAAATGATTTAGAGGAGCTTCCTTTAAAGGCTCAGTGTGTAAATGCACCACTTGATATGGTACAGAATGAAAACAAGTTCAATCTCTGGCCTGCACCAGGTTATCTAATCTCAATTCGGTCACAATTTAAGTAGCAGCGGAAATGCTACAATTAACTTCAAAATCCTTTGGCTAAAGAAGGGAAATCAGCTTGAGTTCGCATTGTGATCATTCTTCACTTTACAGTAAATCCTCAGTACATTTGTTATTATAATGTTGTACATGTGCAAATATGGATGTGAAAGTCCAGGACCAGGTTTAGATTTTGATTCTCCACCCCCCGCCACACTCCCCGCCCCTCAGACAAATAGCCTGGAGGACTGCTGACAACCCTGGAACCTTAACCCAGCCTTCAGTACATCTGAGGAGGAGTTTAACTAAACTGTTGCGAGCCTATAGTATTCCATCTCGTACCATTTAAGGTTTCATCCATTACAAAAGAAGAAAAGAGGGAAAGAAAATAGCAACTGGTGTCATCATTAATATCTCCTCAATTTTCAGTGTTGATAGTTGATAAGATGAACACAGGAACATGAGCATTGGTACCTCCAATTCACCCCCTCCCTCCCTTTCCAATTTCAAAACTCGCCTCAATACTTACCTCTTTGACCCTGCTTTAGGTCATCTTTGCCCTCTTTAGACCCCATCCCAGCTACAACCCAAGACAGCTGTGTGAGACCCTTTGAGATGTCCTCCTGATGTGAAAGGGACCACATAAATGTAAATTATATTGTGACTGCAATTGTAATTTAGAGGTGAATTAATTACGGAGATATTTGGAAATTTGTGCACATAGCTAGTGATACAATTCGACTCAATACATTTGTTATCACAACGCTAAAAATGTAACTTGAAGTGAACAAAGTACCCAAATTAGGGAAAGGAAAAACAAGAGGGGATCCCTCAAGATAACCCGAGACCATTGCTAGAACATGTGTGTATGAGGCCATCAGAGAAGACAAGATCAGGCTCAGCTGCAACACCCTGTGAATTCAGGAATCTGGCAATATGCACACTTGAAGTCCAAAAATTAACACAAAAGAATCCTGAAATTAGCATCTGGCTTTCCCGGTACCTATGCTTTTCATGTTTATGCTCAGTCGGTTCTCATACAGAATGCCTGGGAGGACAGTAAAGGTGGACAAGCAAAATAGACTGTAGATAACAAACACAAGACTGGGGATAGTTTCTATGCCAAACATTAACTACATTAACTTAAAGGTTCAAGAATGACCACTAAAACTACCAGGTCAGGGAAGGGGTGGGGGTGGAAGAGAATGGCATCCATTGAATTTGAATCATATGAGGTGGAAAAAAGAACAAGGGAGAAAGAGGAGAGGAGTAAACTGTGTGACAAGAAGAACAGAAAAAAAACTTGCACTGAATCTCATATAGCTCTTGTCTCTTCACTACTGTTAATGAAATAGCTGCAGTGCTAACAGAGATGACAAGATCTTCTTTGCAAACCACATGAGAAACCTAAACTCGCAGGAACTCTTAACTTATTTTAAATCATTTTTAAATTTTATTTTAAAATATATTTTCCCTCATGTCACCTCAGGTACTCACCATAAACTGGAATGGGTCAAAACACATTACAGACAAATGCCTCGAAGTCTGTACTTATTATAAATTCCATCACCAGCCAAGTGAAAGGGCTGTATGCAATAAGCTTTACACACAGAGGTAAGAATGTTACTCACATTGAGAATATTTAACATCCTTTGCTCTGAAATATGAGATTGTAATTACTTACCAGTCATAGTTACAGACACAAGGATGCATGGCGCGTGGTGTTTGATTGTAACAAAGCAACTACAACAAGAAGTCAAGTTTTCTTCACTTCTGCTCTCCTGTGACCTCTGCTCTTTCCCAGCAAAGATTTTACACATCGACTGCGGAATCAGCCAACATCTCACGCTCTCAAAGATTTGGAGGTGTGTCTGATTCCAATTTTGTAATTCTACCAGGTTAGGTCATATGTGGCACATGGACCGAACTGGAATAATATGGTGGCAGAGACTAATAATCAGCCATTCCTGTAACTGATCACTCCTGAGCACAGCTGACACAAGAGCAACTCATCATCTTTGTTCTCCAGTTAGTCAATCACCAGGTTACATGACAGATCATGTGTGCAAAGTCACCTTCAGGTGACCTGAAATTAGCAACTGGTGCTCACCTTTTTCATACCTTTATGAGGAGGGTCTTCTCATACAGAACGTACAACAATTCTGAGGGGTTTTAATATCATCGATGGGTGAAAACAGATTTCCACTGGTCGGTAAATCAGTGGTTAGAAAGCATCAGTTTAAAATGGTTAGCAACAACAATAACAAAATTACATTTGTAAAGCAAGGCAGGAAACGGAGAGATTATGCAGATCTGTTTTTCTATGTAGAGTTGTTAGGATGTAGAATGATCCATATTAGCAGGATCCATATTACCTTTCAAGAGTGAATTAGATAAATAGCTAAACTGAGGTAATTTTATGAGTATGAGGGAAAATAATAAATAATAAAACTCCTTATAATTAATATAGTGCCTTTCACGTCAGATGGATGTTTCAAAATGCCTCACAGGATTTACTGTAAAGAGTAGCGGGTGTATTTTGTAAGTGAAGGGCACACAAATAGGACTGAATGGTTGCTTTTCCAAAGCGGAAGCACAGACATGATGGGACAAAATACCTTTTTCTACGCTGCAAATTTTCATGGTTCATTGGTTCTATGGAATGCAAATACAGCAGAGACTGGTAAGCAAAATAGACCCCGGATAGCAAAAACAAGAGTAATGATAGCTGCAATGCCAGCCCTGTGTGTTGTTAATGCAACACATGGGAACATTAAAAACGGCTATAAGCATGGATGGTTAAGAAAGCCTGTTTTGAGAGACTGGAATACTTAGGATGTGATCCTGCTTCAGCATTTGCTTACAGCTATTCTTGGAAGTTATTTATGATGGATTTGTGAAGTGTTTTGCATTGGAATCACTTTGAAAATACTGTGGCCAGAATGAACTATCTGACATCCTCTTTGGGTAACAACAACAACAACAACAAGATTGCATTTATAGAGCGCCTTTCACGTCGGAAGGCCATCCCAAGGTGCTGGACAGTTGGGTCAGGACCCGAGCAGGGGGGAAATGGTGAGGGGAGGGAAGGGAGGGAGCGAGGAGGGATTAGAGAGTCGAGAGGGGAGCTGAAGGCTCAGTCAAAGAGAAAGGTCTTGAGACCGGCCTTGAAGGAGGAAAGGGAGGAAGCGGCGAAGGCACTGGGGGATGGAGTTCCAGAGCCTAGGGGCTGAGAGGCTGAAGGCCCGGCCACCAATGGCAGGGTGGGTGGGGCGGGGGATGTGGAGCAGACCGGAGCCAGAGGAACGGAGGGTACGGGCAGGTAAGTAGGGGGATAGTAGGTCGGAGAGGTAGGAAGGAGCAAGACCGTGAATGGCCTTGTAGGTGAGGATGAGGACCTTGAATTCGATCCTCTGGAGGATGGGGAGCCAGTGGAGCAAAAGCAGAGGCGAAAGCAGAGGTCAATATATTTTGTTATTTATAGACATTTTTCTTTTTAAACATTTTGTTTTTCTTTTTAGAAAAAAGACAGATGTCTGAATTTGTTCCACAACATGTTTTGTTAGTAAAAGTAACTCAGCGAGATTAATCATGAGGAAGTGATTTAACACGGCAAGAGAAGCGACCAGAAAACCAATCTGTGCAGTTTTCCCTGACCAGTCAACTAGTAAATTCACTGCCCAAAATATTGAACCTGACCCACAGGGATTTGGGATTTCATATGGTTGATCACTGCTTTGTGCTTTACCAGTTTCTCTCACTAAAGTGGAGGAAAGCTTCTGTAACTGACTTCTGCGTGCTTCAGAAATGAAGAAGAAACGCGGAGTCTAAGTGTCGCATGTTAAATCAACTCGAAGCAAGGTTCCACAACTGTCATGAGGTCATTCTGAAGGATTATTAGCCAAGACACCAGGAGGAGGAACGCGCTTCTCTTTTCAAGACGTGCCATGGGACCTGAAGAGAGGTAGTCAGCACCGGGATTTAGTATCTCCTGGGCTTAACACTTCCCTAGCAGATTTAAATTGGCAATAATTCCTGAGATCCCTAAGTGATATTTAATGACCTCTGTTGGAAAAGTACTTTTTTACATAAATCAGGTAATGTTAGGAACAGTTGTCAGGCCATCCACAGTTAAATGGTCTTCAGCACCATGTGAAAAAGGGTCACCATTGGGGCAAACGACCGAGGGGACTGTATCTCAGCAAAGTCAATACTTTCAGGAGAGGAAAGGGTGGGGTGGAAAAGTACCCATCTAGATCAACAGCAACAACAACAGCTTGCATTTATATAGTGCCCTTCACACGGGATAGCATCCCGGAGGGGATTTATCTAAGATAATATGAGCACTCCTCACCCAATTCGCTCTGATAACTGAGTGCTCATTTACAGTAAGTTCCTGATAAAGTTTGATAAAGAACTTACTCTGAAGAATGTTTATCAAGCAAACATGGCTTTTGACTTTCCATTTTAAGAACTTCAAAAGTTGCTTCCTCAGCAAGCAGTCATGGGGAGGAGGGGGAGAGGGTTAAGGCGGTAAATAAAGTGAGTATGATTATTATTATTATTATCTGTAATAATTATGGGCAACACATCTCAGCATGAAATGCGTGAGAGCAAAAATTGTTAATTGTGAAAGGACTGCAAAAATTGTTAATACACTCAAATGAGATTGGGTGTAATACATTTTGCATTTCTTCACCAGACATGGCCCAAAAATAATTCAAAAATTAATGTTTAAGTTAAGATCAGTTTCAACAACTACCACATTTTATAAAATCAAATGAATGAATGAATTCTAGATGGGCTGGAAGAAGAAAAAAATTCTCCAAAAGTCAAAAAGTTCATTCCCAAATTGGTCATTAAAAATAGGTGTAAAGATCCACCCACCACGCTGAAGGCAGATGCCCGTCAGAGAGCTCATGAGGAAACTCTGAGACTTGGGGAGACAGCTACTGGAAGGCGTTACGTGGTATCCAAGTTTGTGAACACATGTTCGTACGTCCAGCGCCTAGAATCCATCTTGATTGGCCCTCAGAGAGACAAGCAACTGCTGCTTAAACTCTGCACCTCCAATTGGTGGAACTATTGCTCAATGGGAAGGGAGGTTTGCCCGAGCTGTGGACAGGAAAACAGTGGCAATGCTCTCACCCATTTCATGCTGAGATGTGTTGCCCACCAGGACACTCGCAGGGAATTCCTTGTACCTATCATTCACCAGGTCAGGGTTCCAACCTGCACTTGTCGGATGTCGAATGACCAACTAGTGACTATCCTCCTTGGGTGGGAAGGTAAGTGGGTTCTCCTTGGAGCTGAACTGGCTCCAAGGTGACATGCCTGGCAATGGAATATCAGAATCGAGCCAGCCCTCAGCGGTGGTTTTGGTAGTCCAGTTCCTGAGACAGGCAGGTCTGCTTTGCTCTTAAAGATATCTATTGCAAAAGGATGCAAAGATTCTTATAAAGTTTGAGATTGCTAAAATGCATAGAATGAAATTATCTCTAGATCTAAGTTAATAGTGGAAAAACAAACTTTGACCTCCTATGTGTGAAATAGATTGTCTTGTTCTCTATTCAAATTGACCTAATGTCTCCACTGTTTGATTCACTGCCATTAATGCTGTCCACCATTCTCCTAACCAATTCCAATCGTTATTCTTAATCCAGAGTTCCATTCGTATATTTGGCTGGAAAAATCTTGGAACCAGAGGGAAGAGACACTGCTGCAGGATATCACAGCATTCCGAGTCTCAGGATTAACTAGTCAGGAAAACCATATGCCATATTTAGGTTTGACAAGACAAGATTAGCTATCGGTTATTTGACACAAGCCTGCAGAGGCAATTTCCAAACAGGAAATAAATGTGATGTTATCCACTGCTGAAAATTGTATGTTGCTTGAAAACTCAGACTATAGTCATAACATTAATAATCCTTGCATTTTTTTTAGTGCCTGTATTACTGAAACATCTAAAAATGCTTTATAGGTCATTTCTATCAAGTGCAGTAATTATTTTTGTAGACAAACATGGCAGCCAGTGTGTGCCCAGCCAGGTACTACAAACAGCCATGAACTGAATGATCAATGTATCTGAAAGAGTGTTGCCTAGGTCAGAAAGCATCTTTTTACTCTTCATATTATGTCATAATTCTCTGTACAATGGTAAAGAATCAAAAAAGGATATTTTTTAAAAACAAAACACAACAAATTGATGATGAGACTGAGACAGTAACTTGCGATGTTTCTAAACCATCTGATCTTCACTGATACAGTCTGGGTCAAAATAATACCATTGAATTACAACAACAACAAAATTACATTTGTAATGCGCCTTTCATGTTGGGAGGACGTCCCAAGGCACTGTGCAGATAGAGCTACTGACCCGAGCTGGGAGTCGGGGTGGGGACGGGTGGAGAACAGGAGGGGAAGCAGGGAGACCGAAACCACAGTCAAAGAGGAAGGTCGTGAGATGGGTCTTCAAGGTGGTAAGGGAGGGGGCGAGACAGAGGGACTGCGGGATGGTGTTCCAGAGGGTGGGGGCAGAGTGGCAGAAGGTCTACCCATGAATAGTGGGGTGAGCAAGGCGGGGGATGTAAAGCAGGCCGAAGCCCGCTGAGCAGAGGGAGGGAAAAGGGTGGTTAGGAGGTCGCAGAGGTAGGGGGAGCAAGACCGTGGAGGGCTTTGAAGGTGAGGACCAGGATCTTGAACTGTATCCTCTGTGTGATGGGAAGCCGGTGGAGTTGGGCAAGGATGGGGGTGATAGCATTACTACCTCACAAATACACGTTTATGTTAAAAAACAAAAATGCTGAAAATCCAGAAAAGGTCAACAATTATCTTAAAGAGAAAGACAGCTTAACATTTTATGTTTGACTCTTCATCAGTACCGAAAAGGGAAGCTGCAGGAATTCAATTCTAACAAAATATTAGGTGCTGAATTGACCTGCTATGGAATTGCAGCATTTATAGTTTTAGTTCAGATTTCCGTCAGCTGCGTTTTTTCTCTTTAAAGGCAGAGTGGCGCTCTGGATATCAGGCTGGGTCCAACCAAGGTCTGATCCAGCAACACTCAACTACCAAAGCAAGAAAGCAGAGCAGACAAATGGCATGACGATTCACAAGTAGTTACCACCCATAACTCAAGACTCCACACCCGTAACTCCACTAGTGCACAGATGCGGGAGATGCTTGCAAGGAACTGCATGAGCAGGACAATTCTGCTCATTACTTGTTACTGGTGAGAGATTGGTTTTGCTCTATGGGATGACTGCTCCTGATAAAATATCATGTGCATCTTTAGATGAATTCTGAAACATTGCACTGTGCTGCCAACCATTAAGGATTGTTGCACAAGTTGAAAATCAAATGCGGTAAGTCACATATGAAATATTGATCCTTTAGGCAATTCAATCATCAGCCATGCACATAGAATTACATAGGTCTACAAATGTGTCTTTAAAAAGTGCAAGATTTGCTTTCAACGAAAAAAATTACACATTAGTATGTATATGTTATCAGTCTGACAACAATTCTCTAGATTGCTACAAAAATTAATACTCTATGAAAAACAGAAGTCAACGTTTGAAGAGATGCATTTTAGGCACAATATTTTATCTTAACCGAAAAAGAATTGAAGCAAAAGAACAGCAGTGTCTGGCTGTTAAGTATATTGATGTTTCATTAAATTGATGATGAATTTGGTTACACGAGATAACATTTCTGACAAGTTGCTCCAGTTACTTTATCTGAATCTCTTTTAGTGCCTCAATAGCATCGCTGTCATCTCCTTCTCATGTTGCACAAAGTGGATGTAGAAAACCCAGGGGGTGCCACCAGTAGACAATTCCAGTCGAATGGTGGATTCCAGGTGGAATTTAGGGCAAAGTCCACACTAGCCAAGCCAAAGACCTGCAGTTGACGTATTTAACAGATGTTAAAGTGTAGACTGAAACAGGACACTCACTGACATCACAATATCTAGTTTGGAATAAATATACTCCATCTCCTTTGCAACATTCATGAAGGGGCTTTAATTATTAACCAATGTTATTGTGTTACCGCTGATGTCACTTTTAACTCTAAACCTTCTTACAGGAACTCCGTTCGGTGTGACTTGCCCTATAAGGGGAAACTCAATAGCTTCCCATCAGATAAAATGTTGAGTTAAAATAAAGTGTGTGTAAATGCTATGCCAGTCAACAATATACTCTTCCAATGAAGACACCAGCAGTTTACCATCCTATTACAATAGGAACACTATGCTCACACCTTTGTGCTGGATTGAGACATTTCTTCATGAATATCACTCTCAGATTGGAGTAGAGAATCTGAAGTCCATTCTACCTAAAATCTGACAGACAGACAGACCTGGTAAAAGTTATTTTATGTATCACAGTATTTATATACACAAGGAACTGGACCCTTCAACTAGTATAATGAATCCTGGTGAAAATATACAATAAAATGAATAAATGACTGACCTTTTACTGTCTCTGGAGTATTAAATCTTTCCAGACTATTTTGCAAAGCAGACAGTAACACTTGTATTTTCTAGTATGGACCTGAATGTCAATTTTATTTCAATTAAGAAGTTATAAAAGATAACTGTGCAAGTTCTTGAGCTTCTCCCCCTGTCCACCCCCCAAAGATCACATACACATTATACAGTATTATATATGAAAAGTATTAGCATATTTTGTAATTCTTCTAAACATTAACATCATCTTTTGCTAAATTCCACAAGCAAATTATAAAGATTCACAGTGGGCTACTGAAGCATTGATTCTCCAATGACCGATTCATAAGGATAGTTGGAAGAAGAAAACCCTTTGACCCACTTGATTTCATCGTTCCAGAAAAACCACCTTGCATTCCTCCCATCACATTTTCTATATGGTCTGTTCCTTCAATAGTGTCACTCTGGATCACTCAATAAAGCTCTCAGCCCAAGGTTGTGATCTTTGTACTTTTTCTATCTCTGCCCTAGCAGAGATGTATGCCTACCACCCTGTTCGCTCCCTCCGCTTAGCGGGCTCCAGCCTGCTTTACGTTCCCTGCCTTGCTCGCCCCACTATTGGCGGGCAGGCCTCCGCCACTTTGCATCCACCTTCTGAAACTCTATCCCGCAGTCCCTCCATCTCACCCCTCCCTCGCCACCTTCAAGACCCACCTCAAGACCCTCCTCTTTGACCGTGCTTTCAAACTCCCTGCTTCTCTCCCCCCGCCCTCCCTGCTCCCCCACCCCAACCCTCAGCTCAGATCCGTAACTCTGTCTGTCCAGCACCTTGGGATGTCCTTCTGACGTGAAAGGCGCTATACAAATGTAATTTTGTTGTTCTTGTTGTTGTATACTCAAGGACTAGAATTTATCTTAGTAAATCACTGCTGGGTTGTTCAGGTCTTGCCCATTCTACAGGATAATATGTTAGTGGTGTTTGAAACAATGAAAGAGTTTAAGAGGATATATGGTGGGGAACTATTTTTGTGAATGGATGATTTGAAGACAAGCAGATATGAATTTAGAAATATAATTAGTAATGTGGGAGGAGATTTTGGGGAAAAAAAATTCTCCCAGCATCAGAATATGGAATGATTTGCCAAAGGTGGCTTTTGGAGCAGATTTGATTGAAGCTTTTAAAAGGAACTATATGAGCAAATATGGTAAAGGCTATTAAATGTGGAGGAGAAATGATAAATGGCTTAATTGGAGGAGCAAACACCAACACTAATACAATGAGTTTAATGGTCTCTTACAGTCTCCTAGATTTGTATGGTTGTATAATAATCCTTGCATTTGACTGAGTGGCTTTCACTTCTGGAGGATGTCGCAAGGCACTTCACAGGATTTTACTGTTGAGTGAAGTGACGGTGTATTTTGTAGGCGAAAGTGACCCTATCCCACAATCAGCCATGAAGTGAATGACCAGTTTTATCTGGGGGTTTATCGTACCGGATACCAGAGAAAACTCCCTTCCCTTTTCAAGTAGTGCCATAAAAAGTATTGCATTTCTATTGTATGAGTATTTCTCTGAAAATACCTGATATGATAGCACAGATATAATGACAATAATAATCCTTGCATTTGATATAGCACCTCATCACATTCTCAAGACATCTCAAAGTGCTTCATTGAATATATTGTAAATTGAATTGACTGTGTACTTTGTGGGTGAAACACGACAAAGGTGGCTTTTGAAGCAGATTTGGTTGGAGCTTTTAAAAGGGAACTTATGGGCGAAATTTTCTAAATATTACAACGAACTGCACATATGCAATTATTATTCACTGCAGGTGATTTCCAGAGATCGTGTAAAAATACTGGTTCCTTTTTCAAACTGGACTTCAAAACTCCATAACCTCTGTAAAAGAGGTTGTAGGCAGTGGAATGATAAATCAAGGTTTTTTTCACAAAACACACAGTAGCGATGTGGATTCCAGATGTGTAAGGGTTACAGGGTGAACAGAACGGTCAACTAGGTTTGAAATAATGGTTTCAGGAATCCAATTTTGTCTCTTTCACATGTCATCATGGGTAAGAACTGCTATGTCTATCAGCTGTAGAACAGTGCATGTTAAGCATTTTCTGAAAGATGAGTGCGTGGAAGGCTTGTTTTTCATGTTGGTTCTTCACACCCGCCCCAAGTTGACAAAGACAGTTCAGCTGTCTAGTTTCTTCTTTAATATATATTCAATGTTCATGAAGCCTTCACTCCACAGGAAAGGATAGAAACATGACTAATCCAGTGCACTAATCCAATTTATATTATTATTAATAATAATATATTTTACCATTCCTCGCCAGATCATGGCTAGAAAATAAATACAGTATTAACTAATAATTTAAGTTAAGAGCCATTTCCAGTCGCTACAATTTTGAAATAATCCTTTCAAAAAACAAGATGGTGACATTTGATCTCAGACACAAACAGATGATGGGAACCACTCTTTAGGAGAAATGTACTGGCCCCTTGTGGACATTTATATTGTTACAGACCAAATGATCACAAATTGTCTCCTTGTAATAATTAACACCAAAAAGTGCTGGGATAATCATCACATCAAGGGGGAGAAATTACATATGGGTCTAGATTTACGAATATTTTCTTAGCATTTTGGAGTGAATTTAATTGCAGCTTTGAAGCCGATTTTCTTTAGCTTCTAAAGGAACTGAGAAAAATAATGGATTGAAAATTAAAACTATTTGTAAATTTGTCAAATTCTGGGCACTCTGAAATGGAGTAATAATAATAATCCTTGTATTTGATATAGCGCCTTATCACATTTTCGAAACATCTCAAGTGCTTCACAGAATACACTGGAAAGTGAATTGACTGTATATTTTGTGGGTGAAACACCGCAGCCACTTATGCACAGCAGTGTCCCACAAACAGTCATCTATTTTTTTATTTTTTTTTGAAGCGGTTATTATTCTCGGAAACGCAATCTGCCAATCAACTAACAACCGGGTTCCTACTTACTGCTAGGTAAACAGAGGCATGCGCAGTAAGGAAACTTGCTCAATGGGGAATCAAATCCAGGACTCTCGCTCACGAGGCGAGTGCTCTAACCACTGAGCTTCAGGACTCCACTGAGCTACAAAACTTTGTACTTACTGTTTATAATTCTCCCATCAATATCAATTGGCATACATTAATTCTGTCTAAAAAAAAGTCAGTGTTAATGAAGGCCATATTACTTTACGCAACAGTTTGTAATCTGTGCAATGCATATGTTGATACTCAGAAACATTGCAAATTGAAGTTAATTCACTGAATTATTGGTACATTTCAATATCGGCCCGAATCCAAGAAACTGTCCTTTCTCCCCTATATCCATGCCATGACCCGCTCTGCCTTCCCCCACCTCCGCAACATTGCCCGACTCCAACTCAGGTCCCCAAAACCCTCATACGTGTATTCATCATCTCAAGGCTCGACTACGGAAACGCCCTCCTTGTTGGCCTCACCAATTCTTCCCTGCACAAGCTGTAGATCATCTAGAACACTTCAGCTCGTCTGTTCTCCTGCACTTCGCCTTGCTCCCTCTCTTGCCTCCTTCAAGGCACGACTCAAGACCCTCCTTTTTAACCATGCCTTCAGCCGCCCTCCTACCCTCTCTGCCCTCCCTCATCCCAACCCTGCCCCCCATGCTCAGGTCCTGATCCCTGATTGTTCAGCGCCTTGAGACGTCCTCCCAACGTGAAAGGCACTTTACAAATGTAATTGTGTTGTTGTTGTAAGAAACACCTCAGTACCAAAGCTGCAGAACATATGATAATGAATTACTGTATTTATTATGTTACTTTAACTGCAATCTTTCCCAGTGCAACACTGCAAATCCCACCACCACAGATTCCATGTGGCAATGCCCATATATGTGACACAATAGCCCCTTGCCTCACTTCAAAATACGATTTAATAAAAATTCGTAACACAGAATACTCTTGACCCAATCAGAAATCTCAGAGAAATAAGACGTAAATTTTAAAACAATAATATTAAATAATAAATCTTGCATTTGATAGCGGGAGGATGTTTTAAAACGCTTCACAGGATTTATTGTAAAGCGTGGCGACTGTGTATTTTGTAGGCAAACAAGGCAGCCAATTTGGTACAGCAACACCACACAAACAGCCATGAATGAAAAGAGACCAATTTAATTGGGGTTTGTTGGCCAGGACACCTGGAGAAACTCTTCTCTTTTCAAATAGTGCCATGGGATCTTGAACAATATCTTCACAATATTGGAATTACATAAAATAGCAAATAATTGGAGTCTGTCATGTCAGGGCAAAAATTAAACCCCAAAATGTGGGATGCTCACTGAGTAATCAAGTAATTAAACAGTTACTGAGAGACTAAAAATAATTAATTGTTTAGAAATTATTTAATAACCACAAGTCCTGTGGAGTCCTGTGGCTCAGTGGTTAGAGCACTCGCTTTGCAAGCGAGAGACCTGGGTTCAATTCCAGGCAGGGCGAAACCTTGGGCAAGTTTCCTTACTCCACACGCTTAATAATAATCCCTTCAAAAACCAAAAATAATAATAAATTGGTCATTTTCAATCTACGACTGTTTGTGGGACATTGCTGTGCGCAATTGGCTGCCGCGTTTGCCCACAAATATACAGTCAATTCACTTTACAGTGTGTTCTGTGAAGCGCTTTGGGACGTCCTCCTGACGTGAAAAGCGCTATATCAAATGCAAGGATTATTATTACTATTATTATAAGATAACTTATTTGACAAACTTTGTTCTCTACATTAGTTACATTGATGTAATTTACCTGTAGTTTATGATCTACGCACAGCACTGTTGGTACACAATCTGCCAGGGTTACCTTAAATGAGTAAGTCTAGATTCAGGTAGAATTTCTCCCCACAAATTCTTAGAAATTTATAAATGTAACAACAATAATAATCCTTGCATTTGATATAGCGGTTTATCATATGTTGAGATGTCTCAAAGCGCTTCACAGAATATATTATAAAGTGGATTGACTGTGTATTTTGTGGGCGAAACAGGGCAGACAATTTGCATGCCAAAGTCCCACAAACAGCTATGAAATGAGTAATCACTTTTATTTGGGAGACTGTTAGCCAGGATGCCTGGAGATACTCCCTTTCCGTTTCAAATACTGCCATGGGATCTTTAACATCCACCTAAACAGGCAGATAGAGTCTCAATCTGAACGACAGCAGCGCCAACTATGTAGCACATTGCCAGTATTGTAATGGATTGTCCTCCTGATGTGAAAGGCGCTATACAAATGTAATTTGTTGTTGTCAGCCTAGACTGAGTCCCAATATGGAATTTGAATCTGCAACCTCCTGATTCAGAAACGACAGTGCTATCAACTGAGCCAAATTGACACCCTAATAATCCTAATAATATTGTTATAACGATCCTTGAATTGGATATAGCACCTTTCACATCAGGACAATGTCTCAAATCGCTTCATAGGTTTTATTGTAAAATGTAATGACTTTGTAAGCGAATATGAGGGATAGTAATAATGAAATATATCAAATAAGATTCAAACAGGAAGGATTTCTTGACAAGCATACATAACACAGAGTATACAAAGATCATACACATAAAGTAACAAAACTAATAAAAACCAAAGCAGTTTACCATATATAGTATGACAACAGCAGATACTGCGGCCAGAGTTCAAGTCTGTAATATGATCAATTGGCTCAGATGACAGTTATAAACTACTTGAGCTTCATTGTGAGAATGTATTGCAGTGGTAATCAAGATGCAGCTTGATATCTACAGGAAATCTATTTCCTTTTCATTGTGACCCTCAGTAGACCTATTCCTTCATGTGTTTCTGAGCCTGCTCTTGGCCTGACCCCCCCTCCCCTACCCCACCATGGGATGTTGTCAGAGCTGGAGATTAGTGTTATTCCTCTCCTCTTCTGTCCAGGAAGAGAAAGCAAGGGAATGCTATTAATAGATTGTATAAGCTCAGCAGCCATAGTAAAAGAAGTGCTCCGGCAATGTATAAAGTTACAGCATTAATAGAATTTGTGGTCCTTTACGTGGGGGTTCTCTTTCACGTGGGTAAGTGTAGAAGTTAACCGTTCATGGCGCATGTCCACTGTGAAACCAAATATTCAGCGAGGGATATCATGGATATGGACTTGCATCCAATTACTCCAGAGAATAAGGTGTTGGTATACACAGTTCAGGAATAAGACACAGGTTGAGGTTTACAATCAAAGGGTATTGTGGGGCTCTGGTGTCTATCAATATCAATTAGGTATCAGTTGGTAGTACTCTTGGTAAAACTCTTGCCTTCGAGTCAGTTGGTAGCATTCTTGCCTCCAAGTCAGAAAGTTGTGGGTTTAGCTGTTATTTCAGGCAGTTGAGACGTTAAACCAAGGTCCAGGTTGCCTGTTCAAGTGGACGTTAAAGATAAAATGGTACTATGTTAAAAGATTCTTTATGGCTATTTGTGGCTATATGCAAATTGATTGACACATTTGCCTAGAAAAATACATAGTCAACCCACTTTTTAGTAAATGATGTGAGACGTCCTCCTAGTGTGAAAGGCAAAAAGTAAATAACCAATTTTATCTGGACGATTGGTGGCCAGGATACTGGGAAAAATAGTGAACGACAACACCTTCGACAATGCAACGCATCCCCAGCACTGCACTGGAGTGCAAGTCTTGACTGTGAGTTCAACATCCTGATATGGGGCTTGAACCCACAACCTACTCATTCCGAGGCAAGATGCCTACCAACTGTGCCAGACTGACACCATAGTAATTAGTGATAGCAAACGTATGAAGAATCACTACAGGAATTGCAGAAGCGAAGAATTGAGAAGTGGCTCCTGCCAGAGTATGTATGCCAGTGTTGGAAGAATCTGGAAATTAGGAAATGTATTATAATTTCCAATTTATTATTAATAATCATAATGTTGATAATCCTTACAGTTAGTAAGCGCTCTGAGATGCCGCCCGGCATGGAGGCACTATATAAATGCAAGTTGTTGTTGTTGTTAGTGTAGCACTGTAGGATTATATTCAAAGTGCTTCACATGTAATACTATAAAGTGTAGTGACTGTGTATTTTGTAGGCAGTCATGACAGCCAATATAGGCACAGTGATGTCCCACAAATAACCATGAAGTGAATAACCAAAGTTATCTGGAGGAATGGTGGCCTGGACACCAGGAGAAACTCCTCTAGTTTTTGAATAGTGGCACGGAATCTTTGATATCCACCTCAAGAGGCAGACGGGATCTTGGTTTAACAATGTATCCAAAAGACATCACTTCCAAACTATGCAGCACTCTCCAGTGCATAAGAATAATAATAATAATCCTTGCATTTGATATAGCGCCTTATCACCCTGTTGAAACATCTCAAAGCGCTTCACAGAATATCTTGCAAAGTGGATTGACTGTATATTTTGTGGGCAAAATGCGGCAGCCAATTGGGCACAGCAGTGAAATATGTTAAAAGTCCTGACATGGAGCTTGAGCTCCATGTCCAGGGAGCTTTCTTCCACATCCGACGCATCGCCCATCTCCGCCAATACCTCTCCCCAAAAGGAGCTGAAACCCTGGTCCATGCCTTTGTCACCTCTCGGCTGGACTACTCCAACTCCCTCCTCGCCAGTCTCCCATCCACTACAACAACAACAACAACAAGATTCCATTTATAAAGCGACTTTCACGTCAGGAGGACATCCCAAGGCGCTGCACAGTTGGGTCATGACCCGAGCAAGGGGGAAATGGTCAGGGGAGGGGAGGGAGGGAGCAAGGAGGGGGGAAATGGTCAGGGTGAGGGAAGGGAGGGAGCGAGGAGGGGGAAGAGAGTCGAGAGGGGAGCTGAAGGCACGGTCAAAGAGAAAGGTTTTGAGACCGGCCTTGAAGGAGGAAAGGGAGGAAGCAAGGCGAAGGCACTGGGGGATGGAGTTCCAGAGCCTGGGGGCTGAGAGGCTGAAGGCCCGACCACCGATGGTAGGGCGGTTGGGGCGGGGGACGTGGAGCAGACCAGAGCCAGAGGAACGGAGGGTACGGGCAGGTAGGTAGGGGGATAGTAGGTTGGAGAGGTAGGAGGGAGCAAGGCCGTGAATGGCCTTGTAGGTGAGGATGAGGATCTTGAAATCAATCAATCTTGAAATCACTACCATCCACAAAATCCAAATCATTCAAAACTCTGCCGTCCGCATTCTTACCTGCACCAAACTCTGCTCCCCGATCACCCCAGTTCTTGTCAGACTGCACTGGCTGCCTATCCCAGAGAGGATCGACTTCAAGTTCCTCACCCTAGTATTCAAGTCCCTGCACTCCTCTGCACCCCCCTACCTCTCTGACCTCCTCTCTCCTCAAAACAGTACCTGTTGCCTTTGTTCCTCCGGGTCTGGCTTCCTCCTCGTCCCCCGAGTCCTCCGTTCCACCCTCGGCGGCCGTGCCTTCAGCCACTATGCCCCGAGGCTCTGGAACTGCCTTCCTCACTCCCTTTGTCTCGCTCCCTTCCCATTTTCAGGTCTCTGCTGAAGACCTTTCTTTTCGACCGCACCTTTGGTCACCTTCCTCCCCCTCCCCCTGGCTTGGTCCCTGGATCCGTTACTGTGAAGCACTCTGAGACGCCGTCCGGCATGGAGGGCGCTATATAAATCCAAGTTGTTGTTGTTGTTGAACCCACAACCTTTTGTCTCAGAGGTGAAGATTGTATCAACTGAGCCAGGTTAGCACCAAATTATTGAAGATATCTCTTCATTTGAAAATGTTTTATGGTCAGCTGGGTGTCTGACATATGGATAAAACACATCACCATGCTTAAGAGTATCCAAACCAAATAGAGTTCTATGCACCCCACCTATATATGGAAATACCAGAGTTATTTATTGGCTCACTAGCTCCCTGGAGGGTTGCATTCTGTTTAGAAAGTATTGGGCACAGGTGGGCAAGGCTGGGGATCCAAGAGTATGCACTGGGATACTGCTGGAGTCGAACCAACTAAAACCACATAACTTGCCATTCAAATCACTGTTTGGCAAACTTTCCCACTCCTTTTGCAGCTCGGATCACTCCACCTATCAGGGCTTTGGCTTGCAGAGTTAGCAAGAGCTGAGCGGAACGAATTCCTACCCCAGGTGACTGGTCTGCCCTTCCAAGTCCTGCCGATCAACCAGCCTGTCTGTGCTGTCAACAGCAATGCCTTGGAGTACTTGAAACCTCCCAGTTCAGCTTTAAGGAGACCCCGCTTACCTCCCTCTCAAGAAAAATTCTTAATTTTAATGGAGATAGTTAATTCTAATGGAGCAATGAGTCATAATTTTAAAAAAATTCTCACAAAATGCACTCAAATAGGTGTCATTTCATTAAATTCAGCAAAAATAAATCAAACTTGGCTGTTCATTTCATTGTAGTTTGTGCGACGTCGCTGGCACAGATTAGTTGTTACGTTTAATGACATAACAGCCACTACACTTGTACAGTGTAATTTTATTGTTCAGAACACAATAAGGTGCTACATCAAACCCAAGCATTATTATTCATTAATCCATGGCCAATGCATTCTAAAAATAATTCTGATTTATTCTATTTCCACATTTTATTTAGTCGATCAATAAATGCATAAAAATTTACATTCTGGGCACTATAAACAAAGTGTGTCTAAATCTAGAACCATAGTGAACAAGCCTGAGAACAGCTTTTGGGTATGGAAACAAAATTCTAGCAACCTATGAGTTGAGTGGGGTGTTGGAGAATAAAATACACAGTTTTAGTCCTTCATCTTATTAAAGCAATAAATTCACAGCAGAATGGCAATGCTAATGCAGTGCAATGGTGCAATGTACTGTACAACAGAGTGTGAGGATACAGGATCGACTGCGTAATTCCCACATGGTGAGCTCTTAACCTTGGATTGCATGGGAGGCCAACCTTGGGAGGCAGCTAGTGGAATGTGGAACTCACTAATGTTCTTCGAGCAATGCACCTACTATCTTTTACACTAATTGGTGCAAGAGGATGAAATAAAATAAGAATTTTATTTCTTCAACATAAACAAAAGAAGAAATACTATACAGTTCCAACTTGTGCATCAGCTCCAAAGAAGCATTGGTCTAAACCAGTCAGCAGATCTTTCCCTCCCCCAAGCCATTCCTGTCTTTTGGTATACGCAAATTTAAATTAAATTTAAAGGCGAAATAAATGGGAATAAAAACGGGATTTTTTAAAAAACATTAAACTTTAAATTTAATGTAACCAGTTTAAGATTGTACTTTTCAATCTATGAATTGGACTATTGCAATCATCAACAGAGAGCGTTGTACCACTTTCTGGGTAATTGCTCCATAGACCCACATGGACAGTGGTCTTCAATAGTCTGTGGCCCAGCGTATCCACCTGCTCTAGTTAGAGGAGGGTCTGTTAACACTAATTGGTCCTTGAAAAGAAGAAAATGGAGCCAAATCGGAATAGAAAACAAACAGACTACAGGATATGACAAAGAGGTCTAATTTACAACCTTTTCGAATCGACTTATGAATAGCAAATACCCAGCTGTGCCTGGGTGACGAACTTAGGTTTTACTTTTGCAGTCAAATACGTCAACTGGCATCCAGCAGAGGATCACGGTCTGATCAGTATTCCAGAATGTATGGATTATACGTTCAAGATTATCTATTTACAAATATCCCAAATTGCCCTCGTTACAAGCTAACAAGAATGATCCTTTGAAATTTTGCATCACTGCATTCACCTGGTGCATCAACCCAATCTTTGTAGAGCAGTGAATATTCCAAAGACGATGTAAAATTTCTCTTAATCTGAATATGCAGAGCAGAAGCTAAAAGCATTTTCCATCAGCTTTCTGGCCAATAATTAGTGAGTACATTCACACAGATAGAACAGAGTGGCTGTAAGACTATCTATCTGACTATGCATTGCAACAATGTTGGAATAATAATCTTTTGATGCAATAATTTTGGATTATACAAATTATTATGACTGGTTGTTAACTATGCCACAATACTGGATTTTTGAGTGCATTTCTGACGTGGTTTCTGGCAGGCTTCACTCTTCTTTGCTATTTTTGGCAACACAGACACAAGGGCAGGAACAGTCCATTGACGACACCAGGCGTATCAAATTATTCCAGTACAATAACCTTGCCAGCAGTTACAAAGCATTAAAATGTTAAAGGCACACAAAAAGGCTTGGGTACAAGCATTTAATATTTCTCAGATTTCCACAACATCCAAGGACTCCAAAGTAGAACTTCAGTAATAATTAACAATTGTTTTGATATATATTTGAATAAGTGCTTACATTTACACAATTTTTCACTTACAAGCTTTCACACAATGAAGAAGTTCTTAACACAACCGTTCAGTGAAAGAGACGCATCCGTGCCATGACCTGCTCTGCCTTCCCCCACCTCCGCAACATTGCCTATCTCCACCAATGCCTCCCATTGCGACTCCATTGCGAGGAAATGCTGGACTTCCTTGAGTCCAAAATCGAAGGAACCCGCTCAGCTGCCACTGCCCTCCCAACTTCCACCCATTTCTCCTTCCACACCTTTGAACCTGTCACCCCCTCCTCTGTCATCACCACTATATCCTCCACAAAGCTCACCACCTGCTCCCTGGACCCCATCCCCACCCCTCTCCTCTCCTTAAATCTCAGCTCCACCTCCTTGCCCCACTACTCGTTGACATCATCAACCTCTCTCTGTCATCTGGCACTGTTCCTACCCCTCCTGAAAACAGCCACTATCACCCCCACCTTGAAGAAACCTTCCCTTGATCCATCAAAGCTATCCAGGTACTGGCCCATCTCCCACCTCCCTTTTCTATCTAAGGTCCTTGAGAGAGCCATCGCCTCCCAGCTTCACTCTTTCCTCTCCTCCCATTCCCTCCAGGAACCCCTCCAATCGGGTTTCCGTGCTGCCCACAGCACAGAAACTGCTCTGGTCAAGGTCACAAACGACATCCTGACCATGTGTGACCAGGGCTCCCTCTGCCTCCTCGTCCTCCTCGACCTCTCCACCACCTTTGATACTGTGAACCACTCAATCCTCCTTCACTGCCTCTGTTCCCACTTCAAACTTCAAGGTTCTGTCCTTGACTGGTTCAAGTCCTACCTTTCACACCGGCTCCACTTCGTCTCTGCAAACAGCTTCTCCTCCAGCCCCCGCACTGTCTCGTTCCTCAGGGTTCTGTCCTCGGTCCCCTCCTCTTCACCCTCTACATGCTCCCCCTTGGTGACATGGGGTAAATTTCCACATGTACGCAGATGATACCCAACTCTATCTTTCTGTCTCCACCTTCAACTCCAGGACTAATAATAATAATAATAATCCTTGCATTTGATATAGCGCTTTTCAAGTCTTCTAGACGTCCCAAAGCGCTTCACAGAATATACTGCGTCCTCGTCTACTACTGGCTTCCTGACCGACTGCCTTTCCAACATCAAGTCCTGGAAGAGGGACAACTTACTCCAACTCAACGTCAGCAAGACCGAGGTCTTCCTAATTGGCTCACACCAGCACCTCCACGCCTCAGGCGCTGGCAGCATCAGCCTCCACGGCTGCACACTCAACCTCACTAAGCCAGTCAGGAACCTGGGTGTCTTGTTTGACCCTGAACTGGCCTTTCTCTCCCACATCCCCGCCATGACCGGCACTGCCTACCACCACCTCCGCAACATTGCCAGACTCCGCCTCACCCCTCAGGCTGCCGAAACCCTCACCCCACACATTCGTCACATCAAGGCTCGATTATGGAAACTCCCTCGTCATTAGCCTTCCCAACTCTTCCCTTCACAAGCTGCAGATTATCCAAAACTCTGCAGCTTGTGTACTCTCACACACCAGGCTCCGTGATCCCATCAACCCCACCCTCACCCAACTCCACTGACTCCCCATTCTTCAGAGGATCAAATTCAAGATCCTCATCCTCACTTTCAAGGCCATCCATGGTCTTGCCCCCTCCTAACTCTTTGATCCGCTGACTCCCTACCAATCTGCTCGCTTCCTCCGTTCAGCGGGCTCCAGCCTGCTCCATGTCTCTTACCTGACCTGCCCTACCATTGGTGGCTGGGCTTTCAGCCTCTCTGCCTCCACACTCTGGAACTCAGTATATTCTGTGAAGCTCTTTAAGACGTCTCGAAGACGTGAAAAGTGCTATATCAAATGCAAGGATTATTATTATTATTATTATTAACTCCATCCCACAGTCCCTTTGCCTCTCTTCCTCCCTTGCCTCCTTCAAGGCCGGTCTCAAGACCCTCCTCTTCAATCGTGCCTTTGGTTGCCCTCTCACCTCTCTGCCTTCCCTCACCCCTCCCCTACCCCTCCCCCAGGCTCAGGTCCTGACCCCTGATTGTCCAGCACCCTTGGGACGTCCTCCCGACGTGAAAGGCGCTCTATAAATGTCATTTTGTTGTTGTTGTTGCCTCATCCCTCAGGCAGCCGAACCCTTATTCACACGTTCATCACAGCTAGGCTCGACTACACCAACTCACAGCGTGTTGGCATTCCCAACTCTTCCCTCCACAAGCTGCAGATCATCTAGAACTCTGCAGCTCATGTCCTCTCCCGCACCAGGCTCTGTGACCCCATCACCCAACCCTCGCCTGGCTCCACTGGCTCCCCATCCTCTAGAGGATACAGTTCAAAATCCTCGTCGTTGCCTTCAAGGCCCTCCACAGCCTTGCTCCTTCCTACCTCTGTGACCTGCTGACCCCATATCAACCTGTCCACTCCCTCCGCTCAGCAGGCTACAGCCTGCTTCATGTCCCCCGCCCAGCCCACACCAACATTGGCAGTCGAGCTTTCAGCCTTTCTGCCTCCACCCTTTGGAACTCCATCCCACATTCCCTTCGCCTCGCTCTTTCCCTTGTCTCCTTCAAGACCCTCCTCTTCCACCGAGCCTTCAGCCATCCTCCTACCCTGTCTGCCCTCCACCCTCCCAGAACTCATCCTACATATCCCCCACCCACTCGGGTTCAAATCCCTGACCTTCCAGCGCCCTGGGTGTCCTCCCAACTTGGAAGGTGCTAAACAAATGTAATTTAATGTATTATGTATTGTACTTGAAAGGAATATTCTTTGTCACCTGGAAAATAACCTTGCACGATATTAGCAGGTATGTGAACACAGTGCAATGTTTTAATGACTGCTTCTTCCACGAAAATGGTTTAATGTACATTTACTTTGAATAAGGTTTAAACCTGTAAATTGTAGCAATTGTTGCAGAGGACATGCTCCCCAAAGATTGTTCCATAATCTTTTGGAAGCAGACTGATCCTAGAATTAAATTAAGGGTCAGCCTCTTAGCACAGAGTTGAGGAAACACTTCTTCACTCAGAGGGTAGTGAACTTATGGAATTCACTACCCCAGAAGGCTGTAGATGATCAGTCCTTGAACATTTTCAAGGCTGAGACTGATAGATTCTTGAAAAATAGAGGGATTAGGGGATATGGGGATAGGGCAGGTAATCAGAGTTAGGTGAGAAGATCAGCCATGGTCTTACTGAATGGCGGAGCAGGCACGAAGGGCCGAATGGCCTACTCCTGCTCCTAATTCTTATGTTCTTATGTTCGTAGAACTTGGTCTTCCCCAAAATTTTGATCAATAATAACCTTGTAATAATCCTTGTGTTTGATATAGTGCCTATGCAGTACCTCAAGTGTTTCACTGGGAACTACTGAAAAGTGTAGTAACTATGTATTTGGAAATGAACATGACAGCTAATTTTTCCCCAGCCATGTGCCACAAACAGTCATCAATTTTATCTGGGGGATTGTTGGCCAGGACATTGGCAGAAACTCCTTTTTCTTTTTCAAAAGTGCCAAGGGATCATTAATGACCACCTAACTAGGCAATGGAGTCTCAGTTCAACATCTCATCAAAATAATTGCACCTGCTTCAGTACTCGTGGAGTCCTGTAGCTCAGTGGTTAGAGCACTTGCTTTGCAAGCAAGACACCTGGGTTCAATTCCAGGCAGGGCGAAACCTTGGGCAAGTTTCCTTACTCCACACGCCTAATAATAATCCCTCCAAAACCCCAAACAATAATAAATTGGTCATTTTCAATCTACGACTGTTTGTGGGACATTGCTGTGCGCAATTGGCTGCCGCGTTCGCCCACAAATATACAGTCAATTCACTTTACAGTATATTCTGTGAAGCGCTTTGGGACGTCCTCCCGACGTGAAAAGCGCTATATCAAATGCAAGGATTATTATTATTATTATTATTACAGCACTCCCCCAAGCAATGTAGTGTTGCATGAACCTATGTGCTCAAAATCCCAGCATGATTCTTGAACCCACAAGCTTTTGACTTAGAGATCAGAATGCTAGTACCAAGAGATCA
This sequence comes from Callorhinchus milii, assembly GCF_018977255.1. Classification (NCBI taxonomy): domain Eukaryota; kingdom Metazoa; phylum Chordata; class Chondrichthyes; order Chimaeriformes; family Callorhinchidae; genus Callorhinchus; species Callorhinchus milii. The sequence continues at coordinate 90,274,976 of NW_024704743.1, forward strand.
AAACCCACTTCAACAATGTGGCACTATCTGACGTTGCGACACACAGAAAAACCAAAGGGGCAGCAAGTTCTTGAAGAAAATGTTCACCTTGGTGTAGGCACTGGCAAATACCATTCAAGTAAAAACCTAATTTTCTCCATGGAAACACTATCATTATTTATACATCATTCAGATTTGTGAAATTTCAGCTCCAATTTGATCTCCAGTTGGATCCAAGATCTCACCACTCTGCATGCCATCCAGGTGTTTCCATGGAGGATGAATAGTTTATGTTGGAGGTGCTTTCTTTTGCTTTGTAGTGATCTCAAGACATTTGATATTTTCAAACAATTTATAAGCGACACTGGCCCGTTAGGACACCTTGTGTTTTCAAACCGCACCCCTCTTTCTGCGATATCTACAGAAACGTGCCACACTCTGGACAGGAGTTGTGAGTTAAACTTGAGAAAGTGAACAGAACCAACAAACATTTCTTATTTGATAGCTTCCTCAGAAACAAATAAAAAATAATGAATCCTGCGGCATTTTTGATTCTGGTGCTGAAATACTTCTGGTACTCTCAAGTAGGTGGGATAATGATTTCACAGAATTCAAATTTCCTTTCTGCAATTAATAGGGTATCAATGTCTAACGCATTTTTACCACGCAAGAATTACAATTACTAGAATTTGCATAATAATGCACTACGATTGATATCCTAAGTGAGAGTCTTGTGAGCCCCAGCTGTGGTACCTCTGTTGAACTTGTCATCCAACATTCACTATCAAGGCTCGTAAATGTAGAGCTAATACAGGGTTGTAGTTTGCAAGGCTGCCAATACAAAAGGAAATGCATCACCCAGCATGAGTCACCACCTGTAAGAGTGCAGGGGAAAAAATTACTCATTTATTTAGAGAGATCAATTTCAATTAATTTCATGTTCAGCGTAAGAGGAAAGCCATTTGCTTGTGAAATGGTAAGCAAGAGGAAAAGAGCCATGGAAAATAACATATAAGGGTGGCACACTCAATGGAGGGCTGTATTCTCCTGATGAACCACACCAGTAAATGTTTCAATAGAATAGAATTTACATTTATATTGTGCTTTTCACATCAGGAGGGTGCCTTAAAGTGCTCATCTAGGTAAAGCAAATGAGTGCAACAAGCTAATTTCTCTGAATGCAGTCTGTTTACAATTTTTGTAATTTTACAATGACAAAAAATGCCCAAAAATACACATCGTAAACCTGTAGCTTACTAACCATTAAGAAGAGGTCAGGTTACCAATTTGTTTTCCTCCTGGGGTGGTTCAACTTCTCTCACTGAGAACAAGAATACAGCTGGCATCTAAAAATACTCCAGAGGTGTTGCCATTGCTTTGCCTATAACACAAACAGCATTTTCACCAGTAAATCAATTGTTTGGAATAGATCTAAGGTCTCATTGAAGCCAGTGAATTGTGACTCCTTGACAAAGTCTCTTATCTGTTGTGTATCTCTATGAGTCTGTGTGCCCTACAGGAGGTTCTCTAGAAGATATTCTCCATGTCATTGGGCTTTTGTTAAAGGCTACAGAATAGTGATGATGTTGAACACTTATTAAGACTCTCGTGGAATAAAGTGGAATTGCAATACAGTCCAAACCTCTTCTTATCCCATCTCCCTTCCTTGCTCAGCTCACAGCATTCAAGTCCATTGATCTGGGCTTTGTTATATGGATTCCTTCACATCCCGACTGTTCATGTCAGCTTATGTACCACTCGGTAATCCCAAAATACCCTCTTTGATGGAGTAGAAGATTTTTAAGTTGGCTTGACGGTACCAATTACAATACCTATATCAGTCTGATCATACACTTCCCTGAAGCCACAGTGCCACCTTGAATTCAGCACACATTTGTTCCTTTCAGGTTACTAGTCAGGTCTAATTAGCAGTGGGGAAAATATGGTTGGTTATTTCTTAGCCCATTCCACTTGTTAATTAGCACAAAGAGTGGGGTAAGAAACAACTCAAATTAGTTCCCATTACCTACTTTACACCACTGTTCCTTAATCAAGATTTAACTGTTTTCAGGGTGGTTCTGGCCTATGTTCTAATAGCCACTTATTTCCTGATATAGCCCATTGCAACACATTGTACCTCTAATCAAGAAGTTTTACCTTGAGGATTTCCCTTATTCCAACTAAACATTCCATATTTGGAGTTGCAGTTAATTATGACACATTTTTGATTTTTACTGTGATCAATAATCCAAAATTATCAATAGTTATTGAAGAGTTATAGAGGAATCTGAATCTAGTCGTGGATTTAGGTTTACTGGGCCACGATTATCAGGTGGTTCAAACACTTCCGGGAGGGGGGGCTGGAGAGATAAGCACACTCTACTTGGAGCTGAACTGGATCTGAACTGTTTGGCAGCAGTATGTCAGATCAAGCCAGGCCTCTGTGGTGGTCTCGGTAGTCCGGCTCCTGAGCCAGGCGGGTCCGCAGTATTCCAGGGCCCTACACAGAGGAGGCGAGGCTCCAGATTGAGGCGGGGAGTTCCAGAGGTTAGGGTAAGTAGTGGCACAGGTCAGCCTTACAAATGAACAGTCCAGGAGCAATTTACGATGTTTGATAATGCCCTTCTATTATTTTCAATCATTTAAGACTTAAATAAAAAAAAGTTGTAAAAAAGGTGCAAACTTCACAGAAGTTGAAGTTGAAGTCAATAAAATCATGTAATCTTGACTCAAATGTAGTACTACCTAGAGATGCACAGTAGACTCCAAGCTACCCTCTGAACACCAACATATGTAAAATGCAAAACAATTATAGATGTGTTTTAAATACAAACCTAATTATTTATGTTGACAAATTCTCAAATTTAAATATTCAATAATTACCAGGAAGGCCTAATAATGTGAACAAAACCTCTTGCACATCAAAGCCTATTCATTTTTGGAAATCAAAATTGAATATGAAGCAAAGTGCATCTGAAATCTTATGACCCAGACAGCAAAGTCCTGAGAGAATGTAATTCCATACTTCATTCCATCATGCTCAAATATTATGCGTAGCTGCACAAAATAATAGAAACAGTGCTGTGGCTGAAAATGCAACATAATCCAGTTAATGGTTTGTCAATTACAGTAAAAAAAATCTGCTTTTATACAAGAAAAATAATACCCATAGTGCTTAATAGAGATACACAACAGATAAGAGCTGCAAGTACCTTATAAATAGAGGGCAAATGCCTGCCAGATGTCATAAATGAATTTAATCGCATAAATAAATTTAACCAATTAAGCAATGAAATGGTGTTGCTGGTCAGAACGCAAATAGAAATTATATATCAGAGCTGGCACCCAAGAGTGATGGGCCTTTCTTCAAATACAGCATTAAGACCTGGGTGCTCCAATGCAAAATACAGAAAGGATGAGCAACCCAATATCAAATCTCTAAAATATATCCCAATATTGGTTTTATCATTTGGTACACAATTGTGTCAACTGTCACCAACTGCCATAACGCCTCTCCGACCACTCCATACAAACACACACAAGTCAAAGATTAAAATACAAACTACAATCATTAAGAAATCTTATTTTCTATTTTTCAAATGCAGTTTTCTTTTAGGAAATAACATTATGGGATATAGTTCACAGGTAGTTTGGGACATATGTGTATGCGACCGCCAGGAAGGTGGAAGGTGAACTAGATGCACCTTGGTCTTTTTTCGTTTAGCATTTCTTATGTTCTAATGTTCTTACATATTATACAAAATATCAGAATACGAAGGCAGTTACAAAGGAACAAAGCATTTCAAAGTTGAGTTGAAGTTAATCAAATAATGTCATCTTGACTCAAATGTAATGATAATAATAATAATCCTTGCATTTGATATAGCGCTTTTCACGTCGGGAGGACGTCCCAAAGCGCTTCACAGAACACACTGTAAAGTGAATTGACTATATTTGTGGGCAAACGCGGCAGCCAATTGTGCACAGCAGCGTCCCACAAACAGTCGTGGATTGAAAATGACCAATTTATTATTGTTTTGTTTTGGAGGGATTATTATCAGGTGTGTGGAGTAAGGAAACTTGCCCAAGGTTTCGCCCTGATCTGCCTGAAATTGAACTCAGGTCTCTCGCTTGCTCTAACCACTGAGCTACAGGACTCCATGTAAATGGACTCCTCCTAAATGTAGTATAGTACTACTTAGTGGTACATAGTAGACACCAAGTTATCCCCTGAAAACCAACATATGAAAAAATCAAAACATTTATAAATGTGTTTTATCCCTAACTGATAATCAGATTAAATTACCTAGTGATTAAAATGCTAAATTGCAAAATGAAGCATTGTCTGGACATTGTGATACTGAACAATATCAATAACTGCATTAATAGCATCTTTGTGATTAATGCTACTTGTATTATTTAACTTAAAAATATTTTGACAGTGGTGATCTAAATTACGAGGAGGACTCACCATAATTTATGATCACCACAGAGAATGATGGAAAATTTGTCAATTCGTCAATTCAGTATCAATTAGCAAGTCTTTTTTGAATAGCTGGAGAAAAAATATCTTCCAAATTGTGACTGAATTTAAGAATTTAAGTGGTAGCTGAGTGGTTAGAGCATTTGGTTATTGGAATCTGGTTGTTAGTCAATTGGCAGATCGCTTTTCCAAGGGTAATAATTCCTTCAAAAAAATAAGAATAAGAAAAAATTGGTCACTTTAATCCACAACTGTATGTGGGACACTGCTGTGCGCAATTGGCTGCCATGTTTCGCCCACAAAATATACAGTCTATTCTATGAAGTGCTTGAGATGCCTCGAAGACATGATAAGGCACTATATCAAACACAAGGATTATTATTATTATTATTATAAGAATGTTCCACATCCAACAAGATCTTAAATTTTAAGAGAAATTGGTGGAGTTTCTGATGTACATACACACACATTCCATCGGGGGGTTCTGAAAAGTGATCAATAGGTTTGGACGACTTTCTTTTTCAACAGTTTAGGGGTGCTGAAGCCAACTGAGGCACTCCTAATGAATTGAAAATTCAAAGTAATCCAAAGGCACTGGATTTATTTAAGAAACAGTAACATGTTGTCATAAAAGGACAATAGGATAGATATTCTGCATGAAATTAAAAGGGCCAAAGGATCTTCATTCTCTCGTGATCTTGTGAACTGCTGCCCAGATAGGATCAGCTAACTCAGCATAGATCGGGAATCCGTACTGTAACACTATAGACTGTATATCCTAATGCTCTATAGGTGGTTTCTTTATCCAGTCATCCACAAGGAAGCCACAAAATATTTTAAAAATCCTAAAATAGATTTTTGGAATAGTTTACATGGAGAGCATTTTTTGCAGAATGCCAAACATTGAAGTATTTACATTTTTGTCAAGAATTTAGCAGATCTGCGTGAAAAAAGATATTTCACAATAATTGCCATTTTAATGCGCAGATTGTGATGAGTATGCTGTATTTTTCTGGTGCCTATAATCTCGAAATATCTAAAAGCACGGTCACATGTAGTAACTGATTCTTAACAGGAAACATTACAATTGTTTTGCAATCAAATTAGTTATTCTGATTGTAATATTTAATTAAAAAATTGTAATCCTTACATGAGGTAAGGAGATGATCTAAACAGGATATATTGTAAAGTAAGTGACCGTGTGTTTTATTGGCAAATGCAACAGCTAATTTGTGCAGAGCAACATCCCATGAAGTCATGAAGTGAGTGACCAATCTTATTTGGGGGAACTGTTGGCCAGAACACTGGGAGAAACTCCCTTATTTTGCTGAGTAGTGCCATGGAATCTTTAACAACCATTTGAACAAGCAGATGGGGCCTCGGTTTAACAACTCATCTGAAGATAATAGATAAGAGTAACTATTTCTAGTTCCATGCTGCAACAGGGACAGGTGAAGAACAGATAGAATTGATTGTCTGAGCATACAGAACATGAGCTGCCTCCCCTCACCCAAGCTGAACTGATAACTGTGAGTATAGGGCACCTCAGTATAAGACAAGTCTGATTAAAATGTATGACAAAATGCTGATGATATTTCACAAATAATAAACTATGCAGTCAAGAGAAGTTGGGAGAATTTCCATCTATAGTTGAAGATAATAATATAAACAAGCTACAAGTTGGTTCAAGACAGTCGGCTAGATATTCCAAACATGCAGCTGATGCTGAAGAGAAATTGAATGTATTCTCTGGAGGCATTGAAGAAAATAAACAGTCTAAGGATTTCAGCTTGCAGTCCCAAGTCCATATGGAGTGGATTTGTAGGTCATCATTTTTCGACTCACCCCCCAACCCTTGCCACCACAACTGTGTGTCGCAGTTAAGCAGAGCTCTAAGACACCTGCAAAGGATCAAATATATGTTGACAAAATAGCATTTTGGTTTGCAATGTAATCCTAGTTTAGTCTCTATTGTGATTTTGCTATGGTTTAATTTGCCCACAAAATACATTACACAGTCACTAATCACACTTTACAATATATCCTATGAAGCACTTTGAGATATTCCGCTGATGATAATAATAATCCTTATATTTGATGTAGTGCCTTATCACTTGTTTGAGACATCTCAAAGCGCTTCACAAAACATACTGTAAGGGGAATTGACCGCATATTTTGTGGGAGTAACCTGGCAGCCATTGCGCACAGCAGTGTCCCACAATCAGTCGTGGATTGAAGTGACCAAATGTTTTTATAAGTAATTATTATCAAATGTAAGGGTTATTATTATTTACGTTCCGAATATTTTCTTTTATTTAAGTATGTGAAGTTCCGAACAAGCAATTTTATTCCTGCTTCAGTCTCCTTCAAGTCCCTGTCCTCGTGTTTCACGAATATTGCTCTGGTTGATTTCAAGGTTACTGCCCTTTGTCAATGCTACCTATTATATAATTCACAGCCTGCTAATAAATGTCTAATACAACTTGACAGGATTGTTCTGTAAACTACCAAATTCATCAAGGCGCTTTTTAAAAAAATTGCCCCAATTACTGATCCTATAGCTAATGTTACCATCTGGCTGGTGTTCCAGGAAGTTCAATACCACTGAAGAGATGCCCAATTGTCCCTCTTGGCCTCTGTGTGGCAACATCATCATAATTTGGCTCATGCCATTACAGCAACATATGGGTTTAGAGGAAACAATGAGAGGTTAAGTTAGCTAGAAAGATTGACACCATTAACACCTAAAGGAAGTGCAGGGAATTTAGAAGAAGGAATGAAGGGCACAAGAAGCCAGGGATGTATAGATTCATCCAAGTTCAGCTCAAATATGTGGCAAGCATAGCCACTAATTTCATTATTGAATTTCATTGAGCTCCTCTGATGGTACATTGAATCTAAGCCAGTCTTGCTATCTTACAGTTTTATTTATTTGCGATTTCATGGTGTCTTTTTTTTATTCAAAAATGTTAACTTCGCTGCCAGGAAGTAACTCACATTGTTACTTGTACATTTTGTAGGAAATTGACAGCAGCTGAAGGCACTTGTAATCTAGTGTTCCACCATGAACTATGTTATAATTTGCAGGTCACCAAGTTCAGTATGTGCCTAATAACATAGTGCTTGCCTCTGGATAAATGCTAAAATAGGTATTTCTGGGGATAATTTCCATGCATCTTCAGTTATTGGGCATAGTGCATTTCTTATAATTTCAAGAAAAACACTATTGCTTGCAAAACGCTAAAATATTTGCCAATGGAGACCTAAGTCAGGAACAGACTGGAGCTCACTTCTGTAAAGATTTACTTTTACAAGGAATTGTATTGGTTGCATTAAATTTAAATAGATGTGGATTTAACCCTTATGTGATTCAGATATTGTCCCTAGAGAGTTTGATTGGAGCTGCTGAATGACGATAAACTTTTAAAATAAAAACAATCTCAATACTTTTAGGCGAGGATAGAGAAGTTCTGGAGACTATTAGACTATTTTAGCAACAAAGGCAGGCAATTATATCCTGTGTGTAGTATATTTGATCTTGTTACCTTAGTCGATATACTCTTCAGTGATTTTCTGTAACTTGCCCTTATCCTCAAATCACTACAGGTATATAGGTTTTAATATTAATTTATATTAAACTGAAATCAACCAACAAAATTATAAATAAACTTAAAGTAACAGATTGCTACTTGTTGTGGATGCAGTTTTCCATCCAAAATACTCTCAAAGTTACATATATTAACACCCTCTTTCCCTCATCTACGCACGCATAAAATTCCTAACTGTTGCATTCAAATAAAAAAAACACAAAACAAATGTGTCATTCGGAGCTGTCATGCAGCAATCTGATCTGAGTTGCCAGAGCAATAACTGAGATGCTGCAATTGTTCTTAGTATACATCACATGTTGACCCATGAGCTAGAGATGAGGATTAAACAAAATCAGGCAGAATTCCCAATCCTGCTCAGTTGTCCAATGACCTCTCCTAGAGGTACTTATGTGGTATTGGGATGTTAATTATGACCATTTGGATGAGGCTCCAGTGGAATGGTGCCCCAGTATAAGTACAAATAAAGAAGTTGAATGCTTCAGGAGAGGAAATGTGAAGGAAGAAACATTTGCACACTGAGGGCTCACAAACAGCCATGAGGTGAATGACCAATTAATCTGGAAGATGGTAAGCAATTAGGAAGGTGAACGGTATGTTAACATTCATTATGAAAGGATTCGAGTATAAGAATAGGGAAGTCTTTCTGCAACTGTATAGGGCCCTGGTGAGACCACACCTGAAATACTGTGTGCAGTTTTAGTCTCCTTATTTAAGGAAGGATGGACTTGCCTTGGAGGGGGTGCAGCGTAGATTTACTAGGTTAGTACCAGGGATGAAGGGGATGAGTTACGAGGATAGGCTGACCAATTTGGGCCTATATTCTCTAGAATATAGAAGAATTAGAGGGGATCTTATAGAAATCTATAAGATCATCAAAGGGCATGATAGAGTAGATAGTGGGAGATTGTTTCTCCTGGTTGGAGAAACTAAAACCAGGGGTCACAATTTTAAAATCAGAGGCCAGCCCTTTCGCACTGAGTTGAGGAAGAACTTTTTCACTCAAAGAGTAGTGAATGTATGGAACTCGCTACCCCAAAGGGCTGTTACGCTCAGTCCTTGAACATAATCAAGACTGAGATACATATGTTTCTTATTGCAAAAGGGATGAAGGAATATGGGGATAAGGCAGGGTTATGGTATTAGCTAAAGTTAGATTAGAAGATCAGTCATGATTGAATGGCGGGGCAGGCTCGATGGGCCGAATGGCCTATTCCTGCTCCTACATGTTATGTTATGGTTGCAGCTTCCAATAATTTACAAAACATTTTGACATTCAGAACTGACGTTCCATAGGCTTTTAGGTGTTTGCTGTAATAATGGTTGATTGAAGCCAACAACTACAATCACAACAGCACTCAGAGCATCACTAATATCACAAACACACTGCACTAGGAAATACAACTACAGCCAATCAACACAACAGCTCTGTGATGAAGGAGAAAAAGACTCAATCTCCTTCACATGGACATGGAATTGCTTCATCTGTTAAGAATGAGACTATGTTCAGACATTCAAGTCAATGGCAAGAAACGATGTACGAAATAGATCCTGCATGGAATCACGTTTCCCATTCCCCAGGTGTTTCCGAATTAGTAATAAATAGAGCTACTAATTTAAAGCTGTGAGTCCCACGGCTAAATTATAACCATAGCTCGCATCAGAAGGACAGCGCACATGTAGTGATCACAAATTATTGATCACTGAACTTATTCTATCCAATCATATCTGACATTTTGCTCAGTTTTATAAGAATTTATCCTGAGTAAGTTATGCCAGCGGCTTGTTAGCAGAAAATGTGGTTTAAAAATCCTTGCATTTATTCCCTGTGCTTTTTCACGTCAGAAGGACTTTTCAGAGCACTTATTGTGAAAAGATTATTGTGAAATGGAATGACTGTATTTGTAGGCAATCACAGCACAATTTGGCACAGCAATTTCTCACAAACAGCCATGAAGCAAGTGACTAATTTTATTTGGGGGATTATCATTGGCCAGGACACTGGGAGAAACTACTTTCTCTTTGCGAGTAGTGTCATGGGATCTTTAACGTCCACCCGAAAAGGCAGACATTAACCTCTGTTTAACATTTCATCCAAAACTTCATGGCACTTCCGACAATGAAGCATACTCCCAGCACTGACCTCAGATGATGTGAGTTCAAGTCCTGACGGACGATTTGAACCAACAACCTTCTAACTCGGAGGCGAGAATGCTACCACTGAGTCCAGCTGACGCACAGCTAACATTTACGTGTGGGTGCAAACCCTACATACAAAATACCAGTCATGAGCCAGGGGTATAGTGTACCAGTTTGGGGCTCTTACAATGTGACCAGAACACACGTGGGGTAAAATTTGCTGTGATAATCATCACTGGTGATAATAAAATCAATCACTTATTACGATGAGTCAGATACATTCTGCATTTAATATCTGGTGATAATTATCAAATCAAGTTACAAAACATTGCACATTTCACTTGATAACTGTATTCTTTATTACGATCTATCACAAAGCCCACAAAGGTCCAACGCATGAAAACATCTACCTTACAAAACACTGAAAAAACAGCCGTCAGCATTTAAAGGCTGCAAAAAGGCATAAATAACATTTTATAATATTATTTTTTAGTTGCGTGCAAAATGCAATTGAAAGTCAGCAGCTGAGCGGCTCAGTGAGTAAAACAATCTTTTGCTGAAACATTTATAAATGAAAGCTGTCATAATGTCTACATAAACTGTGTGGAGTTTTTTTCCGCAAGTGCTATAATGCTCCAGTGCTCGCAAAATAGCACTTTGTGTAACCAAATGAACTACTATTTTGAGCTGCCAATTAAATATTGACGATGATGTTGCTGTGAGTTTGCGGCACACATTTGTGTCAGCACTTTATACTCTTGCCATCGATACCAGGAAGGAAGTGACTTCACACAGGAGAGTAAACACAGTGAAAGAGTAAACATCAGGAAAAATATAGCAAGACAAATTCCATTGGGAGCATGCTGGGTCAGCAATAAGAAATGTCTCAGTAAATACTAAATGCATTCTTGTTGACAAAAATTCCATATTGTGTTTAAAAGAGTATGATTAGATATTTTGCTGGTTTCAGCTAATGCACCATTTAACAAAGCAACATAGTTCCTTCCTTAATGGACATCTCAAACCTCATACACCACAGTAAATAGGAGCAGAATAGAACACTACATATGCATACCATGAGGCAGACTAGGGTAAAGTAGGGAAAGGTATAGATGGATGCGATTAGAGCAGATAACTCCAGTGTGGGGAGCTAGGACAGACACAGTGGGCCGAATAGATGTCTTCTGTGCTTTTGAAATTTGTATGATTCTATGAAAACAAACATACATAATAATAAAGCAATTATACTTTCAATGACAAAAAAATAAAAAATAAATTGATCCTCTTTTGTTTTTAGAAGTCAAATAATACCATTGAGTATCTGAAAGCTTTTGTAGGACTTATATTTTGAAGCACAGACTACCAGAACAAGCTGATTTAGAAATTGCATTATGGTAATTATAATCCTTCATTTGATGTAGCTCCTATAAAGGTTTCAAATAATTACTCTCAATTAATTGCAAAATGCAAGGATAATTATTATTAATTACAGTGCCTGTTTTTGGTATGTATACACAGCAACCATTTGTAAACATCCATCAAGGTTCCATTCGGAAAACCTCCCTCATCTTTTAGTGCAATGAATAAAGAGACAAAACCTTGTTTGATTGACTCAGTGGAAGGAATTGAACCTCGACAATGCAGCTGGGATTCACTGGAGTATCAGCCTAGGCAATGAGCTTAAATCTTGATGTAGGACTTTAGACCGCAATCTTTTGACCAAAGAAAACAGTACTATGGTCAAGTTGATTTCCTGATCATGAAAGAGTTACCACATTTCCAGTTATTAGCAGTTTGCTTTATTAATATAACTGTTCTTCTCGTAACTTAAATATCTTACATTTGGAAATGTTAATGCCTTGCTCAGGCAATTGTAACTTGTGCCTCATTTTTCGAATTCTTAACCATTAATGCAAATAAAAAACAGTCAATGTTTAACAAGAGCCTATCAACCTGTACCTCTATAGAACACTAGCACAATTTTAACCAACATGGAATGTTATTATTTTTCATCTATGATTATCCGTAAACTTTCACCGGAACATTTTTCCAGAACAGCATTTACTTCAAAATAGTTTAATTAGAATTGATATCTTTCCCAATTTTATGCTTTAAAAAAAGATGGAGACTTTTTTCAATTGTTTCATTCAGGTATGCGGTGATGACCAACAGACTACGTTCCACAAAATAAACCACAGAGTAGTGAGAATAGTACTCGAGTTATGGTGACATCTGTGGACAGAACATGCGTAACAGCATGGATTATTTCGCACAAACAACTCAGTGTGTTATGCATTTTCTGTCCATACAATACATACATCACAATTCATAGCAACAAGTAATCCTGTCATTTGATATAGCACCTTAATGCATCATTGAGATGTCTCAAAAAGCATTTACATCAGTAATTGAGCTTTAAGTTACAGGTTCAGGTTACAATATGAATAACTTTGGTAACCGATTGATCACCATACTTTATAGAAACACATCTTACAAAGTGTGCTAGTGCAAGTGATCAGAAGCTGCAGTTGAGTTAGGGACATGCTATATAATGTGGTCTTGTGAGTTTCTGGAAGTTGTTATGTTGATACTGAGGCTGAAGATAATTATTGAATACAGAAGTTGTGTACAGACATTCACAAAATCATTTGTAGTGGATCTGGCTTTGCAATCTTATGCAGGAGATTAGCTATTTGAAACATAATACCTAATAATCATTGCATAGTGCCCACAATAACAAAATAAAAAGGGTTTTTTACACTACTGAGCATAAAGAATTGATATCTTGAGCACTATTATGCAATATGATTGTTGCGCACATGTACACTAGTTTGCAATTAAAATAGGGCTTCAAAATAGCTCATTGTTACATAAACCATTAGGGGCGAAACTTGCAGGGTTTCATAACATATTCCTTGTAAGTATCACCAATAAGGAATATATCAAAAGGCTGCAAATTTCATCCTATCAAGTGATTTGTATTGTATAAAATTAAAATCAGCCTGTAATTAAAAATATAGAAGAAGCTATAGAGTTTATCTCGTGCACAATTCAGTGAATGGTAATTTAACACCAGCATGAATTGTTTACAGTCATCAGATTCAAATAAATCTCACACTCACTGTAGCATGCTTTTTTTTCTTTAAAATATAATAGAATTACAATGCATACCAGGTCCCACTGGTGAGGCAAAACACAATCTGACTTTATTACAGCAAGTGGAATATTACTTTGTAAATCACGACATTCTGTCTCATGTGTACACCAGAAAAACGATTCGAATTGCGTTACGATTTAAGAGTCTATTAAAGGAACTAATAAAGAATAAAAATGTAAATCCCAACCCTCATTGTCTGAAATTCAGAACAAAGTTGCAGGTGTGCTCCCCTTACTGCACTATTGACATCTGTCCATGTAACTGATCTATGTTTATCTCCTTCAAGTACAAAATATATGTGGATCCGTAATACAGACATAGCTTAAAGCAATATGCAAACAGTGAGGCGAGCACAATGTTGGAGAATTTGCTGGAGAAAACGCATTGACTACAAACTAAATTAATTAAACTTCACTTTTACAATACTTCTCATCACTTCTCTTTCCCTGGATAATATTTTGTTTACAAAAGGTGAAAAAACTCTCCCTCCATTGCGTTGTATTTGAATATTAAAGTAATAATTAGCATGAGGTAACTCAGGATTGTGAGAATAATATATGTGTGGCCCTATGAGTCATGTATTATTGTACCATCAAAGTGATTTTTTTTATTGGACTATATCACCACCATTAAGAGTAGCACATGACCTGTCATCTCAATGCTGCTGGTCCTCTGTTCCATTCACATTTTTGGACAAGGCAAATACAAATACAGAATAAAATTTGGAATGTTAAGATAAACTTGGAGAAAATATCATTTAACTATCTTTCAAAAATAACAAAACAAATTGATTCATCAACCACATTCAGATCGTCGAGCCACAATCAGTGTAATCTCGATACGGATTGGTTAATTTTTCCTCCATGAATGCAAGGTAGGTAGGTCCTGAATTGCTTTACATTTCACAACAAGGAGAGAGAAAAAAAATACTTACCCGTTGAATAAATAGACTACAGTTCAGGTCCTAGCGATACAGTACTTGAACAATTCATGAACCCAACCAGAAACAGCATGCATACCTAATTAATTAAACTTCACTTTTACAACACTTTTTTATAATTAATGTTTAATTACTTAAACATACCTAATGCACGAGAACTCAAGTGGTTTGTAGAATGAGGTATTTATAGAGGTGTACTTTGAGATACACAAAATTCAATCTGAGGCTAGCATTGGGATTGAAGTTCAAATAAAGAAGGTATTATGCAAACCATACCTGAGATTTGGACATATACCACCAGGTATTGGATTCATTCTTCTCAATGACTGGACTACACAATCTGCCCATTAGGCTGATCGAAAACAAAAAACACCCCATTCTCAACAAGCAGAATCTTGCACCTATTCCTCTTATCCTGCTGTTATACAAGCAATTGAATGCACAGTCCCTATTAAATCACCAAAAAGATGCACACATTTACTCCCAATATGCCACCATTGAATGCATACAGTACCTAACACATAACCCGCCAAACACTCAGGCATGCATCAGATTGTAAAAGATCAAATACAACACGGTGTCAAAGGAAACGATCATGGAAAAAAATAAGGAAACGTCAACAGCAATTGAACAATACATTTAAAAAAGAAAGGACACCTACCTTTGCTTCTGCAATCTCTCCCAGCACAGACACCTACCATCTTTAGAGGCATGAAACATCGACACCACAGAATAGAATGTGTGAACGACAAGATGCATTTTGTCCCCTATACAGGGATCTCTTCTTTAAAAGAACCAATGGAGCCAAAATGGGAACTTTTCCAAATATTCAAATTTTACTTCAATTCAGGTAAATACTTGTATGTTTGGGTATATTCCTAATGGATGGTATGGTGTGCAGAGAGGCTTAAGGTGACTTGTCCTCATTCAACTTGTGTAAACAACATTTTGTCTCAACATTCCACTTATCCTCAATAAATGTTTGTCCCAAGATATACAAAATGCTTTTAAGGCTCAGATATCTTAGATTCCAATTCAACCTGAACAAAAGTATTGCAATTTTCCATTCTTGGATATCTCAGAACAATATTAATGTGGACATAAGTTCACAGTGAATAACTGCCATCACAATTGGCACAAAGTATAAATCTATGTAGGTCAAAGTTGTATACCTTAAACATTTTCAATATCAGAATAAATTATTCACAAATGTATGTACAAACATCAAGCATGGTTCTTAGATGCAAAGTGATACATCAAAATGGAGCAAATTATGTAAGAACCTATGGGTAATTGAGGGTGAGTGAAACATTTGGAATAATTCCAGATACAGAAACACACATGCCTAATAATCACATTTTCCACCACAACATTCACCTCTTTAGAAGTATTCACAAGGTCAGCCCAGCTTTGTAAATAAACTCAAAGATTCAAGGGATTTGTGTGTGAAGTGTTCATAATGGCAACATTTGTTTGGGGACGAGGAGGGAAAGAAACAATTTGCAATTTGATGAAAACAGAGACTCATTTTGATCTTAATCCAATCTATTCAATGCATTGCAAGGATCTTAAACATTTTTCACACTTATTAACCAATTTAATCATTAACCAATTCACAGGTAATGTCAGTAATACTCTTTCTTGTTACTTGCCAACACAATGGTAACATTAGAATTTAAAAAGGTCAAAAAAAATATTTTCTACACCAAATGACATTTTAAGAGAATGCTAAATTAAAGGATGAAAATGCGTTTCATTGTTTTAAATGGTTAATAGCATTTGATTTTTCAAATTTAGAATTTGTTACATTTTAAGGCCAAATTAAGGCATGGAATTAGTTGGAAGCATTTGTTAGACTGATCACAAATAAGAGATAGCAAGAGACACCCCAGTCTAATATTCGCTGGTCACTAACCTTCGTGAACCCTCCATTCCATGCTTACATTGACAGTTCTCAACACGCACGGAATATAAAATTCTCCAACATTACTAAACAACGAGGAGCACACCCCAAGACGACATATAAATGCAGTGATATTGGATAAGCTTAGCACCAAATTGTTGAGTGGCAGAGATATGAGCTGAAATATTGGGCAACACTGAATCAAAACACGTGGGAATTCAGCAAAAATAGGTTAATTGCACATTGCAGACTATACAAGATGGAAAACGGATAAACATTTGAACTAGAATATCAAAGGATATGAGGAGTTAGCAGGCAATTGATATTTGAGGAAAGTATCAACTCTAGCATGGGTTTATGTTCCAAATGGCCCTGTTCTGTGCTGTAATTTCCAAGTATCTACATGTAGTGAGGTGCAAGAGTGTTGACCACTAGCCAAGTTGTGAAATAGATCACTTATCAATTATTTACAGGTAATGCAAGATAAAGTTGTTGGGTAACCCGGAATCTTGAGAAATCAACCGTAGAATTGCTATTCAGATCAGAGCCTGGAAACCATTCCCCTAATAATTTCCTGGATAGACCAACTATATACAGAATTTTTTTAATTGGAGTGCTTTATCTCAGGCCGAAAGATCACAATATGGCACGCTAGGAGGGACCATATCCAACCCCACAAAATAAAAATGTCAATGATATGGCAAAGACTACAGTCAAGACTGCTCTGCTTCTCGGATGAAGGAAATGATTAACCAAAATTAACTTTAGTTGCTTAAAGCATCGGTCATCAAAATAAATTATGACCAATTTAAATTATTGAAGCATGACTTTTTTTTCAAAGTACTGTAGGGTCCTTGAACTTTCATGACATTTCGGGAAACAAACATTATTGGGGAAGTATATGTTTTGTGTTTCAATAATTAGCATAGACTACGTGCTCCTTTTTATCCTGTAAGAAAAATGTGTGTGGGGGGGTGGCGAAGGTGATCCTGTAGCTCAGTGGTTAGAGCACTCGCTTTGCAAGCGAGAGACCCGAGTTCAATTCCAGGCAGAGGGCGAAACCTTGGGCAAGTTTCCTTATTCCAGACGCCTAATAATAATCTCTCCAAAAAACAAAAAAAACGATAATAAATTGGTTATTTTCAATCTACGACTGTTTGTGGGACATTGCGCTATATCAAATGTAAGGATTATTATTATTATCCATCCTGAGTTCTAGAGAATTATTTCTCTATCACTTGTTTCAGAAATAAATCTGTGGTTATTTTTAACTAAAAAAGAATGTCTTCGTAAGTGTTGATATTCTAACCCTTGGTGATGACCTGGGCCAATAGAAATGTGCGGAAATATTTGTCTAAAAAATGCAGAGCACTTTACAAATTTTGGGAAACTTCTCCATTCCAGTGAAAGACATTTGAATCCCTTTTCCTTCCAAAAGGCAGTGGTACTCCTGTTTCCTTACCAAGTGACATTCCACATGTGTAATCCACGACAGCAAGTGCTGACTATTTGATTGTCACAAGATTGCAAGAGAGGTTTAGAGTAAGAAAACCCTTCAGCCCATTTGATCTCATTCTTCCAGAATACGTCACGTCGTAGTATCAGGTTTTTTTTAAATGAGTCCAGTCAAACATGAGTCAAACACACATTCTGGTCATCTATTCCAGCCATGAATTACCTACCCTCTGAATAAAAAAATAGTGCCTGGTGTCTCTCCTGAAATTGCCTTTTGCGATCCTAAACATGTGTCCTCCTGTTCTGCTGTCTCAGTGCATTCAAAAGTATTCTGGCTTTATGTTTTCAATCCCATTTAAAATGATATATACCTCTATAAGAGCCCCTCTGGGATGTCTCTTTTCAAACCATCTCAGGCAATCCCCGGCTGGGATGCCTTTCCTTTCCTCAACCCCCAGTACTGAGGAGAAACTTGGTACCTCAGTGATACCCCAGTCAAGTGCCTCTACCTCAGCACAAATAATCTGCATGGATCAGTTACTGATTTAAGGAACTATAATTTAGTTTATAAATTATATTTGTGATAAAATGTAATAAAGAGGGCACATTTGGAGCATTAGACTGTTTTAGAGACAAGAAAATCACTTAGCTTTATCGGATAATTGACAGTTCAATTAATTAATTATTCAACAAAAAATAGCAGATGCATAGCAGAGATTGCACAAAAGTGATCTAATCAAAAGAATTCGGATGATGCATTAGGCTGGAGAATCAACACTTAAATAAATGGTTTAAATTTATATCTGAGTCCATCAATGAGATTATAGCCTTGTGATAATTCTAGGGCAGCTATTATAATACATACTGTGGATTTTATTTGCTGGCTATGTTCCATTTTTGGAAGAAACTGGGAATTTATTCACAAAGATATTAAAAAACAGAATTTCTTCACTAGAGTGCTTTGAAGTTAAAACAAGTGAATTTTGAACTGATCTATTAACATGCATGATTTATTAACTCTAATAATATTTGAGAACAATAATAGACGGTACACAAAATTACATTGACAGCAGCTACATTTACAGCAATAAAATGCACGCCAAAGTATGATGGGCACATTACTGAAAAACAAACCTGAGAAATATTTTGAAGTTGGCTGCCTGAATATTCTAATCACCAGCATATATTTCAATGCAGCTACTGTGATCTTCATTGATTAAAATTCCCTTCACTAACGCTATTGAGTATCTAAAGTAATGAGAGAAAGGAAAAGGTGAAAGGAATTGGTAAAAAGTGAGAAATTTGGATCATGAGGATTATGAGGAGTTTTGATAAATGAGATTGAGAATGAGGTCTAATTTTGTGATATTCACAAACTGGATTCATTGTGTTAATCAATACGTCTGGTTTACGAATTTCACGATTGATGAAACGTGAATCCTAAGTCGCTAATTTTTAGAGAAAAAACAGAGTTTTGCTCGCAGGCCCTTTTCTGGACCTCAGTGACTTGGGATTTGCAATTTACAAAATCCACAAACCAGAAATCTCAAATAACCCAACAAATTCAGTTTGCGAAGGTGCCGTATTAGATCCCACATTGTACAAAAGGAGTTGACTTCTTGAATGAACAACGATCAACCTATGAACTAGAGGAATACTATTGTTCTACTGTATATTCTAAGGTACACGAATAGAACATTGACCTGCTGTATTTTCTCATTTTTGTTGTGTGATAATTCTAAGAAGCCAATCAACAATAGTGAAAGGTAAAATTATATTCAGAGAAAGTAGTTATTTTACATAAAGTGCACACAGAGCGTACAAACAAGATACAATAGCTATACTCTATACTCTATATGTGACCAGTTGTGAACTTGCAATGTCACATCCTGCCCGATTTGACAGAAATGTTAAAGCACCACATTCAAACTATATACAGCAGCTTACTTACGCCTGGGATTCCTTCTCATTTTGTTGTTTTTGTTGTGGCTGAAGAACGTTATTTACCAGTTCAGTGATCCCACTAAAGGGAAGCCACCTGTTTAAATAAGCAAATAATGTGACTGAACAACGCAATAAAATCAATTAAATTTGGCGTTCAGTGTCTTTACACCTAACACACAGGCAAGGAATAAAAGCTTCAGCCAATGCGAATGAGGGTTGCAATCAGATCCAGCCAGTAAGGATGTCGGCTAATATTATATTAGCTTACATTTAACTAATCCAAATGCAGGGAGCAAAGGAAAGCTACAACCAGTCTGGATGTGGATGATGTAAGAAGCTGGAGGCAGCTCTCTTACAGCCAGTTAGGAAGCAAGATGATGCACTACAGTTGCAACCAACTTGGTATCAGGAAAAGCTAATACCCAGAAGGTGCAGAAAGCACAGGGGCAAAACACTGCAAGGTAAAAGTTTTCAAGCTCACTACATTCGGAGATTACTACTTACTGTTGCTGTTGAGGTTTTTGTTCTTCTTTGACCCTAAAAAACAAGTTCATAGCTCAGTGCAGGATAAAGCAAAACTGAAAAACGATTTGATCTATAAATCAAATTGATAAAGGCTTGTTGAACTACCTACAAATACAGTCACTCCACTCCACAGTAAAATCCTGTGACTTTCTTTGAGGAGTTTCAATGAACTGATAAGGCACGATATCATATACAAGAATCATATTATTATTGACTACAGTTTTAACCAGGTAATAATGACATTGAAGTCTATCACGTACCTATAGCTAAAGGCAATATATCCCACATCCCATGTTACCAATCTAGAATCAGTAATTCGCTGATCGACCCCATATAATTGGTCATAGGAAGAATCCAATTTTAGAATCAGTTCTGCAAATGAACTTTATCAAACACCCCAGGGTCCAATTATTCCCTAATGCACTGTACCTGTGTTTCTTGCTCATGCCAAACAAAATTCACACTCACTGCAACAGCACCCTTCATTCAAATAGAACTGGCAAATCTGAGAACTGCAATTTGCAGTCACACTCACCTAAACTGCTTCTGACATGACTGTCATGGATTTATGTTGTCTTAAAGGTGATTTTGTCACACCACTACCATTGGGGTAAAATTCTACCTAGGCCTAGATTTACTTTATTTATGTAGCATTTCATGGCATCCAGAATTTTGGCAAATTCTTAAATACAACCTTAATTTTGAAGTTTTTTTTGTAGTTGCTTTCTGTAAAAAATCTGGCTTCAAAGTTGAGACTGAAATCAGCATTTTGCCAAATTTGGGGCACTCTGAAAAGTTAATAGAGTAAGTTGAGACCAAGTTGGAATTTTACTCCATAGAATTTTACTCCATAGGTTATTATACCAGGTAAATCCCTCAAACTATATACTCCTTTTAGAAATACAGCCCTTTTCACGCCATTATTTGTGTATTTTTGAAAAACACGTTATTAGTAAGGCAGGATTTTATATTAAACATAGTAACAACATTAATCTATACTTAATGGGTCACAATGGTAATGTTCGTATTCCTAGACACATTTGATTCATTTGAAGAGTTATTGTAAAAATGAATTTTGCAATTCCTCCCCCCCACCCCTCCCCGAATAAAATATTTAATATTTAAAGCCCACCTAAAGAGGCAGGTGTGATCTTGGTTTAACATCTCAACCAAAGAACGGCACCTCCAACAATGCAGCACCCCCACCCACCCAATTACTGCATAGAAGTGTCAGTCTAGACTATGTGAATTCTAAGTCCTGACATGGAGCTTGAACCCACTTCCTTCTAATTCAGAGGTGAGAGTGCTACCAACTGAGCCAGACTAACACCATAGTGTGTGAGGGAAGTATTATTGTTAAGTCACTCCACACTATTAAGTATTCTGAGATGTTATTAAGCATGATGGGTGCTATGTAAATGCAAGTTGTTGTTAAATTGCATTCTGTGTCGTATATTTTGGCAATTGACAGGTTCCATTCTAGGCCTCCTGGTCTGCGAGCTTGATACCTACACTAAATGATTAATCATTGTTAACTAATTCATCCTTAATCAATATTTAGCCAAATCCAAATGTTACACAAAAAAATCTGCACAATCCCATCCAAAGACAAACTGGAAAGATATTGATGTAAAACTTCAACTCAGATCCAGATATTGGAAAAGTATAAACCTGGTACATGTTTACAGTATATTACAGAAGAGCTTTGAGATGTCTCGAAGTCGTGATAAGACGCTATATCATATATCATAATGGTCTTAAGATCATTTGAAACCATGGAGTATTACAGCATCCCAACTGTTCTACCCAGTTTACTGGACTTGGTGAACCTGTATCTTAGCTGGGCCAAAGTTGAAATATCTTGTACAGTTATAGTAATCATAATATTTTTTGCATTTATGGAGTCCTGTAGCTGAGTGGTTAGAACACTTGCCCCGCAAGCGGGAGGACCTGGGTTTGATTCCCGGGCAGGGAAAAACGTTGAGCAGGCTTCTTTACTCTATACGCCTCTGTTTACCTAGCAGTAAGTAGGAACCTGATTGTTAATCGACTG
Source organism: Callorhinchus milii (assembly GCF_018977255.1). Lineage (NCBI taxonomy): Eukaryota > Metazoa > Chordata > Chondrichthyes > Chimaeriformes > Callorhinchidae > Callorhinchus > Callorhinchus milii. Next base: position 90,297,162 of record NW_024704743.1, read on the forward strand.
GAGGATCTCTTTTTTGGACTAATAATCCCTTAAAAAATAATAACAATAATTTGGTCACTCAATCCACGACTGTTTGTGGGACACTGCTGTGCGCAATTGGCTACCGCATTTCGCCTACAAAATATATAGTCAATATACTTTACTGTGTATTCTGTGAAGCGCTTTGAGACAACTCAAAGACATGATAAAGCGCTATAACAAATGCAAGAATTATTATTATTAGAATTAGTGTCCTATAATGTCTTTGAAAAATTGTCTTAGCCACTACATTTCTACATAAGATATAATTATAGGAGTCCTGTAGCTCAGTAGTTAGAGCACTCACCTCACAAGCAAGAGATCTGTGTTTGATTTCCGGCAAGGCAAAATCTTGGGCTATTTTCGTTATTCCACACATCTGATAATAATCCCTCAAGAAAAAAACCCAATAATAATTTGGTCACTCAATCCATGTCTGTTTGTGGGACACTGTTGTGGCTACTGGTTGCTACGTTTCGCCCACAAAGAATACAATCAATTCACTTTATAGTTTATTCTATGAAGCGCTTTGAGACATCTAGAAGATGTGAAAAGCGCTAAATCAAATGCAAGGATTCCAGAGAAAGCAGCGACAGATAAGATCAAGGTCTTTCTTTTTATTTTATTTCAGTTTAACTTACTCAATCTATTATATAACACATTATCATTTTCTTAGTAATCATTAATTAATTTTAATTGGAAAATGAACTGGTGAGAATGTATTTCATATTAATAATAATAAATTATTCAATGTGGCAACATAGTACAAGTTATGAAACACAGTAAAGAATAGCTCTGGCACTCATGCCGTCCGCCCCACCCCACTTCCCCAAAACCACACACACACAAAAAATCTTCATATCATTCTGGCGCCAAGTTGTATTTCAGGAACACAGACACACTTTGATTTAAAATCCTGGAAGCACACAGGATTTCAGTGCTGTTTGGAATTTTACAGTGTCTGAATTTAACTCAGAATCCCATTTTTAGCTGAACTCAAATGCTGATCCATGTGACCCAGAGCAGGAACAAAGGGAAGAAATCCTCAGGCAAAATCATTTTCCTGAGGATGGAGTGAGTGGGACGGGAAACATCAGGTTAGTAATTGCCAGACATTTCACTCCTTGTGAATTTTTATTCAACTTTTAATAATGAGCTGGTAGCACATTCTTGTTATTGATGTATGATAATCCTGGCCAATGAATGTGATGAATAAATGTGGCATGCTGCAATACAACCAACTGCCCGATAACTGACCTGAAGCATTTATTATCATGAAGCTAGATATTCATCAAGGTGATTAAATAAAATTACAGCTAAACCTATTAGAAGTGAGATCAGATAAGGAACATTTATGAAGTAGATGAAACCATGCTTTGTCTTATACAAATATTGAGTCAACAAGTAGCAGTGTTCCAGTGGGCTAGTTAGAATACGTCTGATTTGGCCTCATCTCCAGCCCAGCCTGATAGGATGAAGCAGCTTGTCCTCTGTTAAAGACTTGAGCGAATTACCAACTCATCTTTTATTTCTACTGATGGTGAAGATCCACTGCTGTGAATAACTGGTGTATTCAATCATTTCCAGAAATATACAAACTATACTTTTGAATAATTCATGCAGATTAAGTAATAATGGATAACACCGCACCAGATAATTGATATATCGTGTTGATTTGAACAGATACGTTCTTTAATGTTTCTTCCACATTTCATTTCTGGCACATTATAAATGGAATACAAATCTTTTATTCACATTTGATTGTAAATTGTGGTCACTGAGTCACTCTTGTTTTTTTTTAGCCATCTAGAACTTTCAGAAAATCACTTCAAAACTCAAATAGTAGCAGATAGCTCTCCAATACCAACAAGTGCTGAAAGGCAGAATTGATGGGCATGTTGCAGTCCTGCAGTTATTCAAATTGGGACATATTTTTGAACTTTTAGAAGACTGATTCACATGGGTTATTAGCTAAAGAGTAAACCATGTGTTAGTCTGATGAGAAGATATTAGCCTTACTGTATACTGGTATGTTAGTCTCTTACGTTCTGTTGTGATCTGCTGAATAAATGCGCAATATGTAGACTTTGCAATAAAACAACCCTCATTATCAGACAGGGCACTAGAGACACACATAAAAATCAATGGAACCACACAACTAGTTTCATCACTGAGGTACAAGGAAGATTTCCACTATGTCATTAGAGGTTCTTTTTAACACCACAGGCACTTAAACAAGAAACTTAAATCCAAACGTCATAATTTAACTGACTATTTGTAAATTTATTGTTAAAATGAAAGGGAAGACTTTCACAATGTTATTTCCACACCTCCACTCAATACCAATTTTAAAACCATGCCGAAAGGACTGGGGTCAGTCCAAAGGTTCTGCTTTGCAGCTGATTTCATAATAGCAAGCTGATGGAATTCTTTGTGATTTCATAACATGTACAGCCTTGAATGGTTTCAACAGTGGGATCTTCCTCTAGAAATATTTGTGTGATGATCATGCTATTCAAACTGTTCCGAACAACATGCATTACAAAATTACAGCAGATTCAATCTGTCCATCAACGTCTCAGTGGAAAAAGTAAAGCTGCTGTACAAGCTGTCAGAACCCCGTGTTGTGAAGACTTGTCGATGGGAATATTGTTACTTGCAAGCTAAAAACTACAAATAGCTTAAGGGCTTTCAATTGCGTCTGCTTCGAAGTAGATGGACAAAATAGACTACAAATATATCAGAAGGCTGGAAGCAAAGGCATGCCAATAAAGTCAGGACTTATCACTTCAACTTCTCTCAGCTGAATAATGTAGGTCCGGTGTAATTGTTCCAGGCAACAAATGTTCATCACTCCTGAATAAGGAGACAGCTGGTGTTTTCAATTCTGCATTGTACTGTAAAGAACTTCCATGTTTCGAGCTAGACAATAATAGTTCCAGTACAAGGTTATATTAGTTTTAAAATGAAATGGCTCTTTTCCGACAAGTCTATTGAAATTCAGAAATACCACCCCCTCTGGCAAAGCCCATAACATGTAATGTTCCAGTTAAGTCCTACCTGTTCCAGATGTACATGATGTCACGTCAGATGAATAGAAAATACAATTTTGCAAGTTGTTGCTTTATCAAGTCAAGGCTCCAGTGCAAATCTAGCAGTCGATTACACTCTTTGCAGTTTGGTGTTAAGCCCAGCAACCCTGACCTGCTGCACTTATCCCAGAGCAAAATAATCAACAATCTGTAGATGTCCTAGAATCCTTTTGCCTGTTCTAGACAAGAATTTGATATGACCTTTGAGTTATAAAAACAGAGCAGAAAAACTCTGCAACTATGTCATACAAGCTTTATGTCCTCTAAGCCTCGAGTCCTCCACATTGCTCTCTAAAGTCAATAAGGTCTCATTTATTGGATCATTGTGGTGCCAGATCTTTGTCATGAGATAGGCATCATGCTGTGGAAATCCTGTTAAATGCCATGGCAAACTGCTGTGGCTGCATATGGCTTGCTTGCCACTGCCTGACTTTTTTTTCATTCCCCAGTTTCTTTGAGCATAGGCCACTGTCCAAATTCTAATGCAGAATATATAGTTTCCACAAACCTTTCCTCTAACATGAAACATACAATCTATCCAAATTACGACTGGGTAGAATAGATAGAATACATTAAATTATAAAAGCAGGATAAAGAATAGGCAACAGGGGAGAAGAAACTATAAATGTCAACATTGTTATTAAGTTTTTCTCCCTAATCTCCACTGGGTTCCAGTTCCCCAGAGATTCAACTTCAAAATCATCTTCCTGATTTTTCACATCCCCTCATGATCTTGCCCTCCCTACTTCTCCAATCTCCTCTAGCACTATTCTGTCCCTGCCCTCTGTTCCTCTGACTATGGTCACCAAACCTTCAGCCACAATCCTCCGCACTCCCCTCAAACTTATCTCCCCCAAATCTTGCATCCCTTTCCACCTCCTTCAAAATCCTATATTGTTACAAGCCTTTCATAACTACCTCAAATGCTGTTGCCCCTGTGCTATGGCCTTTGTCTAGTGCTTCAAGACCTCCATCCTGCAGGAAAACAATACAACAGAATTTACATTTATATAGCTCCATTCAAGCCAGGAGGACATCTCAAAACACTTGAAGGAGACTATACAAAGTCCCAGTTGTTAATTATTTAAGTGTTGTATAGGATTAATATTACCGTGACTAATCATCTCAAATATTATCTTACCTCTGTTCCTCCGATAATAGGTTTGATGTTAGCATCACCATATGTCAGCTGAAAATTCCAATAAAGGCCTGGTGTAAGGATACGAATTGTCCAGACCATCCAGCAGTGCCAGGGTTAAATTTTGCCTTCTACAATCAGTTTGAATTATTCATACTTTACTTTGTAGAGACATTGAAACCAAGTGTTTGCTAACTGATTTAACATAGCACTCATTGCTTCCACAAGTTGCTAACCTAGCAAACTTCTTGAGGGAAAGTGCTATGCAAATAAACTCAGGTCCCCATATAAAAACTCCAGAATATTTGCATAGAGGCAGCAGTAGATATGCGGCAGGTGAGAATCAATGATGGCTTCTCACCCCTGTGGTCCCTTAAAGGCTCCAGGGTAATCTTTTGATGGCTGAGAAACTTTCAGTGTTTCATCTTATAAGGTGTCAGCCTGGCTCAGTTGACGATAATCTCGCCTATGAATTATATGTTTGTGGTTTCAAGTCTCCTTGGGAGGTGATAAGTGAGGTCTCCTTAGAGCTGAACTGGCTCCAACGTGTCATGCCCGGCAACGGAATGTCGGATGTAAGGATATGACAGACCTCTGTGGCGGTCTCAGTAGTCCAGGTCCTGTGCCAGGCGGATCCGCAGTTTTGATGAAAGCACAACCAGCCTGGCTCATCGGCAGGATCTGGAAGGAAAGACCAGTCACCGGTGGCAGGAAGTCATCCCACTCAGCTCCTATTAACCCTGAAAGCCAAAGCTGTAATGGGTAGGGTGGTCCTAGCTGGAAAGCAGCGGGAAAGGTTGCCAGATAGCAATATCAATGGCAAGCTATGAGGTTTTAGCTGGCTAGACTCCAGCAGTATCCCAACATATATTCTGGGGTCCCCGAGTCTTGACTCTTGCCGACCTGCGCCTAATACTTTCCAGAATTAGGTAAGCAGGATGCATCCATCTAGGGAGAGAGTATGAATTCCATTCCAACAATCTATCTCTTGGATTTCCTTATGTAAGTGGGATGCATGGAAATCTCAAGTTTGGTTTGGATACTCTTAAGCATGGTGATGGCTTTCCGCACGTATTAGACACCTGGCTGACACCACAAAAAAAAATGGCTTCAAGCTCCATGTTGTGCCTTTGACTTCACAGTCTCGGCTGACACTCCAATACTGTTGGGAAACACTGCATTGTTGGAGGTACCATCATTCAGATGAGACTTTAAACCAAGGCACCGTCTGCCTATTCAGAGATGAAAGATTCCAAGGCACTATTTCAAAAGAGAAATGAATTTCTCCCCAAATCCCTCAAAATTGGTCATTCACTTCATGGCTGTTTGTGAGACATTGCAGTGGGCATATTGACTGTCACATTCACCTACAAATACACAATCATTAAACTTTACATTGAATTCTTTGAAGCGCTTTGAGACTTCCTCCTGATGTGAAAGCCGCAATAACAGATACAAGGATTATTTATTTTACTTGGACCTGTGACCGGTTCTATAATACCATTAAAAGAAAACAAATTGCAGTGAGTCAGTCACAAGTGGCAAGCTGAGCATATCCAAAACCACACTTTAGTTTCTTTTGATTAATTTTTTCCTTTTTCAAGGTTGTGAGTTCTAGTTCTCTATCAGGATTTGAGTTTATACTCTCGTCTGACTCTCCAGTTCAGTACCGGGAAGCACTGCATTTCTCCCAGCACTGGGAGCAAGATATTGACTTTTCTCCTGTCTATCTGTTCCAGTGAATGTTAAAAATTCCATGTTGCTATTTGAAAAATGAAGGGAGTTTCTCCCAGTGTAACAGCCAGAAATCCTACAAATAAGTTGGCCATGGCTGTTTGTGGCACTTTGCTGGTACAAATGGCTGCCACATTTGCAGATGATTATTCTCTAGTTTGGTTATTGTTTTCGTAGGCAAAGTTCTTTAAAATCTTCAACATAAGGTGTTACAAAAATGCAGCTTCTTGCATCTTTCTCATGGTTCTAATGCAATGGGATTAGAAATGTAAAATATATATTGCACTCCACATCGCTTTGATCCTAGGATAGAAGCTTTACCTGTTCAAGTTCAGCATAAAGAACCACATTATTCCTGAAAATAAAATTACTAGCTTCTGTGGGAAGAAAAAAAAAATCTCTGGAAATTAATTCAGCTCACTTTTTGCCATGTAAACGGTGACAGGTTCGTGGTTAAAATCCCCTCCCTTCTTTAGCTTCTCTCTCACTCACAGGCCACAATCTGGCAAAGAAGGTCAAAATCCACAGATTTTCCCCAAATCAATGCCAATCTCAATCAAAGGGAGGAGAAAATCTCATCAGCTTATCAAGAATGCAGATTTTAGCCAAACAGCAACCTAAAACAGTTTAGTAGTCAGTATGATGAGAAATTCCCATTTACACTCTTTCCTGGGTCATACTTCTAGACTCTTCTGCAGTAATAATGCAGTAATAATGTAATAATGAGCAACTCCTTTGGCTGTGCATTGTTTATTTTAAGGAGTATTTCATTGGTACTCAATCAGATTTTGAGAGGAGCGAACCTGCAGGAGAAACAATATTTATGAGGTCGCAAATTTGCTTTGCTAATGGCCCCTGTAAGGTGATTTTAATCAACAGGATTCTGAATTTTAATGATAAATAATTCTTGGTGTTCAAGTCACAGACGAGGATTATATTGTATTAGACAACTTCAAACCACTGCATGGATTAGGAAGACTGGATCAGTCAATTCAAATTCCAAGCTTGTGGCACTGTCAAAAAATACAAATGTAAGGTAGTTCCAAAATTGTTGCTGAGTTTTTTGGTACACAATATAATTCTTTATTCTACTACTTTATGACCATTACATTCAGATCAAGCTTGATTAACTTTCACCTGTGATCTGGATTTCTCCTTCCAAATGGTTTTGTATTGGCCATTTAAAATGATTATTCTTTAACTAAACCTTTCCCTTCATAAACAGTATCTCTACAATACTGCATCATTACACGTGTTGAGCTAATGAGTGCTGAAATTAATGCACTTAGTGAAACAAAAGCATCTCTCTCACCACCCTCCGTTATAGTATTCATACCCAACAAAATGAGCTGCTTTAATTAGAAAAGTAGCTATTTATTTTTAGGTCACACTGCATTTCGTTTTAAGAATTATTTTTCAACTACCAAATCAGGTCTACAACACTAAATAAAGTGTAAAGAACATAGAGGAGAAACAAAGCGTTTTTGGAAGTAAGTATATGCCTTCGGTCACTTCAATCCTAACCTCTGGAACTCCCTGTCTCTATCCGCCTCTCCCCCTCTTTATGTATCTTTAAATCCCTCCTTAAAACTTACCTCTTTTGCTGGTCTATGTCACCTCCCCCTTCTCCCCCACCCTCTCTCGCATAGTGCCCAACCCTGCCATTGTGCAGCACTTTGAGAGATAATTGCTGTGTTAAGGGAGCTATATAAATGTTGTTGTTCTACTTCTTTGATTGTGCTTTCAGTCATCTTTCCCTTCCCCAGCCCTCTCAGCTCCTCCCACCAGCTCGTGTGCTAAGCCAGGTTTGTTGAGCACCTTGGGACATCCTTGCGATGTGAAAGATGCTATATAAATGTAAATTTGTATATGTATTGTACTTGTTGTTCTTAAGTCATAGAACATACATAACAAGTGAAAAATGAGTAAATGTAAATCAATCTCTCAACTGCAACAACAACAGCTTATATTTATATAGTGCCCCTTACGCAGGGTAGCTTCGTGCACACCTCTCCTCCCACTCCCTCTTCGAACCCCTCCAGTCCGGTTTCCGCTCTGCCCACAGTTCAGAGACTGCGCCTGTGAAAATCGCAAACGACATCCTCTCTATCTGTGACCAGGGCTCCCTCTGCCTCCTTATCCTTCTGGACCTCTCCGCCGTGTTCGATACAGTCAATCACGCCATCCTCCTCCACCGCCTTTCCTCTGTCATCCACCTCAGTGGGACCGCACTCGCCTGGTTCGAGTCCTACCTCACAAACCGCCAGCAGTACATCTGCACAAACGGCTTCTCCTCTCGCTCTCACCTGGTTACCTGTGGGGTACCCCAAGGATCCATCCTTGGCCCCCTCCTCTTTCTGATCTACATGCTCCCTCTTGGGGATGTCATCCGTAGACATGGGGTACATTTCCACATGTATGAAGATGACATCCAACTCTATTTTTCCACCTCTCTTTGCGCCCCCCAGTCCCCTGATGTTCTGTCAGCCTGCCTGTCAGATCTCAGAGGCTGGATGAGCGCAAACTTCCTTCAGCTGAACTTTGACAAGACGGAAGCCATACTCTTTGGCTCTCGTCAACGTCTAAAATCTCACAGCTCTCACCTCCTCCACCTACCCGACCTCCCCCTAAAACTCTCCGAACCCATACGCAACCTAGGCATCAGGTTCGACCCCCAATTATCCTTCCTCCCCCACATACGGTCCCTCACCAGCACCGCCTTCTACCACCTCCAACGCATCGCCTGTCTACACAAATACCTCTCCCCAAAAGCCGCTGAAACCCTGGTCCATGCCTTTTCACCTCTCGGCTGGACTACTCCAACGCCCTCCTCGCCGGTCTCCCATCCAATACCATCCATAAAATCCAAATCATTCAAAACTCTTCCACCCGCATTCTCACCCGCACAAAACTCCGCTCCCCGATCACCCCAGTCCTTGCCAGACTGCACTGGCTGCCTATCCCAGAGAGGATCGATTTCAAGTTCCTCACCCTTGTATTCAAGTCCCTGCACTCCTCTGCACCCCCCTACCTCTCTGACCTCCTCTCTCCTTATAACAGTACACGTTGCCTTCGTTCCTCAGGGTCTGGCCTCCTACTCATCTCCCGAGTCCTCCGTTCCACCCTCGGCGGCCGTGCCTTCAGCCACTATGCCCCGAGGCTCTGGAACTGCCTTCCTCTCTCATTCCCTCCCTTCCCATTTTCAGGTCTCTGCTGAAGACCTTTCTTTTCGACCGTGCCTTTGGTCACCTACCTCCCCTCCCCCTGGCTCGGTCCTGGGATCTGTTACTGTGAGGTGCTCTGAGACGCCGTCCAGCGTGGAGGGCACTATATAAGTCCAAGTTGTTGTTGTTGTAGCATCCCAGACTGCTTTACAGTGGTGGAGCATGATGCCTGAGCCATGGGGGGTGGGGAAGGGGGAGGTGACTGTAGGCACGGTCAAAGAGGAAAGTCTTCAGGCGCAACATGAAGATGGGGAAGGAAGGGGCAAGACTGAGGGACAGAGGAAACATGTTCCAGAGTTTTGGGGAATAGTTGCTGAAAGCACGGCCACCAATGATGGAACGGAGGGCATGAGGGACATGCAGAAGGCCAGAGCCAGTCGAGCGGAGGCAGCGAGTTGTGTAGTAAGCAGATCGGAGAGGTAGGGAGGTGCCAGGGCATAAAGGGATTTGAATACGAGTGTGAGGAACTTGAAATCAAAATCAGTGAAGCCTGGCTAGAACTGGTGTGATGTGGTACGGAGTTCAGTACAGGTGAGTATGCCGGCGGCAGAGTTTTGGATCAGCTGCATCTTGTGGATGGTGGAGCTGGGGAGACCGGCAAAGAGGGCATTTGAGAAGTCTAGCTCGGAGGTGACAAACGCATAGACGAGTGTTTCAGTTGCGTCTGGGGTAAGGTACGGTCGGAGGTGGGCAATTTGGCACAATGAAAAAAGCACAAGCGCAGTCTCTGTACTGTGGGCAGAGCGGAAACGTGCAGCACAAGCTGAAATCACTGAATCTTTAATAAGTGGTTCCCGATTCGGAGATTTGCTCCATTCATCTCATATAATTTAAAACAACAATGACAAGAAAGTATCATGTTCATGCTGCGCTCAATATAGAAGGCATTCAGGAGCATTCTGAATTAATCTCCCTCTCAAATTACTGCAGATATTACCAATTGGAAGCACATAGAACACTAAAAATAATCTCTCCTGCTAGGGGGCTATAGAAAACGAATAAAAAGAAAATATGTTCTTTTCAGGTGCAGTAAATATGACAATACAGGTCAAGTTTTAAAAAGAAACTATTTTTGACATATCAAGTTGTCACCAGTCAGGCTCCTGCATGAATTATTGGGCCATCACGCATCTCGTCCTCGATTTATACTGGAGATGGCTTTGTGCCAAATTGTCTCAAATTTTCACCGCAAATCGCCACTAAAACGCATACTACAAGACTAGAAATTATTCTCTTTGTTAGATCAGTCGCAACTATGTTAATGCTAACTGTGTTAACTATGTAATCAATGTGGTATCAATTGCATTCCATGCCTTCAGTTTACTTTAAATGTACAGGGACATTTTCAATAGCCGAGAAGAGGGATCAGTGCACTAAAAATAAGCCACATTGAGCTGCAGCTGGTCATCCATTAATGACCTGATCGTATTGGACTTCTAAGAGCAGATTTAAGAAGTGGCTCGTATAATCGATGACAATGCTGCATTGACAACACCTTACTGACAATCTATTCTCTCAACTAGTTCAGAAGTACCACTCAGGATTGGAATCTGTTGTGAAATAGCTCATACAATGCATAATATCTTTATTCTATACCCAACAATAACAACAACAACTTGCACTTATATAGCACCCTCCACGCAGGCCAGTGTCTCAGAGCGCTTAAATTTATCCAAGTATGGTCTGAGAACTGGACAATATATTTTAATGGTCTAACTGATATTTATAAGTATAGGTGTATGGATACAATTTATAGATCATACATATCTTACTGCTAGATAATAAGATGTATTTCAATTTGACGGCTTTATAACAGTGTCAACATTAAGAAATCTCAAGTCTAACATTTTATGTTTTAGATGCACACTGAATCTATTGTTCACAAGTGAGGCTTAGGTGATGAAAGCTCTTCACCCATTTGATCTTCACACACTCATCCACCATACAAAATCTTCCCATTTACAGCATCAAGCTGTTTCTTAAACAAGTCCATCGTCCTGGCCTCAACCATCCTTTCTGGCAACTCATTCCATTACCCTGTGTTAAAAATACATCCCAAGCTCTGAAAATTGCTCCTCATAACCCTGAGACCTAACCATCAATAGTGTTTTCCCACAACATTATGTGAACATCACAATACTACAAAGGTATCAAAATGTCTCCCACTGCCCCAATAAACTATCTCAACTCCAACCTCATGACAGCATCACTCCTGCAGTAATACTGTACTTCTATTCCCCACACAAACCATCCATCCACATGATTTGGACAGTTGGTTTATTACCAATTGTGGGCCGATGTGCACCATAGACCATATTCACAAGAAAATGGATTGAGACCATCTAACCCTCTTTTCACTTAAATTCTTTTTTATAGCCAGCAGGATGAGAGACTGAAAACTAGATCGCAGAAGCGAAACCTGCTGCATCATCCAGCCAACATTTTACAATTGCTTCAAGTTGATTTATCTTATATACAACTTTGTAGTAAGTTAAAATACACTCATACTGCAGATCATTAAATCCTTAAAATGCATCAACAGCAGGAACCCCTTGCTTGGCTCACTATGATACAGAGCTGCCTTCCCATTAGTTGTACTTTGGTTTTAATGATTTTGTGCAATGCAGTATAATGATTAATTTCATTATTGCAGGAATGTAGCATTTCTACATTTTTGTGTTTAATTAAATCCAATTGGAAATTAATTGTAGCTAACTGAAAAATTAATTGCTGCATTTGACCAATTTTAACGTGGAAAATTATCTAACATCAATCTGTACCTCAATGGTAGACAGGAGCAGAATACTGTGCTCTTTTCATATCATGCAGTACAAGCAACATTTTTAACTTCTTCAAAATTTGAGGATTTAATTGTGCAACTTTTGTACATAGCATTCTGCTAAAGAAATTATCTTATTGATAGCTATTATAGTATCACATTATCGAGCAACCGTAGCAGAAGTCTGGACCCAAGCAGTGGGTTTACAATAATATAGTAATCCTTGCATTTGATATAGCACCTTATCACAAATTTGAGACGTCTCAAAGCGCTTCATGGAATATTCTGTAAAGTGAATTGACTGTATATTTTGTGTGTGAAATGCAGAAGCCAACTGCGCACAGCAGTGTCCCACAAACAGTCGTGGATTGAGTGACCAATTTGTTTTTAAGGATTATTACCCTCGGAAAAGTGATCCGCCAATTGACTGACAACCGGGTTCCTACTTAATACTAGGTGAACAGAGTCGTGTGGTGTAAGAAAATTTGCTAAATGTTTCGCCGTGCCCAGGAATTGAACCTTGGTCCTCTTGCTTCCAAGGGGAGGGCTCTAACCACTAAGCTACAGGGGTTGGGATCAGGAGGGGTGGAGGGTGACCAAAGGCACATTCGAAGAGGAGGGTCTTGAGACGTGCTTTGAATGAGGCAAGGGAGTGAGCAGGGTGAAGGGACTGTGAGATGGAATTCCAAAGGGTGGGGGCAGAGAGGATAAACGGCCGACCACCGATGGTAGGGCAGGGGACAGGGAGCAGGTCGGAGCTTGCTGAGTGGAGGGACTGGACAGGTTGATATGGGGTTAGAGGTCACAGAGATAGTAAGGTGCAAGGCCATGCAGGGCTAGTGTACATACGAGCTGGGGAGTCCGGAGGGCAGAGAATTAATGTAGTGAAGCCTGGATGTGATGAAAGTGTGGATGAGGATCACGGCAGTGGTAGTAGTAGAGGCAGGCAATGTTAGAGATGAGAGCAAGTTGAGAAGGTTAAAGAACAGATGCGGGGCTTGAAAGACAGGATTACAACAGCTAGTGGACCCTCTCCAACCAGATATCTACAATTCGAACTTTGTCACATATTAACTCAAGTTCATGTCTAATCATTGTTAAAACTGCACCACATTAGAAACTATTTGGCATCTTCTCTTCCCCCAAACACACACATTAAAACTCTCAAGAAAGGCTTTCACAACTCATTGATTACTTATTAACTAATCGTGTTCACGCTTGAAATACTGTGCATGGCAGAAAAATATACTGAAGCTCCATTATACTGTGCTGGAGTGATAGAACCCAGATTGATGGCTATGATTTTGCACACAATGGGTTCCCTAATGTCAGCCATGCCGTTGTGTAAGAGCTGTTCAGAAAGGACCCTACACATCAAGATATCAAGCAGTTAGTCTCTATTGTGTTTACATCACATATATTGATACTTTATACATATCCATTGAGTGCAGTAAGTAGTATTTGAAAGTAGTGCAGGGACTTATAGAGTCTTGGCTAAAACTACTTCCCATCCAAATATAACCCTTGAAACACCACAGATGGATTATTGATGAATCCTATTGCCGTCTGTCACTGATATCATTCCCCTTCTTCTCATTTTCATAAGGGATCTCTCAGATTGATCTCTCAGCTTCTCCTGATGGGATGTTAACCATTACTTCAAACAATGCAAGACAGTAATTGAGTTAATAGATGCAATACATAATATCGAAGACAAGCAATAGGTTCCAGTCACATATTGAGTCTATTGACTACCAATGTGTAATCATGTGAGTGGCTAAAACTAACACAGGGCTGCATACCCACCTCTCCGACCGTCTCATAGCTATTGATTTTGTTTTAGACTTGTACAGCTGGTGAAGAAAGCCTCGTCCACAAATGGAAACTAATGGCTTCTCGGATACATGATTAAAACAGTAGAAGTGCTTGGAGACAAGGTTAAGAAAATGAATTGTAAAAGGTCATGCTCTGTGTGCAATGTGATCTCTTCCAAGTTCTGCACATTCCTGCTGTTTATCCCTCAGGTGAAAGAGGAATTGAGCTGGGGAGATACTACATTTGCAGCTACCCATCCCCTCCCAATGATTAGGGTAACCAAAATATCCTTCATATGCTCCACTTTGCCGTCATTCTTCACCTTAGCAAACACAAATAAAAACACCACGTAAATAAGAAACTCCATTCAGTAGCAGCCACTCATGCTACAGAAGACAACAGATATTGTTTCAGAAAGTGATTTTATTGTAAACAGATTCAGTTTAGTGATATTACTGTAGCTCTTTTTTTCTGGAGAAGCTACCAACATTGCATTTGATCAACATCATTTCTCCCAATATCAATTTGGAAGCAGCTCAAAAAAACGTTCCTCTTCATTACAACAATCAACAGCAACCACAACAAAATTGCATTTGTATAGCGCGTTGTGTGAGTAATGGCACAGTCCAGTGCAGCGCATGGCCAAACAGAATAGACAGTCAAAGGTTTGAGTCTGGTCTATGGTGAATCCATTGATTTCAGTATTTTAGTTGCTACAATTGGCATCAGCTTCCCTTCTTCGCGAAGAAAATAAATCAGCCAGCCTCGTGCTCCTGGTCACTAGCCAAAGATCCCTGCTGTAGGGCATTCTGTGTGAATGTTGAGCTAGGACATGAGCAGGTGAGGCTGTGATACCTCCCACAGTAGAATAACCTGGTGTCACTCACACTCAAGACATGAAGAACTCCACATGAGCAAGATACGGGATGGTAATCATAATCGTGGAGTCCTATAGCTCAGTGGTAAGAGCACTCGCCTCATAAGCGAGAGACCTGGGTTTGATTCCCGGCAGAGCGAAACATTAGGCAAGTTTCCTTACTCCACACACCTCTGTTTACCTAACAGTAAGTAGGAAACCGGTTGTTGGTCGATTGTCGGGTCACTTTTCCTGGGGTAATAATTTCTTTTTTTTTAAAAAATCGGTCACTCAATCCACGACTATTTGTGTGACACTGCTGTGTGCAATTGGTCACCACGTTTCGCCCATAAAATATCCAGTCAATTCACTTTACAGTATATTCTGTGAAGCAATTTGAGGCATCTTGAAGACACGATAAGGCGCTATATCAAATGCAAGGAATATTATTATTATTATTATCCAAGGAACCAAACCCCAGGAAGGAAGAATTGGTGGAGAAAGAAGAGTGCGCACTTTTTTGCGATCACTGATAATGGAAACCAATGGCACTACATTTCCACAGCAGACTGAATTGCTAAATTATAATCATCTTTATATAATATAAATTATGATCATAAACAAAAATAAAAATGTCTTTGGTTTAACCCCATATTGGAATTTTATTGGAAACTTTTTTTTGTGGGAAATTGGAGGTAATTTAACTTTACGAAAAGTAATATGATCCTTCTCACCATCGAATCTTATATCTTGGAGCAGTGAGCTCGAGGACATACATTGTGAGCTTGTGCATGGTTCATGATGTACTGGAAAGATACTTCACTGTATATTTCTCTACATCGATTGATAGATGCAACACAAAGTAAAGAAAATAATAATAATGAAGATATTTGTATTAAGGAAATGTAAGCTACACTTCACACAGTGATGCAGTTTGGCAGACATCTGAAGGTCAATGTCAGAGTCATGTCTTCCCTGAATTCTGGAACTGGCCATCTGGCCGATATGCGTGACCAAATTTACAGCACTGACATGCAGAGACTTTCTGATACATTCTGCTCTGCTATGTAAAGGATTTTCATATTCTGGAGATATGATGTGAAATTTGTAAAAATGAAACTCTCAAAACAGGATAATACCTCAATATTAAGCATCCACACTCCTTATGTTAGTTAAAGCCACCCATTATCATTCTATGCAGTGGAGCAATGCATAAAAAGACAGTAGAACTGAGGAGTGTGAATGTCCTAGATATGGTTTGTAATATGGAACAACACGCACATTGCTAATGAATGACGATAATAAGCATTTTAAAAATATAATTATTATTGTCTTATGAGGAAATGCATATGAAATAAAGCAACAACAACAAAATTACATTTATAGAGCGCCTTTCACGTCGGGAGGATGTCCCTAAAGCATTCCTTGTCCAGAGCTATGTTTTTAAAACAAATACTAAGATAATTACTTTATTCCAAATAAACTTAAAGCATAATAGTATTTTAGTCTGATGTTATAATTAATAATGATAATCCTTGCATTGGATATAGCACCTTATCAAAATCATCTAAACATCTCAAAGCACTTCACAGGATTTACTGTAAGCTATAGTGACTGCGCATTTTGTTACAACACTTTCTAATATACCAGTATTTGATCGTATACATTCAGCCGTCCACCCCCTTCCCCGCTCAAGCAAAGTCAGTTATGTGAAGAGCATTGAGATATCCTCCCGATGTGGAAGGTGTTATATAAATGTAAATTCTCTTCGTTGAAACACACAACTTTTATTTCAGTAAACCTCTTGCAACTTACACTTTTAAGAACATAAGAACATAAGAATTAGGAGTAGGAGTAGGCCAGTCGGCCCTTCGTGCCTGCTCCGCCATTCAATAAGATCATGGCTGATCTTCTGACCTAACTCTAATTACCTGCCCTATCCCCATATCCCCTAATCCCTCTATTTTTTAAAAAATCTATCAGTCTCAGCCCTGAAGATGTTCAAGGACTGAGCATCTACAGCCTTCTGGGGTAGTGAATTCCATAAATTCACTGCCCTCTGAGTGAAGAAATGTTTCCTCAACTCTGTTCTAAGCAATTTGTTGTCGTCAATATTGGAACTTAGCAAACTTTGCAGGTCAATTGAAAGGAAATATAATTCTTGACAATGTCCATTGGATCACTCACTGCAGATAGAATCAGCTGGATCCTTCCCTGAGCCCACAGCACCGATGATTCAGTGCCACTGCACCTGATGAAGGCCATATGCATACAACAAGGGATGATCTCCAGTGTTTGAGGAATGAGCAATGAGCAATCATTAGACAGCATCTTCAGTCTTAAGAGAAGATGGCTCAGAGGCTCATAGAGATGTATAACATTTTAAATGGAATTAAAAAAGTAAACTCAGATCAATATTTTAGGATCTACAAAACAAAAGAACAAGAGGACTCAGGTGTAGAGTTGTAAAGGGCAATTTCAGGTCAGATACCAGGAGGTTTTTCTTTACTCACACAGTAATTAACGACTGGAACAGGTTGCAAGGAAAGGTGGTAGAGGCCAGGGCACTGAGCTGTTCAGATGATGTACACTATGTCCTACAGTGGCACACACCCTGGTGTTGCTCCATTCACTTCAATGGGAATCGGTACTGTCAGACCAGCATGGGGGCTAAACAAAAATAGTTTAATAGTCCTTTAATAGACTTAAAAGGGTTAAAATATACAAAAATCAAATATTGTGCTCATTTGGAATGAAAATGAATCAATTATAATCGTCATAAGACTCTGTATCAAATGCAAGTATTATTATTATAGTATAATATGATTGTATATGATTGCAATATATAATATGATAGTATATGATTGCAAAATTAAATGTTATCTTGTACTTCCATTACTCTTTGTAGCAAAAAAAAGTTGGATTTGCTTTATTGCACTAATGGTGCTGTTTCAATTTAGGTCTTAATAGAGGAAATTGCTGAATCTACATAGAAATCCCAGGACAATGTCCAGATGTGGTTGGCAGAGAGTGAATTTTCTCACCAACTACTGACAAAAGCATTAGTAATTGTCAGATTGCATAATAAAAAGGATCATCAGAGCAGCAGGGCAGATACTAATCTGCGACCAAATATAACCAAAATCCATCTGTTAGTGTGGATTACATGCCAGGCTCAATCCAAAGCATCCATACTTTCCTCCGAGGTCACTGGTGAATGACTGTGGATTCAACCACTATGAGAGCCGCCCCCATCATGTGAAGGACAATGTACACAGACACAATGGGTTTACAACACCCTGCAAAGATGCCACCTAATGAGAAGTTTTTAACTTGCCAAAGGCTGAAATACCAAGACAAATGTGGATTGTTTTTTTTGCTGTTTTCTCTTAGGTTGTTGCTCTTAATGTGTTCTATTAAATCTGTCATGAAAAGAACTGCAATGCAGCAATTGAACAGCTTTTGCAAATAGTTGTCACCCCGCTGGGGAGCAATCAGACAGTTTCACATCCCAGCAAAGCCAAGAATAGACTGTTCAGATAAAAACCTGTTACGATTGCGCTATTTTGGCCACCAAGTACAGTTTTTGCTATATTGAATTTCAGTTTACAATTCAAGGATTCATTTTTATTTCAATTATTTTATCCAAAGGCAAGAGCATAAGAAACACACAATGTGAATTGTCTATTCCTTCCACAGAGGCTGGAAATCTCAAAATATAGATTCAGATGAAAAAGGCCCTTCAGCCACTTAATATGTTTCCATACTAACGTCTTCCCACCACCAGCATTTGTTAGACCACTTTCACATGACCAGATTGTCTCCAGGGTAACTAATAGTGTACAATGTGCTGTTTTCGCAGTATCTGCTCAGACTCGAGTGAGTCGAATCTCCTATGGTCTCCAGGTGTCACTCTGGTTCAGATGGTGGCACTCTCACCTCTGAGTGGTTCAAGTCCCACCTTGGGACTTTGAGATCATTGCACTATGACGGTATTCGTAAAGAGAAGGGAATTTCTCCCAGTGTCCTGGCAACAATTCCCCAGATTAAATGTGTCATTCACGTAACTGCTGTGCACAAACAAGTTCACCTAGAAAGAACAGTTATTACACTTTGCAGTAATTCCTTAAATCATCCATTAAACAATCACGGTGGGGAAATTCTTGTTTGATAAAACATTCTTATTAAAAGTTGACATCATCAACGTCATTGCACTCAGGGCAAGTGGTGTTTTCATACCACATACTTAAAATTGTGGATTTTTGACTAGAAAAATATTCGACCAATAAATAAATATCCATTTCTCTTGTAGAGATGAAAAAATGGATGTGAGTTTGCAATTAGTGCTCTAAAGTCTTCAAAAATCTGATGATGACAAACCAATTAGCCTGATTTTAAGATCTTCACCCTCACCTACAAACCCTTCACACTTTTGCACCTCACTAACTCTGATCTTCTCTAACCTTCGTCTTCTGCTCACTTTTCCACTCGAGAAACTTGAGCCTACTGTAGGTTCCTGCCCTCTCTACCCTAATTTCAGCAGCTGAGCTTTCCACTACTATGCCTCCAACGTCTGGAACTCCATCTTTCCTCGGCCTTTCCATCTCACTTCTTCCCAGTTGTTCTTCAAAACTCACCTAAAAATCTACCTATTCAACAATACCTTCAGTCACCTCCCTTGGTCCCCACGCCCCACTCCATACCTGTGCTGCTCAGTGTCCAGCAGTCAGTCTCTGTAAAGCTGTTCGAGTGATTACTCTACATAAAGGGCCCTATATAAATGCAAGTTAGTTTTGTTGTCAAGAGATAATATTTCAAATACATTTTTGTCCACATTTTTCATTTTCGCCCACATATATACAGTCAATTAATTTCACAGTATATTCTGTGAAGCGCTTTGAGACATCTAGAAGACGTAAAAAGCGCTATATCAAATGCAAGGCTTATTACTATTTTAATGGGAGGTAAGAAAACAGGAAAACAACTAATTAAATGGAGAAAAAGCTCCAGTTGCAGGACACTGTTATCATTGATTCCATGTATTTTCATGCTGAATCAATGCTTAGTAACATAGCGATGTGTGACATAGATGAATTTCCAGGGCTCCTCATGCAATCACCTCCAGGAGGTGCTTTCAGATTGAAAACGATGCACACCAGCTGTAGTATAATTGTAACCAGCGTGACATCACTGCGAGAGCCTCCCGCTTGCCCTGCTATTAGCACAAAGGATTTATCCAACATTCCCGAGGGCTAGAATATCATATGCATCAACATGACAAGTCCCCAGTTTAGTGCAAAGATTCCCTTTGGAAAAGATTCCACATTGTCCACTCCATTCAGTGTGTCTGCTCGAGTTGACCTGCTGTGAATAAATGGCATTTTGGTTTCCTGTAGTATAACTGTGGCACAAAATCTGAGGTACTAATATGATGAGTCAGGTCATCATATTCGTACACATTCACACAACAGTAAGAATATTATTCTGGGGCTCCTTTGAATAGGATATTAGTTGTAACTGATATAGTACCTTATCACGTCAAGACGTCTCAGAGATTTATGTAAAGTGTAGTGACTATTATTTTGTAGAGAAACACAGAAAGAGACAATTTGTGCACAGCAATGTCCCCAAGTAGTCAGGAGGTGATCAATTTTTTCTGGAGGATTGTTGGCCAGGTCACCGAGAGAAACTTCCTTCTCTTTTCAAATAGTGTCGTGGGATCTTTAACGTCCACCTGAATAACTGAATTCAAGTTCCAAAGACAGTCTGTAGACCATGCATCTTAACTGTTACATTATGGAGCTGCTCAAGTTAAAATGGTTTATAGATAAGATTGCTAAGTAGAGAGTAAGTGGAGCAACTCCCTATTAACTGGATAGTCATGAATGATTGGCAGGTCGGGTTCCATGGCTATTTGATGACTGCAACTTGACTCTGTGGCAGTTAAGGACAATTCTAAAACTGACCAGTGGTCTAGACCCTCTCTACAGTGAAAAATGTGTCTAATTATAGATACACCTCATTCAGTTAATCATAAAATAAGATCCACATGTGCCAGTTTGAGAGCCGTCTGCAGCAGTTTAGACGTTATGATAATCCTAAATCAATGATCCTTACATTTGATACTGCACCTTTCATGTTGCAAGGGCATCTCAAAGCACTTCACAGGATGTACTATGAAGTGTGGTGACTGTACTTTGTATGCGAACGAGGCAGCCAATTTGCACACAGCAATGTCTCACAAACAGCCATGAAGTGACTAATCAATCTTATCTGGGGAATTGTTGGCTGGGGCTTCAGGGAAAAACTCCTTCCACTTTTCGAATAATTCCATGGGCTCTTGCATGTCATCCTAAATAGGCAAAGAGTACCTTGGTTTAACATCAGTTTAATCTAGTGCACTAGCAAGGTGCAATAGCAAACTCCTACAGTGAGGAAACAGATTCACAAAATCTCACTGAATACTGAGATGCTTAACACATCAAAGATAGTTCATTAATCTCAGTTGCAGAGCTTCAGATCCTAAAGAGTTCAAATTTGGGATTGGAATAAATGAATTGACTATTATCAATGAATGAATGTCACTTTATGCCCTCCATTTTAAAAAAAAAATTGGTATAGAATGATAAAAGGGACTAAACTGAGATGGCTAATGAATGTTCTAATTCATTTATGAATAAATTAATCTGCTAGGAGGGTGTTTTCAGCAGGTACAGTGTTCAATCATGCATGTCACAATGCTACCAAGAAATAAAATGGGTAATACTATGATGGCCATTCCACTGACCTTGATAGTGATTTTATAATGGGATATTCAGCAACAACAACAACTTGCATTTATATAGTGCCATCCACGCCGGGTAGCGTCACAGAGTGCTTGATAATGGTGGAGCCCAAGGCCAAGCCAGGGGGAGGGGAAAGGTGGCCGTAGGCGGGGTCAAAGAGTAAGGTCTTCAGGTACGACCTGAAGAAGGGGAAGGAGGGGAGAGGCGAAGGGGCTGAGCGTGGGAGTTCCAAAGTTTCGGGGCGTAGTGGCTGAAAGCACGGCTGCCGATGGTGGAGCGGAGGATTCGGGGGACACGGAGGAGGCCGGACCCAGTAGAGCGGAGGCAGCGGCTCCTGCTGTGTGGAGAGAGGAGGTTAGAGAAATAGGGGGCTGCCAAGACATGGAGGGATTTAAACACTAGAGTGAGGATCTTCTCCAATTACAGAACCACACGGTCAGTCAGTCAATGCAGAGAATAGGATGGGCTCACCAGCGCAAGTTAGTACATTTTGGGATGATCATAGAATGGCTCCTCAGAAGCAAACATTACTATTAGTCATGTGAACAATGCAGCCTCCCCTACAGCACTGTACATCACTGCCCAAGAGTTGCCTGTTCCAAAGGGAAAGATGTTGCAATTGTAGTTTGCACTGCTCTGCAATAAAATGATTACAGTGTTTAGAAACGGTAACTCATGTGCTATGATAGTACTGACCCTACATAGAACTGGTTCAAACAAGACAGACTGTTTATATTGTCAGAACCAAACACACCGCTGAAATTATATTGATGAATGAAATTTCATGACATGTGCTTTCAATATTCTATGGTCACAAATAGCATCCCATTACCGTAACAGTATGATTGAATACAATCGAGTCAGCTAGTAAGAAAACATTTATAGTTGAATATGTATACATAAGTGTATACTCTTTGGAGCTCAAGGCCGGAATTAATGGTGATGAACAAGCTAGGAACAAGAAGTTAAGAACTCTATTTGACTTAATACAGTCATTTTACCATCTGCATGTGCATGTCAATTTGAGGACATCCTAAGTAGTTGAGGTTGTAGCTTCTTTGATATACTGGCTCTACTGTTCACTACTGAAATAAATTAGAAATTTACACCATAGAAGGAGGCCTTTCGGCCTTCAAGTGTGTACTGGCTCTCAAAAAAGGATACGAGTTATAAAATTGTAGGTAGCAGCAACCTAGATTTCAGTAGCTGTGAGTCCACCAGCATAGTAACAGTACTATTATTGGAATTAATGTCTTATAATGTCTTTGAAAAATTGTCTTAGCCACTACATTTCTGCATAAGATATAATAATAGGGAGTCCTGTAGCTCAGTGGTTAGAGCACTCGCCTTGCAAGCGAGAGACCTGGATTCTATTCCTGGCAGGGCGAAATGTTGGGCAAGTTTCCTTACTCCACACGCCTCTGTTTACCTAGCAGTAAGTAGGACACCGGTTGTTAGTCGATTGGAGGATTGTTTTTCCGGGGATCATAACCCTTCAAAAAAAAACCAAGAATAATTTGGTCACTCAATCCACGACTGTTTGTGGGACACTGCTGTATGCAATTGGCTGCCAAGTTTCGCCCACAAATATACAGTTAATTCACTTTAAAGTATATTCTGTGAAGCGCTTTGAGACATCTAGAAGACATGAAAAGCGCTATATCAAATGCAAGAATTATTATATTCTCTGCCCCTTCAACAAAATAGAAAGCCACATTTTTTCAGAACTTTGAAAGTTGATTTAATGCTCAAAAATAAGTTAAGCTAAACAAAAATCCAAACAAGCTGTTCAACATTGGCAAGCTCTACAGAACTGCACCCCTTCCTCCTGAATAGCATAATGTGACAACTCTTTCTATCTTCACTGCCTATCTCCTTTAAATTCCCTGTACACTTCAATCAAATTTGTCTCCCAGTTACAATCTGGCCTCTAAATGATTTTGTCAAACTCTCCTTCATTCAAGTCATAAAAAACTACAAGCACAAAGGAATAAAAAGGAACTGGAATAGTGAATGCAGATATCAAGTGTAAGAGCTTATCAAATCTCCGAGTGCAGTGCATGATCAATTAAATCATCTGATCATCTCTATCTGATTATGTTAAGACCAGCTGGTGCTGGTGGGCACTTTGATTGAAATGCAAACAGAATCGTGTCAGATGGATAATTACTTTCCAAAAAGAGGGTGCTTTTGCAGGATCTGGTGAAAGTACTAGGCAGGACAAGAGATGATATGGAAACAGATGCTGCCACTTTGAAAACCAAAGGAAAATCATTTATAAAGTTAACAGAATAATTGTGTTAACGTATGAAGCGTTAAACCGTTCCCAAAAAGGTGATTTAAAAAAAGAAAGAAAATAAGTCACTATGTTGTCCTTTTGAAGGATCTCTCTTCTCCAGTTTTTTTTTACATTGGGGGGATATTAATGTAATGACAGCAAACCCTAATTTGTCCATTGAATTAAAATCTTAAACTCCTAGCTGCTGGCCAGACGGAAGCAATGTTTCCTTATTAAAGTATTTTGTATTCTTTTGTAGCATCTGATGAAGTGAAGAAAATAATGAAACCAACGTGGTTGCCTAGCCTCTGTAGTCATGCCTCCTGCATATCGATCACTGGTGCAATTTACTTCTAGCTCTCAGTTTTTAAAACTAATTTTGTCATTAAATTCTTGAATTTTGAAATGATTCTCAATTATCTTTCAGAATAATATAGCATTTTATTGCACCTGATCACATCAAAATGTCTCAAAATGTTTTATAGTTATTACGACAGTCATTTGGTGTCAGGCTGGCTCAGTTGGTAGCGTTGCCTCTGAGTCAGAAGGTTTTGGGATTCAAATGCCACATAGTCTAAGTTGATACTCCATTGCAGTGCTCTGTATTGCTTTGTTGGAAGTGCTGTTCTTCAGATAACAATATCCTGTCTGCCTGTTCAGAAGTCAATGAACCCCCAAAAAATGGTCATTCACTCTGTGGCTGTTTGCTGTGAGCAAATTAGTTGCCATGTTTACCACAAAATACACATTCACTACACTTTACAGTCAATCCCCTGAAGCACTTTGAGACATTCTCCTGATGTAAAAGGCATTAAATCAAATGCAAGGATTGTGATTGGTATTGTTGTCCCCCATGTTACCCTCCTGCCCTCCGCCCTCCCTAATCCCGAACCCCCACGCTCAAGTGCAAATCCCTGACTGTCCAGCACCTTGGGACATCCTCCCGACGTGAAATGTAATTTGTCTTGTAATTTTGTATTGTTTTGTGATTATAATAATGGGAATGCAGAAACCACTTTGCACACAGTAGCCATAAAATGAAAACTGTAATAAACAGTGCTAAAATTTGTTCAGTGTAAGGTCTGACATCAGTGTAGAAGCCACGTTGGAAATCATCAGGAAATCAGTTTATGGTGTGTTGGCTTTTGGAGCTTTTTCTACTGATTGTGGAATATGATTGTTTCATCCACAAAATTTACAGTCAATTCACTTTACAGTATATTCTGTGAAGTGCTTTGAGACGTCTTGAATATGTGATAAGGTGCTATATCAAATGCAAGGATTATTTATTATTATTTATTTATTTACTAACTTTAATTTTTAAATGTTAGGAGGAAACAGTCTGTTGAGGTGATAGATATTTTTTCACTCTGAAAGGCACAGATGGGACCAGCCAAATCTTCATAAGGGTTTGCGAGGACCAGAAACAGCTTGTCTTAATCAAATGTTCAAAATCCATGGGAGATCAGATTCTGAGCTAGATTTAATACGGTTCAATGCTCACCTCTACCTTCGTACATCTCAATATGACAGCAGGTGTATACTAATAATACTTGTGCCTAATATAGCATCTGATCATTCTGAAATGTCTCGAAGCACTTCACACCTCCAACGACGCAGCACTCCCTCAGCAGTGCACTCGAGTCTCGACCTCAACTATGACCTGAAGTCCAGTGTGAAGTCATTCCCACAATCCCTGACCTAGACACTAGAGTGTTACTAACTGAGTTAGACTAAAATGTGTGTATATCTTACATTGGTTACTAAAATAGGGATGTTTGTTCTAGGTTTATACAAATCTAAGCTTGGCATTCACGCCAAAAGGACTTAAGGTTCAAGCCCCACATTGGGATTTGAGTTCATAGCAATAGACTCGAGTTACTTTGTAGGAGATGCCAATTTCAAACAAGATGTTAAACCAAGGTGCTGTTTGCTTAAGTGGTCAGGTTTGTGCAGTTACAGGATAGGAATCTAACAGATGATAATAGAAACTCCCCATGGTTATTGGTAACTCAACAAGCTGCTTTCCTTATTAAATGGACCAGAAGTTAATACATTTATCCTCAATCTCTTTCCTTGAAGCACTTCATCCTAACTACTTATATTAATGAATAACCCTTGCATTTGATATAGCATCTATTATGCTGAAACTTCTCAAGCTGATTCATGGGTTATCCAGTGTAGTGACTATATATTTCTGGTCAAACACAGCAGACAATTTCCATCCAGAAATATCCCACAAACAGTTACGAAGTGAATAATCAATTTATATGGAGGATTCTTGCTCAGAACGAGAAGAAACTTATTTTTTCAAATAGTACCAAAGGATCTTTAACATCCACCTGAACAGGCAGACAGTCTTTGGTTTATTGTCTCACCTGAAGGATAGCACCTCTGACAAATGCAGCAGTTCACGAGGACTATATCAGAGTGAAGACCCAACATGGGGCTTGAACCCACCAATTTTCTGACTCCGGTGAAAATGCTACCAACTGAGCCAAGATTGAAGTGGCAAGCTTTTAACAAGTGTTTGCTAAACACTGTATGTACATCTTCATGTAAGTCACATGTGATATCAGTGACAGAAATTATGGGCAGCTTTCCAGCTATGCTCCTTCCCCGTGAACCAAGTTGGTGCATTTCCCGAAAGCTGCACAGTAGACCAAATATAGCTTTGCTGTTCTGGTGAAATATAATTGGTTATGACAATTAAAATGTACACGAGTTAGAAGACTTCAAGATTGTATATTGATGGTCATTACTATTACACTACAGCTTTCAGGTGGCCCAAGCCTCAGATATGTTGCTTTCTTTTTCAATAAACAGGAATCTTTCCATTAGAATAGCAAGTGATTGTCACACCTCCTTTTTAAAGAGATCATCTCACAATGGGCATTTGGTTTTGTGGGTTTTTCAGTAATACCAAAACTGGCAGTGTTCCCCGTGTAAGAAGCTGACTTGGTTGTTCGATTCATGATAAACAAATCAGAATTAACTGGTACTGGTCAACATGCAATTACACAAATAGAGCCAGAAAATTTTGGATCACTCATATAAATTGTTACATTACTAAAGACTTGTGAAACATTCCCACAAACTTGCATCTTATTTCTGCTGTTTAACACCTCTCAAAAATTGAAAACACTTTCCACTCCAAGCTGGAAGAAGCTTCAATTTTATTGTAAGACCACAGCCTCCACTCTCCTCCTGCTATACTATTACTATCATTGGAAACCTGCTGATGATGGCCCAGGGTTTCTAATCCTGTTCGCATCCCTTTGTAGCTCCTTTAGTGGATGGCCCAACCTATTAGGAGATTGAGAAAGTCAGAGAGAGATCTGAGTTTGGTGTGGGCCTGGATTACGAAGAACCACAGAACTTACTGCAGACTGATTCACAGCACAGTTTGACAGATGTAGTGTGATGGGTTCTGTCCTTCTTACTGTGTGGAGAGCAAAGGGTTATTTGTGTCTTCTAGAGGTATTTCTTCCTGATGTGCAGAAATCTTTCTTCAATTTTTTGCAGTCCAGGGATCTTGTGCAGGTAGGATGACCTCCCATCATCCTACCCTGATCTCCTAGCATCCTATCCTATTCTCCTCCTGGGCTTTTAACCTATCTGTGTCCTCTCACTGCATCTACTGGATCCACATTTCACATTCAGTTACCCAATCAACAGTCACCTTACATCTGATGATAACTCATACAACAATTCCAGTACATCTCTGATCCAAATAAACAGGCAGTAGGGACTATGTTGTTATCAGTGAACAGTATTAGTGCAGCTTTACTTGCATCTAAATCACACAGGAGGTTTCAGGAGATAGAGGTCACACTGACATCATTCTAAAACACGGTAAACATACAAACACACTTGTGGCTTTTCACTTCCATCTTAGTCATCTGTCAATTTCCACATAGTAGAAAAATTGGCCCTTTTAATGTGGGAGGGTTTCTTCTTCCACAAATGCAGATTCCTCAAACTCTTTCACCAGCAAGGTTTACCAAAAATACACTCCAATGAGTTCATTCACATTAATTTTAAAGCCTAAACCTACACATCGTGAAAACAAATAAATGTGGCTTTATCCTGCAAGGCACAGAATTATACCTTCCAATACATTTTATATTTAGATCACATCTGTCACGTCAGGAGGATGTCTCAAAGTGCTTTACACAGCTGTCCCATGGCACTGAAGCCGGCGGCGGGAGAGGTGGGGTGAGGAAAGATGACCGAAAGCATCATCAGATAGGTAAATCTTGAGGCTTTGAAAGTGGACAGGAGGGGGGCATTTTTTACCTCAAGAATGTTACAGACAAATAATCCAAATAATAAGATAAGTTCAACCCAGGATGATTCACAAAATATGTTGTGCTCTTTTTTCAGGGAATCTTGCCCTTTAATTTTTGCCTCTATTGGACTATATGAGCTTACACGTACATGTCCTACTGCAGGAAGCCACTCCAAGGCCTCTGGCAAAGCTACTGTTCAACAACTGCTAGGTAACATGCAGTAAATGTTTGTTTTCCCTTGTCCTTCAAAGTTAAGACTGAATTCATCAATTTGTCAAATTCTGGATACTCTGAAATGTTACATTAAGTGAATCTTAGACCCAGGTGGAATTTCTCCCCACATGTGAAGTGAAGAGATCAGATCCAGGTAAAATACTGGATAATAATATCAATAATCATTGCATTTGATATAGCGCCTTATCACGTCTTTGAGACGTCTCAAAGCGCTTCACGGAATATACTGTAATGTGGAGTCACTGTATATTTTGTGGGCGAAATCAGAGAAAGACACGCACATACACACCTACACACACAGATGCAGTTAAAGACATAGAGAGAGACAGACACAAACACAAACCTTATATCCATATTGTTTTTTATATTGACAATCAGGCTAATCGCAGTTTGATACTGGGCTCTACCATATTATATGACATTTTTTCTGCATTAGATGTTTTATTTAAGTAAATGATAGGGCACACACTTAGTTTCAACGTTTGCAACTTATACATACTCTTTAAAATGACATATACTGGAATATTCTTTCTTGCTGTTTATGTGAGGAGCAGACAGTGCTCTCACCTGCAAACAGAAACTATACTAGGACATTGAATGGTAACGTAGCATTGCTCTATGCAAACTAGAATGTTTAATTCATAGTTTGATTTGAGCTAATCGATTCCAGCAAGGGCAAAAATTAGATGCTATATTGGTCTCGGCATTTAATGGGACATCCAGGGTTCCTGTTCCCGATTAGGGACCCCCTGCATGAAACTGTGAGTGGATATCTGGTATGCTCAGGACTGGGATTAAAGTCACACTCGTGGTCACACTCGTCCACTCCCATAAAGAAATACCACTTGGGCAAGGTACTAGAGGATGGGTAGAGCTAATAAAATCAAAAGTAAGAATTATTATTATAATATCTTCCCAACTTCCCCTCTGCCTTGTTGGTGTCTTTGTATGCTCCAAAACATTGCCCTACATCAAGGGCCCTATATAAACACTATATTTAACTGTACATCAGCATGTGTCAGTGGGAGTTCATCTGTGAGATGAAACCCGGATTTGTCTCGCACCAATTTACTGAAACTACACTCAGGCGCTAAACTTAACTTCTGTCCATTGCGGCCAAAGAAGGTCATTGGCAAGTGATTGGCAAAGGTCGGTGTTCCCCGACAGTCCTTTCCTTGTCCTGAGACGTATCAGGATACCATGTCGAATTAAACATTTTCAAAACAATTGCTTGATGAATCCCACAAATTGTACCTCAGTGTCTGTAGAAGAATCAGAATTGCAGAAAAATGCGAAAAACATTGGAAAAAAGTAAATACTCTGTATAATACACACTGAAACATATTCTGCAGATTACTTGCTTTCCTCTACACCAGCAGAACACATTCAATTCACAGATTAAAGGCTAAGAGGCTCCATAAGGTTGTGTTGGGAGTCGTATGTAATGTAATATGTTTTTTACAGAGGAGTTATTCAATATGATTTCCCCAATAATTAGTCAGCCATTTCCAATATGGCTACAATAATAAAAACCTTTGCATTTGATATAGCAGCTTATCACATTGAAATGTCTCAAAGTTCTTCCTAGGCCTTATTGTTAAGTATACTGACCGTGTATTTGCAGGCAGACGCGACTTGCGCACAACAGTGTCCCACAAACAATCATAAAGTGAATGCCCAATTTTATTTGGGGCAATGTTGGCCCAGATACCAAGAGAAACTCTGTTTCCTTTTTTCAAACAGTGCTATGGCATCTTTAACATGAACCTGAACAGGCAGATACTATCTTGGTTTAACATCTCATCACAGTGATGATACCCTACACAAGGGAAAGACAGAAGTCTCGACAGTGACGAAGCCAGATGGCGAACACAGCGACAAACAGGTTTTGCCACGGGCTACGGAGTCTTTTTGTTTCCATTCTCTGTGGCAGTTTTGCTCAACCTTCGGTCTTTCCATGACTTTCTATCTGGCCTATTGCTGTGAAGTCAAGCCCACCGTTACATTATGAGATTGACAGCAACACTGCAGAAAGCATATAAACGTGTTGGTACTTCAAAGAACTGAACTAAAATGAAAAACAGTCATTAGCCCTTCCCCATGCACTTGCTATTTTCTACTGCTGATGAGCCTAATGATCAGTATAGTTTATTCTGGATTCATAATTTAGTATCTCATTAATATTCACAAGCTGCCAGAAGAAATAAAGTGAACTTCAATTTTATAGGTGAGTATATGAGTTTAGTTTTCTTTTTGTCAAAATCTTTATTGTTGAACTGGATGGGTTACTCATGTTCAAAGTTTTACCATATTTCAGTGACTATTTTTTATAATTTTCAGCTTCACCTCAGCCAAAAGCAATTCCGGTTCTGACGTGGCTTGAAAAGGTAATGTAGGCAGACGGTTCTTGTTCATTATTCTCTTGCATTGGTTCAGTTTAAAACCCTTTACTCTTTTCCATCAAATCCAATGATGCAAGGGAATCACAGAAAGAAACAAAAAAACAAATGCAACACATCTCTACACACATATCTTGTGACCTAATAATAATAATAATAATCCTTGCATTTGATATAGCGCTTTTCACGTCGGGAGGACATCCCAAAGTGCTTCACAGAACACACTGTAAAGTGAATTGACTGTATATTTGTGGGCGAACGCGGCAGCCAATTGCGCACAGCAATGGTGTATTACTTAAAACATAGATAACCAAAAGAATAGGAAAATTAAATCCTTCCACACCCAATGGCCACTAGATGGAGTCAATGTACAATTTAATTTATATTAGAATAATCAATATTACTTTGCATAGATTTGCAAAAAGGTTGCTGCTACGTAAGTTGCAGTTTATGGAAAGGCCAACTCAGCTCACCTGAGGCTGCAACATACCCGATTGAGTTGTTGGGCCTGAAGGCACACAATAATGAATTAATTCTCCATTAGCCATCACTACCCACCACCCTGTCAAGTCCTCCTCATTACTCATTAGGCATCTCAGTTTGGTTTAAAAATAGTAACCCATTTTTAACTGTGCCAGCCTCAAGTCTAAACACAGCTCCACATGTTTAAATGGGATTGTAATTTGTCTCACTTTCTGTGATGATCAAGCTCACTCCAAACATTTCCTCAGCCCCAATATATCACCAATAATGAGTAAGTTTACTCAGAATTTTGCATCAAGTTGTTTGTCACAATCTATTTCTATGAAATCTTTGAAAATATTTACCATCTTTCTACAAATGTTCTCTTTGATCAAATTCATTTGTTGTGAAAAAAACAAAACCCATGACTGCTTGTGGGACACTGCTAAGTGTAAATGTGTAAATCCACATTTTGCCCACAAAATGTGCAATTTATATACTTTACAACATATTCTGTGAAGAGCTTTGAGACATTTCAACGGCATAATAAGCGCTATATCAAATGCAAGGATTATTATTATGATTATTGTACATTTCAGTTTTAATTCTGTTGGTTATTTGGGCCTATTCTATTTCATCTGCTTAAGTGTGCAAGAGGAGAAAGGTGTAGCAAGTAGAAGGGATAACTATAGAAAGGAAGTGGTGCTAAAGAAATTGATGGAACTCAAAGAGGACAAGTCACTAGAGACCATTAGCATTCATCCGAGAACACTGAGGGAAAGTCAGGGAGGAAATAATAGATGTGCGGACTACAATTTTTCAAACATCCCTGGATATGAAAGATGTGCCAGGAGACTGGATGGTAGCTAATGTAATGCTGATGTTCAAAAAAGTAGAACAGGATCAGCTGAGTAATTATAGCCCAATTAGTCAAACATCTATAGTGGACAAACATTTATAGGCTATAATACATGATAATATATATAACCACTTGGAAAGACATGGGTTAATTAAAGACAGTCATCATGGATTTGTTAAAGGCACGTTTTGCTTGACAAATCTAATCGAGTTCTTTGATGAAATAACCAAGAGAATGCTATGAATGTGGTACATATGGATTTTTAGAAGGCTTTTGATAAGGTGCCACGCTGAAGGTTTGCTAAAAAATTAAGGTGCATGGTATTAATGGAAAGGTAGCAACATGGATAGAAACATGGTTAAAGGATAGGAAACAGAAGATGGGAATACAAAGTTATTATTCACAATAATAATAATAACCTTGCATTTGATATAGCGCTTTTCACGTCGGGAGGACGTCCCAAAGCGCTTCACAGAACACACTGTAAAGTGAATTGACTGTATATGTTAGGACCACTACTTTTCTCCAGTTATTTAAATAATCTGGATTCCAATATATGAAGCACAATTTCTAAATTTGTAGACGACACAAAATTAGGAAGTGTAGCTAACACTGAAGAAGGTGTAAGCAACATTGGGGGTCATAGACAAATTAGTTTACTCAGCAGACAAATGGCAAATGAAATTTGATGCGAACAAATGTGAACTTATACATTTTATGGGGAAGAATAAGGAGAGCAAGTTATGTTAAATGGTAAAATATTAAAAAGGAGCGGAAGAACAGAGTTACCTACAGGTTAATTTGCCTAAATCCGTAAAGGTGGGAAGGCAGGTGGATAAAGCTGTCAAGAAAACAAATGGAATCCTAGGGATTATAAAGCGAGGTCTCCATGGAGCTGAACTGGCTCTAAGTTGACATACCTAGCGATGGAATGTCAGAATTGAGCCAGCCCTCTGTGGCAGTCTCGGTAGTCCGGTTCCTGAGCTCGAGTCAAATCCCTGACTGTCCAGCACCTTGGGACATCCTCAGAACGTGAAAGGCTCTATATAAATATAATTTTGTATTGATGCTGCATCTTACATTATCTAACTACCCTGAAGTCAGTGCTGCCTCACTTTATGGCAATGACCAAACATTCCCATGGCTCACGAGCAATCACACATATTCAAAGGGAACAGAACAATTTTCCAGAATAGACGACTTTTGCATCGTTCCATTGTGAATCTGTTTTTGAGTAACTCGGACCTTAGTTACATTACGTCATCTGATGACTGTTCCCGGATTACTTCCAACCGGCATTGGCAACCCTAAGCAGGTGAGGCAAGGAACATGAAGCTGGCCAGTGGTCACTGAGCGGAGGGAGTGGTAGAGGTTGGTAGGGTTTGAGGAGGTCGCAGTCATAGGGTGGGTTAAGACCATTGGAGGGATTTAAAGGTTAGGACAAGTACCTTGAACTCAATCGCTGTGGGATGGGGAGCCAGTGTAAACAGGCAATATGCTCAAGGACCTAGTGTGGGAAAGGACATGAGCTGCAGAGTTCTGGACAGTCTACACCTTGTGAAGTGAAGAGGCAGGTAGTCCAGAGAGTAGAGATAGCATCAAGTCTGGAGCTGATAAACTCATGGATTAGGATCTCAACGGCCCCAGAGGAGAGGCAGTGGTAGAGGCAGTGGCAGTGACAGGCAATGTTAAGGAAATGGAGGGGAAGCTGAGTGGGTCAGAGCATGAACATAAGGTTTAAAGAACAGTTGAGAATCGAACAAGACACCAAGATTCTCCCCTAGTGCTGTGAAGTGGAGTGTGCATCCAAGTAGCTGGATGCTGTCAGTCCCTGCGATTAGAAGGCGCTGAAGGGAGCCAAACAGGACAACCTCTGTCTTGTTGACGTTTAACTGAGGAAAGTTTACTCTCATCCAAGATTTGATGTCCAACAGGCAATCAGTCAGGACAGCAGCGGTCCTGGTATGGAGGGTGGAGGCAGAGAGATAGAATTTGGTGTCATTAGCACACATGTGGAAATTAACTCCATGGCTGCAGATGAAATCGATGAGTGGACACTGATAATGCGCTACACCAAATGCAAGGATTAATTAATAATTGAATATATAAATATTGACATACGCGTAGCTTGATCACTAGATACAACAAGTGTCAATCTCTTGAGTGTGGTTGGATTGTTTAAATGTAAATCCTTGCGGGTACAAATTCTATCAATTCTCTGGAACCACTTACAGTACCTAATTTTGGGTGCACAATAAAAACTGGGGTAAATGTACAAGTTAAACTCCACTTGGGTTTTGCACCAGAAAAAAGTACATAAACAGAATAAAACAACAAGAACAATGTTACATTTATATAGATCCTTTCACGTCAGGAGGCTATCTCAAAGTGCTTCACCTATTAGCTGTCCGAGCTGGGGGGGTGGGGGCAAAGGTTAACAAAACCACAGACAAAACGCCAAGAAGGTCTTATCCCAGGCCTTAAAAGGTGGGGAGGGAGGGGGCTATGACAGAAGTGCTTTGAGAGGGACTTCCAAGGGATTGAATAGCTGAAAGCTCCCCCACTAATAGTGAGGCGGATCAGTGAAGGATGTGATGCAGCCAGTGTTCACTGAGCAGAGGGTGCAGCTAGGGTAGTAGAGTTGCAAGAGGTCGACAAGGCACGATGAGATGAAGCCATGGAGGGCTCCCTAATTGACATCTTAACAGGCTTATGCAGGGGAATTGCACGGGCAGATTTCTTAAATTACATGGGGAAAGAGTGTATTTTTACATTATTTTAAACATACACAGGTTTTAATAGTCCTACTTTTGGTTACCAATTACTTTTGTACCATACAAAGATTCCATCTGCGACAGCTGTACATCTACATAACACTAGGTAGGTCTTCACAACCATAACCTCGAGACACGCCCAAATCAGTTCGTACAAATCGTGTCAAAAAATAAAAAATAATGTTCAAGAGGATTGGAACTCATCTGCTTCCTGAGCCACCGACCTCTGCAGACTTTGGCACCAGTGCTGAATATACGAGAAAAGAGGCCTCCTCGAACTATGGCCAGGAAAGTGTTGGCAGTTAGGAGACATTTCTGACAACAATATTGTCACAACAACTTTTTCTGCCCCCTTTTAAATGAAGTAGAAAAAGATTCTATGTAGGATTAATAATACTTGCATTTGATATATTGCCTTATCACATCATTGAGACATCTCAAAGCGCTTCACAAAATATACTGTAAAGTGGATTGACTGTGTATTTTGGGGGCCGAAATTCTCCAGAGGAGGTTGTGGCTCAGGAGAGAACTAACCAGCTGAATGAGAGCAAATCTGAAAGCGGATCTCGACACTGATCCGAGCAATTTGTTTCCCTTCGATCTATCAATGTCACTTTTCAAGGAAAATCTTCCTCGGGTCCCCAACTCGTCACCTGAAAGTATTCTTTTTCTGTAAAAGTATATTTGGAATGAGGTGATCAACCTTACTCAGGAGCTTGATGACATGTGAAGGCAAAAGCAAATATTTTCTTCAACTACTAAAACATCATCATATTGTGCCTTTCACGTCAGAAGGAATCTCAAAGTGCTTCACAGGATTTACAGCACAGTGAGGTGCCTGTGTGTTTTATAGGCAGACACAACAGCAATTTGTGTACAGCAATATCCCACAAAGCAGCAATGAAGTGAATGACCAATTTTATTTGAGGGATTTGGACTTACATCTCAATGTCTTCTACCTCTCATTCTCTTATTTTAGTCAAGAGATGCACAGGAATTGGTATTATAATGGACATAAGCAGAAACGTTTACACAACTTGACAGTTATAAGGTGGTGTGTTGAAAGTTAGCTATGTGTCTAATCATTTGAGTCCTTTACACTGTAATTCTCTCACTTGTAGTTATAATGAATTGTTTAATTGTTAAATCATAGCCTACATTTTGAGCAATGTAACATTTCTAGTTGGTAGTGATTACATTGCATGTTTCACTGAGGCGTTCAACATGAACCATGAGAAAGTGTCTTTTTCGCTTATTAAGTGGTTTATTTAGCTTTTGTCAGTGTTTTGTTCGTTCTGATGTGTCAATGAGTTTAACTTGTCATAATGGCAAATTTTTGTATTTGGTAGGAGTTAATTGCATATAGGTACATAGCTTATACAAAAGGCTTTATGATAAGTTGTTTCATTGAGATATGATCCCAGAATAAATGTTTGTTCACTTTTTCCTCAACTTATGTTTTCGTCATTGAGACATTTTGGGGGAAGAGAAGGAGATATTTCTTTATTCTTGAGTACATGTATATAATGACGTTCAGTACACAGGTTGGCCCGTGACCTGAGTAAAGGGAGAAAAAGGCCAATGTCTTTCTTGGTTTCCTAGAAAGAGATGTCTTTCTTGGTTTCCTACAAGAGAGAAATCTTGTTTACTCTTATAGGAGAAAACTAGAGCAGTCACTCCTGCTACTGGCTGAAATAACTAACAAGCAAACAACAATAACTTGCATTTGTAAGCGCCCTTCACCTTTTTCACCCGAGGTAACATCTCGGAACACTTAACGTGTCAGCCTGGCTCAGTTGGTAGCACTCTCACCTCTGAGCCAGAAGGTTGTGGGTTCAAGCCACACAATGGGACTTTGAGCTCGTAGTCTAGGTTGACGCTCCACTAGGGCAGTGCTGGTGAAGCACAGAATTGCCAGAGGTGTTGTTTTGGATGATTTGAAAAATCAATGTCCTGTCTGCTTAACAAGGTGAACGTTAAAGTCCCAAAGCACTCTTTTCAAATTGAGAAGGGAATTTCTCCCTGGGCTCTCCCTCAGATTCAAAGAACCAGTGCGCAATCTAGGCTTCCAGTTTACCCCCAGCTGTCCTTCCGCCCCCATATCCGGTCCCTGACCAGGACTGCCTTATCCACCTCCACCACATTGCCTGTCTCCGACCGTACCTTACCCCAAATGCAGCTGAAACCCTCGTGCGTGAGTTTGTCACCTAACGCCTTGAATACTGAAACGCACTCCTCGCCGGTGGATCCAGCTCATTCAGAACTCTGCTGCCCATATACTGACCCGGACCAAACTCCGTACCCACATCTCACCAGTTCTGTCCAGGCTCCACTGGCTCCCCATCACTGAATGGATCCACTTCAAGATCCTCACACTCGTGTTCAAATCCCTTCACTCTCTGGCACCTCCCTATCTCTCCGACCTCCTGACTCCCCAATCCACCATCCAGCGCCTCCGTTCAACTGGCACCTGCCTCCTGCTCAGCCCTCGCACCCTCCGCCCCACCATTGGAGGTCGCGCTTTCAGCCACTACACCCCGAATCTCTGGAACACTCTCCCTCAATCCCTCCACCTTGCCCCCCTTCTCCCCTTTTTCAAGTCCTGCCTGAAAACCTCCTCTTTGACTGTGCTTGCGGCCACCCCCATCCCTGGCTCGGAGTGTTCCACCACTGTTAAGTGCTCCGAGATACTACCCTGCGTGGAGAGCACTATATAGCTGCAAGTTGTTGTTCTCCTAGTATCCTAGCCAAGAATCCTCCAGATAAAACTGGTCATCCTCCTGCATCCTCACCTGCACTAAATCCACACACTCATCGCTCCAGTCCATGCCAGGCTTCAATGTCACCTTGTCTCTCATTGGATCGATTTCAAGGTCCTCATCCTCACCGACAAATCCTTCATGGCCTAGCACCTCCTTATCTTTTGTCTCCTACCCATTCTTATGAAAGGCAAAGTTGGGCCAAACTCCACAAACCCCACCCTCTCAAGGGGTCAGGGATGCGGAAAAGGCCCAACTTCTCTGGTAGTTAAGCCTTCAGTAATTATGCTCCTACCCTTTGGAAATCCCATCTTCTACCCCTCCATCTTGCCCTTCTCTATCTGTTTTTAAACCCCACCCAAAATCTACCTCTTTGTCCATGACTATAGTCACCTCCCCCTTCCCCCTACTTTGGTGTCCACTACCTGTCCCATGAAAAACTCAAGACAATTATCTATACAAATCTATACAAATGCAAGTTGTCATTCACTTCATGGCTGATGTGGGACATTGCAGTATTCAAATTGACTGCTGAATTTGCACACATGCTTTACAGCAAAATCTTGTGAAATGGTTTGAGATGTGTGGACGACTATATCAAACGCAAGGATTATTATAAACATTTTTACTGTGTTTCTCTTACTTTTCATTCATGATATGCTTGTCTGTATATATCAAGTTAAAAAAAAAACACCATTCATCTGCAATTGCTGTGTGGTTACAAAGACTATGAAAGGTATTTTGCCTTCCAAACCAGATAAATTCTCAAGTGATCAAATTTACAGGGGACTTGACACAGGCTTGAGAGCCTTGTTAATCCTGTACATTGAGCATGCAACAACTTGCTGAAATTTAGTGTAGATCCGTGTGAGAGTCCTGTAGCTCAGTGGTTAGAGCACTCGCTTTGCAAGCGAGACACCTGGGTTCAATTCCAGGCAGGGCGAAAGCTTGGGCAAGTTTCCTTACTCCACACAGAGCCTAATAATAATCCCTTCAAAACAAAATAATAATAAATTGGTCATTTTCAATCTACGACTGTTTGTGGGACATTGCTGTGCGCAATTGGCTGCCGCGTTCGCCCACAAATATACAGTCAATTCACTTTACAGTGTGTTCTGTGAAGCGCTTTGGGACGTCCTCCCGACGTGAAAAGCGCTATACCAAATGCAAGGATTATTATTATTATTATTATTATAATCATAACACTGGTTTAGCAATATTCCCTCCTTTAAAGTTACAGCACTGAAGTAGGACATTTTCTTTTTCTCAAAACTTCAAAGTTTTAACTTTTTTTTATCCTTGCATTTGATATAGCGCTTTTGATATAACAAGGATTAGTATTATAAAGCGAGTGCTCTAACCACTGAGTTACAGGACTCCACGATATTATCCAATTCCCTTTTTAAAAGCTATTGTGGATTCCACATCAGCTACTGCTTTTGATGGGGAAATCTATGTTTCTAGAAACCCGCTGTGTAGGAGAAATTCTCACCTCTCACTTTGTCTTTGACAATGATTTTAAATGTCTGCCCTCCAGTACAATGGGCCAGTGAAAATTGTTTCTCCCAAATTAGCATATCAACCACTCTCTCCTCCCCCAACCCTCCATGTAAATGCATGCCTTGATGTTTTGCAAAAAAAACTTGGAATTATTCATATAAAAAATTAAATAATTCAATCTCCTATCTTTTCACCTTCTCTCTTCTGTGCTTGAGTGTAAGTCCCATTGTTCTAGAGTTTTTCTGACTATGTTAAACATATTATAAAGCTTCAGTTTACCTATTGTGATCTTGAATACTACAATAGGATCTCCCCTGTGCCTTCATGTGTTAGTATTAGCAATCCCAGCTCCACGGCCTCTCCTTGTAACTCAGGTGCCTAATTTGATTTACCAATCTAGTTGACCTTAGCTGTCCTTACTGTAATATATCATCAAAATTGTTGGTATTACTCCACATGTGGTTGGAATAGTATTCTATACAAGTTCAAAATCTGTATCATTTAGTCATTCGTCATACCTCCTTGCTCTAACACTGAGGAAATCACTCCCGTATTTCTTTCATGTTAGAGCACTGAAGTCGTGGAATCCTGTAGCTTAGTGGTTAGAGAACTCGTCGGGCAAGCGAGAGGACCTGGGTTTGATTCCTGTGCAGGGTGAAATTTGGACAAGTTTCCTTACTCCACACCCCTCTGTTTACCTAGCAGTAAGTAGGAACCCAGTTGTTAGTCAATTGGCTTTTCCAGAGGTAATAATCGCTTCAAAAAAATAATAATAATTTGGTGACTCGGTCCATAACTGTTTGTGGGACACTACTGTGCACAATTGGCTGCCGCGTTT
The DNA here is from genome assembly GCF_018977255.1 of Callorhinchus milii. Taxonomy (NCBI): domain Eukaryota; kingdom Metazoa; phylum Chordata; class Chondrichthyes; order Chimaeriformes; family Callorhinchidae; genus Callorhinchus; species Callorhinchus milii. Next base: position 90,336,998 of record NW_024704743.1, read on the forward strand.
CGCACACAAAATATATAGCCAATTCACTTCACAGTATATTCTGTGAAGCGCTTTGAGTCGTCCCGAAGACGGGATAAGGTGCTATATCAAATGCAAGGATTATTATTGTTGTTGTTGTACTGTTCTGTAGTCTAAGCAGTCTGTTTATGTCACAAGAAGCACAATTGTACAGAGCACTCCAAGTGCAACACTGTACAGCATAGGTGTGATTTCTGCAAAACTGAATTCAACTGATTTGACAATGAAGCCCAACTTCTTGTTTGCAAAGGGATTTATCCTGTATTACTCGTACTTTGTCACGTGTCAACACCTTCACACTGTTAATTTGGGTATTGCCTTTTCAAAACCATCTGTGAAAGTTGGTCAGTACTCCCAGTAATAAAAGTATTATTATAAACAGTACTCATGCTGGTTGTCATTAATTAGATTATTTCAGACCTCCACACACTGATGGTACATTTACTTCAATCATTAGAGCCGTCAGTTTATGATCCCAAATGTCAGGTCAGATTTTAATTGTGGTAGCCAAGCAAAGCACAATCTCAAGTGTAACTTTGTGTTAACTAAACAATTATAAATTACAGCAAATTATCATTCTCATCTTGTGAACTCCATTGTCAAATCATATAAATGGCATCCAACTTAAATCACGCTCAACGGAGTCAGAAAACTTTGATTGCAGCCATTTTACTGAATTGGTTAATGTCCTTGATTTCTCCTGCAGCAACACCGGTTCTTTATGCTGTGCTCTTTCTTATGTGACTTTTACAGCAGCCTCTGGATGGTTATAAATGTCTAGTTACAATAACTTTTCTCCAGGCCGCAGATGAAGGAAGAAAGTCAGTAGATGAAACCCTGCCCCAATTAAACACTCTGAAAAAAAAATCAAAATGTGACAATAAGATGATAATTTTTTATCTGCAATCAAAAAAAACTTAAGCACAGTGGTCCAGAATGAAGTATTTGCAAATGAAGGCATGGTCAAAGAGGAAGGTCTTCATATGGGACTTGAAGGAAGCAAGAGAGGGGGTGAGGAAGAGGGATTGTGGGATAGAGTTCCAGAGTGTGGGGCCAGAGATGGTGAATGCCCGCCCGCCCATGGTGGAGCGGGGGAAGTGCGAGGGAACTGAAGCAGGCCAGTGTCCGCCGAGTGGAGGGAGCAGACAGACTGATATGGAGTTATGAGGTTGGAGAGGTGGGGGGAGCAAGATCATGAAGAGCCTTGAAGGTATGAACGAGGGTTTTGTACTCGATTCTGAGAGGAATGGGAGCCAGTGAAGCTGGTCCAGAACATGGGTGATAGGTTTCCGGAGTCTGGTGCAGGAGAGGACACAAGCTGCAGAGTTCTGAATAATCTGCAGTTTTTGGAAGAAAAAGTTGGGAAGTCCAATAAGCAGGCAGTTGGCACAGTCATGCCGGGACGTAATGAAAGCGTGGATCAGGGTTTTCATCAGCTTGCAGTGAGAGACAGTGGCGGAGGTGGGCAATGTTGTGGAGGTGTGGAAAGGCTGAATGGGTCACAACTACATAGTCAAATACATTAAGATTATTAGGCAAAATTTACTATTTTAACTCATCATTCTTTACCTTCTTGAACATGAGAAAGAAATAAAAAATCAGAAGCTTCACAAGTCCAAACATTTGCATGAACATCTCCAAACACGTTACACACAACAGTTGTGAAGGAAGTAACATTATCCAAAACAATGAAAAACAACAACTTACATTTATATAGCGCCCTTCACGTCGGGAGGATGCACTTCACAGCGGGGAGGCAACCGTAAGCACGATCAAAAAGAAAGGTCTTTTGGTGGAATTTGAAGGTGGGGAGGCAGGGAGCAAGGCGGAGGGATTAAGGGAGAGAATTCCAGAGTTTCGGGGCGCAGAGGCTAAAGACACAGCCATCGATGGTGGAACCGAGGGCACGAGGTACAAACAGGAGGGCGGAGCCAGTTGAGCGGAGGCAGCAGGTGGTGGAGTGAGGGATAGGTAGGCAGGCCGGATAGGTAGCGAGGTGTGAGGGCATGAAGAGATTTGAGAATGAGTGAGAGGATCATGAAATCAATCCGTTAGGTGATTGGGAGCCAATGGAGCCTGACTACGGCTGGTATGATAGCGGTGTGGAGTTTTGTGTGGGTGAGTATCTGGGTGGTGGAGTTTTGAATGAATTGGATTTTGTGTATGGTGGAGCTGGGGAGACCAATCACAATGTGTCAAAAAGTGAAACTACAGGAAGGATGTTAAGGCATTGGAAAGGGTACAGAGGAGATTTACAAGAATGGTACCAGGAATGAAGGACCTTGATTATGAGGAAAGGCGAGAGAGGCTGGGATTATTCTCATTGGAACAGAAAAGGTTACGAGGAGACCTAATAGAGGTCTTCAAAATCATGAGAGGATTTGATAGGGTAGAAAGAGAAAATCTGTTTCCACTGGTGGGTGTGTCGGTGACTCGAGGTCACAGATTCAAAATAGTATCTAAAAGGAGCAGAGGGGAGGTGAGAAGAAATTTTTTCACACAGCGAGTTGTTCGAATCTGGAACACATTGCCTGAAAGCGTGGTCGAGGCCGATTCGATAACAACTTTTAAAAACGCGGTGGACGGGTATTTGAGGAGGACGGGTTTGCAGGGTTATGGGGAAAGGGCTGGGGAGTGGGATTAACATTACATTGCTCTTTTCAAAGAGCCGGCACAGACTCAATGGGCCGAATGGCCTCTTTTTATGCTGTACGATTCTATGCTTCTATGAAACGTGAGCTTCTAATTTTATTTCAATCCACAATGTTGATCTATAAAACAATCACGAGAGTTGATCTACTATAAAGCCAGTCAGTAGCAATGCAAGTGCCTTCTTACCTGCCAGTCAGGTATAGACTAGAATTGTTTTGATGTAATTGTTTCTAATAGGTTCTTAAAATGGTGCCCACACATACTTCTAGACTGAGGATCAATCACCTAGGACTAACATATTCCGGTAGAATTGCAGAATAATGAATAAATGGGAGGGAATTAAAAGGTAGTGATCCCATAACAGGGTTCAAATGACGTTAAAGAGAGCAAAGTTGAAGCAGTTTGTAACCATTAGCTGAATCAGGAGGTAAGATTACAGTCTGGAGATCATTGTAATGATCAGTTACTCTTTCTACAGTGCATAGTGGTGAAATTTGCGATGTATTCCTGTGGCAATTATCAAAAAAATGAGTTACGAAACCTAATAATTTCTTACTGCTTGATAATTTACACCACCCTGCACTTACCTTAAGTTAGTTTCCCCTTCTGCTGGATTCAAAATTCTGTCTCTAAGACTGCAAGTCACATTAGAACAGTGTCATATTAAAGTGGCAATGCAATGTTCCTGAGTCAGCATGAAGACAACCAATCTGAAGGGGTGGGAGGGGGGGAATAGTGGAGGAAGTTCATTATCGAAACGTAGGAAAATTACAGTCTTTCATAATTATCGCAAGGAATACATTATGAAACACTGCAAACACTGGGGTTTAGTCCCACATCAGGACTTTGAATTCACCGCAGAACAGAGCTGGAGATGCAGTTTTTCCTTAGCACAGCAATATTTTCAGTGATTTTTTTGTTTTGAGAATTATTTATTAAACAAAATTCAGTTTACCACTCAGTGTTAGGAATGTACACTTATAATGGAAATCTTATTGACATTCATGCCAACAAAGTCTCTTAAGCTATTTTTATTGTAATATTGTCAGTGAAGTCGCTTAGCTCCCAACATAATAGCAATTAAAAATGGGAAGTCTAACTTTAAACTCTAACTTCACAACACTTGGAATCAGAACCAAAACAAACAGAATGCTTGTCTCTATAATATCTTTAAAGATATTCTTTGGTAACTTTTTTTTAAAAAATTCCATTCAAAGTCTCTGGGCCATTTTAAGGGGTCTCAGTGTGATCTACAGGTGGCATTTTCATACTTTGCCTACAAAGTATTGTCATTACGCTTCACAATAAATGTAATCACTTTGAAACATTTCAACAACGGGATACAGTGCTGTATGAAACTCAAGGATTATTATTTTATTTAATAGCCAGCCATTACTTCCAGGAATTTGGTCAACAAGTCCTTTCAACAACAACAACAACAAGATTTCATTTATAGAGCACCTTTCACGTCGGGAGGACGTCCCAAGGCGCTGGACAGTTGGGTTGGGACCCGAGCAGGGGGGGAAATGGTCAGGGTGAGGGGAGGGAAGGGAGGGAGCGAGGAGGGGGTAGAGAGTCGAGAGGGGAGCTGAAGGCTCGGTCAAAGAGAAAGGTCTTGAGACCGGCCTTGAAGGAGGAAAGGGAGGAAGCGGCGAAGGCACTGGGGGATAGAGTTCCAGAGCCTCGGGGCTGAGAGGCTCAAGGCCCGGCCACCGATGGTAGGGCGGTTGGGGCGGGGGATATGGAGCAGACCGGAGTCAGAGGAACGGAGGGTACGGGCAGGAAGGTAGGGGGATAGTAGGTCGGAGAGGTAGGAGGGAGCGAGGCCGTAAATGACCTTGTAGGTGAGGATGAGGACCTTGAATTCGATCCTGTGGGGGATGGGGAGCCAGTGGAGGCGAGCGAGGGTGGGAGTGATGTGGTCACGAAGCCTGGTGCGGGACAGTACACGAGCTGCAGAGTTCTGAATGACCTGCAGCTTGTGGAGGGAGGTGCCGGGAAGGCTGGGAGGAGAGAGTTCCCATAGTCCAGCCTTGAGGTGATAAAGGTGTGGACCAGAGTTTCAGCAGCGTGAGGGGTGAGGTAGTGCCGTAGTCTGGCGATATTCCGGAGTTGATGGAAAGCGGTGCCAGTCATGGCGTGGATATGAGGGAGAAAGGACAGCTCAGGGTCGAACAGAATATGTAGGTTCCAGACCGGCTTTGAGAGGTGGAGAGTGCAGCCTTGGATGCTGATGCTGTTAGCGCCTGAGGTGCGGAGATGCTGACGCGAGCCAATCAGGAGGGCCTCAGTTTTGCGCACGTTGAGCTGAAGAAAGTTGTCTCTCGTCCAGGACTCGATGTCAAACAGGCAAGCCCTACAGATGCCCTACTTGGGATGCCCTACAGATGTGAAAGGCGCGATACAAATGTAATTTGTTGTTGATGATTAAGTCGCCATGATTGCAATCAAGCTACAATCCTTTTTATTTCAGCTCTGAAGCTTTGCCTACTCTCTGAACCAAATTCTTAGAAAGCTTACTCCATCCTTAATTTAAACTGTAGAGAGCTACGACATACCATTAATGAGTGAAAATAGAGCCAGTGACCTTCCCCAGGCAAAGCACCCTGGTGCCATAGCATACAGCAAATGCAGCAAATACATATTACAAAGGATGTTTCAGTTCATTGATGTATTCAGCATTAACAATTAACATGAAAACTTTAAATAAAATCACATTAAATAATCAGATCTGTGACCACGATTTGCTACTCAATTAAAAATTAATTTTAAGCTGTTAGAAATTTTTGGTAGGTCAAACGATTGTTCCCTCATGTAAACAAATAAATTTAACAAATAACTTCAGTACATTCTGTTCATCATGTATGCATTCAGCAGGCCTGACAGTTATTACTGGTGACAACAAAATAAGAGGATGAGACTTTCCACTCCTGCATATGTCTTAATCTTTGAAGTTACCCCTGAAGTAGTACTGAACCGACTAGTGGTGCCTTTGATCTGTTGCTGTGCAGATTCCAGAATTTCAGTCCTAGTTTGGCGAACATTGGCTAAATTTCTGCTAAATTTCCAGAGCTCCACATCCAATCCCATGTTGAAAAATGTCAGCACCGGAATGACCAGAACCGGCCGACCTTCCACAATTCACTTTCCAAGTAACAACAGAACAATGAACAGGGCTACTGTGGGGGTAAAGTTACCTGTTGGTCAGACACACCTCCCAAACTCTGCAAGAATTATTTGGTTAGTGCTCATCACAAAAAATATATTTCTAATGATGGTTCATGTATGTAGGAAAGTCTGGTGCCATCACTAAATGTGCCCGGTGAGATCAAGCCATCTCCGCCTGCTGGATATACCTGCACGCATGCACACAAAGACCCTATGACATAAATAAATACACACAATATATATCCGTATATACATCCACAACATACAGATACATACACATACATAACTGTAACTCATGATATATACGTACACAACATATACACTAACACAAACAAACACAGGACAGGCACAAACCTATAACAACAACAACAAATTACAACTGTATAGCATCCTTCACATCAGAAAGACGTCCCTGGGCGCTGGATACCCATGACATGCATGCAACAAACTAATACACACCCACACAATATGCTAGCGCAAACCATTTGTTGTTTCTATTTTTATACTCCATTGTCTTGGAACAATAAGATGATTCACAGCTCAGTCGAAGTGAGTCATCTTTCAGCATACATTTCAACTGAAAATAGTGTACTTTGGAACTGAAACAAGTTTTAATAAAAGGTGTGTGTAGTCCAAGAGCAGAATTAGTGTTCTGCTAATGTTAACACTGAACCAATCTTGTTCTGCTCTCGCCAGCACCTTCTAAGCTGTGGCTCCGACTATCATCTCTAATTCTGTGTAAAAGCTGTTGTACAAGAATGCCAAAACAGAAGAACATAAGAAATGCTAGACGAAAAAAGACAAAGGTCCACCTTGTCCGCCTTCCACCTTCCTGGCGGTCGTATGCACATGTATCCCAAACTATCTGTGTGCTATATCCTACAATGTTATTTCCTAAAAGTAAACAATCTAATTTGTGTTTGAAAGAATCAACATTTCCTGCTTCAACCGTCTCCCTAGGGAGCCTGTTCCATAGGTTTACTATTCGTTCACTGAAACAGTGTTTGCATAGATTTGTTCTGAATTTATCCCCCTTCAATCGTAGGCCATGTCCTCTGGTTCTACTATTCTGAACAAGTTGAAACAGCCTGTCATGATCTATATTGTTTCGCCTCTTTCAAATCTTAAAGATAGCAATCATGTCGCCTCTCAATCTTCTCTTTTCCAGCGTGAACATGCCCAATTTACTTAGTTGCTCCTCATAGTCCAGTCCTTCCATTCCCTCAATCATTTTGGTTACCCTACTCTGTATCTTCTCGATTTCTCCAATATCCTTTTTGTACTGCGCCGCCCAGAACTGTACACAGTACTCTAAGTATGGTCTCACCAATAATTTATATGTAACAGTAACAGATATACGAATATGTAACAGATACTTGAAGTCTACAGAAATGTAAACCCTGTGTAACTTCACAATCTAAAATTATTTTTTTCACAAATTTTCTCTTCCAATTTTCTCTCTCCCTCCCCTCTTTCTCTTGAAGGCGCTTGATTCCCTCCTGTTGCGAAGGAGGTTCACAGGTGGCCCTTCAATATTTCACTGAAGTGACCATTATTTAAATGAGATTTGACAACAAGTGTAAGTAATCTTCAATCACAGGGGGCATTGCAAACCAAATCTTATACTATTATCACCCAGTTTACTTTCCAGCTCCGGATAGTGATCAGAGGAGGAACAGCTGGCCGATTTAACCCTCCCTAGCCCAGAGGAACTGAGCCCAACTGTAGTCCCCCAACAGCTGTCCGGCTCATAACACCCAATTCAATCAGACAGGGATATGAGCCTGCAACCGTGATGAGTCAGTCTGTATGACAGCGCATTTATGAGCTTTATCAAAGCACGCAATTTATATTCCTCCAAAAATGCATGCCAATATTGTAATTACCCGTAAGCAAGCAACTCAGACCTTATTAACAATTCAGTGCTAAATTGTGGTGCGTGAAAGCCCTTTGTAGTTTGCCTAGTTACTGGGTAACTGTATGATTGATATAAAAGTGCAGTTACTGTATACATGAATGAGCAAGTGTATAATCTCAGTGCAGCTCTAGAGAATTGTGATCGATGGAGTTCCTGATAGTGAGCAGTAGCTCTTAAACGTTGTATGAGAGAATAATAATAACAATAATAATTGTTCAAATTATTCTCAAATTACCAACCCATCTCCAACCTCCCTTTCCTTTCAAGGTCCTGGAACAAGTCGTTGCTTCCCAGCTTTGTTACTTTCTCTCCCACCACTCCCTTCACAAATCCCTCCAATCGGTTTCCATGCCGCACACAGCACAGAAATAGCCCTGGACAAAGTTACAAATGACATTTTGTCCATCTGCGACCAGGGCTCCCTCTGCCTCCTCGTCCTCCTTGACCTCTGCACTGCCTTCGATACCACTGACCACTCTATCCTTCTCCACTGCCTCTCCTGTTACCTCAACTTTCATGTTCTGTCCTTGAATAGTTCCGATCCTACCTCTCACACCATCTCCACTTCATCTCCTCTAGCCCCGCACTGTCTCATGCAACATTCCTCAGGCTCTGTACTTGGTCCCCTCCTCTTCATTATCTATATGCTCCCTCTTAGTGACATCATCCGCAGACACGGGGTCAACTTCCATATGTATGCGATGACATCCAACTCCTTCTCTCTGCCTACACCCTCCTCTCCAGGATCACTGCTGTCCTGACAGAATGTCTGTCCGACATCAAGTCCTGGATGAGAGCTAACTTTCTTCAGTTGAACATCAACAAGACCGAGCCTTCAGCCACTCTGCCCCCACCCTCTGGAACTCCATCCTGCAGTCCCTTGACCTTGTCCCTCCCCCTGCCTCCTTCAAGACCCTTCTCAAGATACTCCTCTTCGACCGTGCCTTCGTTCACCCTCCTTCCCACCCTGCCCTGCACCCTCCCCGATCCCAACCCTCAGCTCAGGTCTGAAACACTTATTGTCCAGTACCTTGGGAAGTCCTCCCGATGTGAAAGGCGCTATATGAATGTAATTTTGTTGTTGTTGTAATTCTTACATTTGACATAGCGTCTTTTCATGTCCTCAAGACATCTCAAAGCACTTCACACAATGCCAGCCAGTTCCCATGTTACAAAATGGCATTGCATATGCACAGTTGATCATTGTGGTGTGTTAGCTTGCCTTGGCTGTCCACAGGCTCAGTGAATGGGGTGCAACCTTAACAATGTTTTAACCATAAATAAACCTATAAAGAGCGATATAACCGGGCTGAACTGAACAACAACTTGTGTTTATATGAGCACCTTCACTCGGGATAGCATCTTGGAGCGCTGCAGAATAGCAGAGTTGGACACTGAGTGAGGCAGAGGGGTAAGGTGATCATGTGTGCGGTCAAAGAGGATCTTGCAACTTCAATTTAGTAACTCAAATGTACTGGAGGATGACCTTTGACGCTCTCCGCAACAACAAAGTGGTCTCAATGGTCATGCATGGGAAGGTAAGCCCGAGTGCTGCCTCTTTGATTGCCAGCTTTGACTGGCAGTTAGCAACACAGTTGATGTATTCAGTAAACCCATTTGTCCCATCAACACCAGTCAAGTACTTTGATTCCTGAGCCAGAAGTCAAATGCATAATTCAGCTTCACAGACATTGTCACCGAGAAAGTGTTGGGAAGGTTGAAGGGATCCACATATCCGTGAGCAAATCCGATTACAACTGGAATTGATAGGTTATGAATTACTCATTTAACTTCTTGTGATACCTTTTCCTCCTTCCCAGTTTGTGAATAGCCCGTTCTGGATGTTCAGTGTCAGTGCAAGTGTACAAGGAAGGTTTTTGATCACAACAGTAAGCTGAAACCACGGCACTGACTGCATAGAGGTTTTCAGATCTCCATGTTTAATACAAATGTTGAGCAGGCAAAAATTGTAGCTCTCATCACATCACTCATTCCAAATATGTCATTGCATATTTGGAAGAGGGAAGAAATTCAACATTTGGCCTGGGGAGAGGGAGAGAGAGTCAAACCCCACCTTCCCCGTAACTGTTTTCGGCCGCACCTTTGGTTGGTGTGATAATCATCACCAATATCAATATCACATTTTGACCATTTACATTTCAAAAACAAACTTGTGAGCCACCGCAGGCAGTTAAAGACAAAGAAGGAAAGTCAGCATTTTGAATCAAAAGTTCACTTATACTAAAAGAACAAAGTATAAATAAAATATAGATGGGGAAAAATGCCATCAGTTTTCCACTGAAATTCATTTAGGATTGGCGTTATAACTTTAAGAGCATTTTGATGATTTAGGAGTGTTCCATGGTAACTTGACACAATAACAACTGGATTTATACAGTGATCTTCACACAGAGTAACGTATTAAAAGTAAATCACAGAGATGGTGCCAGATACCAAGCAGGAAGAATGGTGGAGGATAGTGGAGAGATGTAACCACAGGCACGGTGGAAGAGGTAAATTTTTTGAGGAAGCTTTTAACGACAGATAACGAGGGGGCAGGTGAAGGCAGAGAGGGAGAGAGAGTAAAGACATAGTGGTTGAATACTGAGCAGACAACGAACATGCAACAGGCCCAGGTTTGCCGAGTGGAAGGGTAAGCACATGTGTGAGGCTGGAGACAACAATAACAAAATTACATTTGTATAGCGCCTTTCACGTCGGGAGGACATCCCAAAGCGCTGGACAGACAGGGTTACGGACCCGAGCTGAGGGTCAGGATGGGGGAGGGGGGAGGGAAGCAGGGAGATCGAAAGCATGGTCGAAGAGGAGGGTTTTGAAGGTGGCGAGGGAGGGGGCGAGACGAGGGACTGCTGGATGGAGTTCCAGAGGGTGGGGGCAGAGTGGCGGATGGCCCGCCCATTAATAGTGGGGGGAGCAAGGCATAGGACGTGAAGCAGGCCGGAGACAGCTGAGCGGAGGGAGTGAGCAGGGTGTTAGGGGGTTAGAAGGTCGGAGAGGTAGGGAGGAGCAAAACTGTGGAGGGCTTTGAAGGTGAGGCCCAGGATCTTGAACTGTATCCTCTGTGTGATGGGAAGCCAGTGGAGTCGAGTGACGATGGGGGTGATAGGGTCACAGAGCCTGGTGCAGGAGACAACACGGGCTGCAGAGTTCTGGATGATCTGCAACCTGTGGAGGGAGGAGTTGGGGAGGCCGACAAGCAGCGAGTTTGCATAGTTGAGCCTCGATGTAATGAAGACATGTGTGAGGGTTTCAGCAGCCTGCGGTGTGAGACAGTGTCGGAGCCGGGCGACGTTGCGGAGGTGGGGGAAGGCAGAGCAGGTCTTGGCGCAGATGTGGGTAGAAAGGATAGTTTCAATCACAGAGGCAATCACAGAGGGAGGGGCAACAATGTGTAGGGATTTGTAAGTGAGAATGGGGATCCTAAAGTTAATCCGCGGGCAGATAGGAAGACAGTCAGGGATAGCAAGGTGTGGGGTGGAAATGGTGGGGTAATGGGCAAATGAAGCTTCGTGCAGGAAAGGATACGAGCAGCCAGATTTTGGAATCAGCTGAGGCTTGTGAGTGGTAGCGCTAGGGATGCTGGCAAGGAGGGCTGAAGGGAATTAAGGCTCATCCAGGGGCTTGATGTCTGACATGCAAGCAGTCAGAACATCAGTGAAACTGGAATCAATAATGGAAGCAGAGAGGTAGTTTTGGGTGTCAAGCTAGTACAGCGCACCGTTGAGTCTTAGGACAGAGTATAGAGCCAAGAATCTCGTCAGAATCACATCATTATTTGTATAGTGCCTTTCATGTCGGGAGGACGTCCCAAGGCGCTGGACAGTCAGTGTTTCAGATCCATTCTTTCTTTTTGAAAGAAAGGACGGTCGAAGAGGAGGATCCTATCCTATTAAAACTTGTAAGAAGCTCTATACATGGTCAGTTCATGCAGAGCGATTCTGAAAATAATATTGATAATACATTAATAAAGCCACTTTAGCATCAGGAATGGCTATAGTACTGCAAAACCCTTAACTACTAAAATAAATATTAAATACGTCGAAATACAGCGTGAACTTCACTTTCCTGTCAATCCCCTATCCATCTGGGTCCTACTTTAGCTTTGTAATTATCATTTTACTTTTGCCCTACCTAATGTATCTGATCTCTCTCTCCTATCTTTTTGAAACTTGTAAAAATTATGTTTGAACTTTTCTAAATGACACCCCACAAGATGTAGCTTGATCTTATCGGATGTGAATGCCACCCCACTTTGGAAACAAAATTTATGATGGTGAATAATAGGAACTATGTAACTCATCTTCCACTATGAAACCTTAAAAAACCCATGACACTATTCAAAAAGAGAAAGATGGTACTCCCAGGGTTCTTCATGGCCAGGCTCTTTGTGAGAGATTGCTGTGTCCAAATTGATGGCCACATTTGGCTACAGATAGAGTCACCAATTTAATAGTAATTATTGTAAAGGGCTTTGAGTTGTTTCAACGTTATCGGCACTATATCAAATGTAAGAATTATTTTTATTTCAATGTACATCCAACTGACATCCTGAATCAGTAATGACAATTTAGTTGAATTGTGGTCATTGGAATTAACTTTGGTTTCTTACTACTGGCAGGATTGCAGTTGCGATCAGAGTATGAACTAGCCCAAAATATTGTATGCTGTGAACACGTTTGAATCTTTTTGGTGGTGAGAGTGACTCCTTGCTTCACCGCCACTGCAGACATTACAGTCACCTGCTCACATTCCAGTCCTACAACCTCATTTCCTGAACAACCAACTCGGAGCTATAAAATTGTAATTGTTTCCTCAGGCTCTAAATTGGACTCTGATTACCTTATGAGATTGCCATTCCAAATCTCATCCACGCACAGTGTGGGTAAGCCAACAAACTGAAGTCATTTATTCTAATGAAATATTTTCTAACATGGGGGGTGGGGGTTCTCTGAGGAATCTCTTTGCTGATTACTAAAAACATAACAAAAAGCATTTACAACAATAAACAATGATAATCCTTGCACTTGGTATAGCATCCTTTACATCAGAATGACATCGCAATGCACATTACCGGATATATTTTTTGTTAGCCAGGTTTCTGACACATGGAAACACGTCACCATGCTTAAGAGTATCCAAATCAAACAAAGTTCCATGTAAGTCACTAACACTTGGCAATTCCCATGTTTTGCATATTGGATCCCCAGAGGAACAACAACAACACAATTACATTTGTCTACACATCCTGCTTACCTAATACCCAACGAGTATTAGAGGCAATTGGCCAGAGACAAGGCTTGGGAACTCTGAATGTGCTTTAGAGGCAACTGCTGGAGTCCAGCCAGCTAAACCCACACAGCTAGCCATTGAAAGCACAATCTGGTAAGCTTCCCATTGCTTGTCCAGCTAGGACCAACCTAACCTTTAGGGATTTGATTTGCAGTGTTAGGATATACTGTAAAGTGCAGTGACTGTATTTTTTATTAGACAAACAGAGCAGCCAATTTTCACACACCAATGACCCACAAACAGTAATGAAGTGGACGACCAGTTTAATTTGGGGGATTGTTGGCCAGAGAGGCGGAAGAAACTCCCTTTGCTTTACGAATAATGCCACGATATCTTTAATGTCAACTTGAATAGTGATAAAGGACCTCAGTTTAATATCTCATCTAGGGATGGCACCTCCAACAAGGCACCCCCCCACCCACCACAGTCCTGGAGTGTCACTAGTTCAACGTTCCAATAAAGGGCTTGTATCCAAATCTTTCTGACTTAGAGGCAAGAGTGCTACTGAGCCTGCTTGACACACATTTGTTATAGACCATATTCTGTTCTTCCCACAGATTGCTTTATACTGTAGCTTCGTATCTTTCATGTGGACTGATTTTCACAATAATAAATATATTAAAGTGAACTGCTTGTTCCCAACTGATGTTGAAGAGATGATAATAAAATAGATTGAAACAAATGGTTCCTGACTCAGCCTTGGTATTAAGAGCATCATTGTTGGTGCGTCATTAAGTACAACATCTGTTGTAAGGTACACACCTACATATATGCACAAGAGTGATAAATGTTTGGAACAATTTATCAAGTGGGGTAGCAACAGCAAAACATTAGGGGCATTCAGAAAAAAAGTGTATTCTATGTTAGGTAGGATATGTTGCAAAAGTGAAGGGCTTCACTGGGCAAAATGACCTTTTCCCAACCTTGACTTTGCTATGTCCTTAGGCAATAAACTCTGAGACCTTTTTGAAATGAAATCTTGTTTCCCACAACAGAGGTGAACTATTTCAGGAGATTCAGTCTATCAGGAACAAGCAAGCTAGGATGTACATGATTTGCATACATTAAATTATGCACAACCAAAATAGAAAGATCAGCATTTATAAAGCAAAGACAATGGCTTAGGCAAGAGAGACAAAAAAAGTAAGGAAAGGAAAGCAAAAAATATTGCAAAAACTTACATCTATGAAAAGTAGCTTCAGAAAATGAAAGTAAATATTTTAAAAGTACAAGTTGGCCAGAAACAGAGTAAGTAAAGCATTGAGTTTTACTAGAAATTAACATTTTTAAAAATAAATTTAAATAATAAGGCCTGCGTTGTTTCTCACTCCGCTTATCTCCTTCCTTAATTTCCTCTTGGGTTCAGTTCCAGGATCGACAACCGCTCTACATTAGGTCAGAGACAGCTCAAGAGGCAGCATGGTGTACACGAAGTTCTCTGCACAAGACCTACTTAACATGGCAAGAATTTTCTGGCAGAAAATCATCACTTTGCCCCCATTTTACCGGATGAGCGCACTTTCAACCTCACAGTGTATGTCAGCAAACTATTCAACTGCTATGAGGCAGCACAGCACAGCTGAGCCCAAACCTATCCTCATCCAACACTCATACAGGCACAATCCAGTTGGAGAGCCATTAGGAGTGGGAATCCTGGTTAATTTTTCCTTTATCCTTAACCTAAGGTGCTAAAGCCAACTGTATCATCCTAATTGCTATTCCAATTGAGATAAGTCAACTCAGCACAGATAGGGATTTGAACCTGTAATGGTTATGAATGGCAAAAAGCACCTCCTCAACCAGCTTTCCTCTCAGTGTCAAATTACAAAGTGAAACATCAGCTTCAGCTGCTACACTGAGGCACTATTCGGCACCAATGTTAGAAGCCTTAAATGATCCTTACATTTAATAAAGCACCTTTCAGGTTGGGACAATGTTTCAAAGCATTTACGGGATTTACTGTAAAGTGTGGTAACTGTTTTTCAGGCAACTGAATAAACCAGCAAATGTAACAACCAACAACAGGTTCTACACACTCACAGTGACAATAAACCATTTGCTGATGGAATACCAACTAGTTAGGTAATATGCAACAATGTACTTTGTACCAATGGAGTCAAACAATGTAAACAGACAAAGAAGACCTGTGGATGCAGGAACAGCAATAAAGTACACATGTTACAATGTACCTACAGTATTATGAATATAGTTATTTGCTATCATGTTGTTATGTTGCATACATAAATTAGATTTTCAAACTATCAAATCTGCTGTATATTTCACTCATAATATTCCCATCATTAAATATTTTAGAAATGGCAATGCAACTAAGAACAGATTTGGTTAAAACCTCACATCCGGTCCATTGCTAAGATCACCGTTTTCCATCTTTGGAACATTGCCCGCTTATGCCCTTATCTCACCCACAGCTGCTGAAATAGCCATTCATACCTTCATCACTTCGATGGAGAGATCTTTCTGTGATGACAATCATGAAAATCCTGTCATTTACACAGATGACAGGCTTGCATATAGACACTTTTCTAGATCTACAGACAATGAGGCCTCCACAGTTCTAGTGCTTTAAATATGATGACAACCATTCATTACTACAGTGTTTTATAAATGGACAATGCAACTTGCTGGAACTGTAGTGGGGTGTTGGTGGGAGCCCTAAAACTTGAGTCAGGAGGTCACTGATCACTATTTGGTGACAAAACACATCTCAACAGTGATTCTCTCACATTGTTGAATAATCCACCAGAACTCATTAGCTAGCTCACACAAGTTGGATGTCCACTTGGGCGAGGAATCAGAGGGTGTTTGGAACCGGGAACCAATACCTTAACGTAAATCACTGCCTTTTGGAGAGAAGAGAAAATTGGCAGGGAAAATATAGCACTTCTGTATCATCCAGAACCACTTCACAACCTTAACAGCATTTTAGCTCCTGTCTAAAATAAAAAAATACACCCAGCTTTTATTATTTTAGTTACTTGCTTAATTTATGAAACTCGACAGAATACATGATGAGGAGTGTGAGATATAATGTGTCTATCACTTGTTACTGCTCGCAACGCAGGTACAAGACTCTGAGTCTGTCCTGGCCAGTACCTCAGCTATTTACACTTGCTCCTGGCAGAAATTGTGTGTTTCATGGGTGAAAATTTGGGACTGGATAGTTTTATAAATAAATGAAAACATGTAAATGAATATCCTTGACTGCAGGATAAACAAAGCTGTCTGTGTTTTGAGAACAAGATAAAAAAAATTTTTTAAGTTCAAATAAATGTTGGCTTTAAACCCACTTTATGCAAAATTAAGAAGCAGGTGGTGATTACAGACAGAGGCGCAGGGGAGGGGGGTAACTTCTACTCATTGCTTAAGGGGCTGTAATTTCATCTCCCACTCAAAACAAAATACTGGGAGGAAGGAAAATAAGTCTAAACAACTTCTGGCTTTTCCTGCTTCTTCAACAGTGATCTGCTCACGACACTGTTTGGAGAAAACTGGCACAAAGGAGTTACTATTTCTGACTGTGTGAAGGAGTTGAATTAATGCGCACAATTAAAATAAGATGCTTCAGGTACTCTGGGTTAAGAACTATTTTTAAACTAATACCTGCTTTTCATAAATAGTTTATGGAGAAGAGGAAGCAGACTTCACTGAGTGTTTGGAAGACACAAACTGAAAGTTGTTTGGATCTGGAATGCATTGCCTGAAAGGGTAGTGGAAGACGATTCGATAACAGCTTTCAAGAGAGAAGTAAATAGATATTTGAGGAGGACAAATTTGCAGGGCTATGGGGAGAGAGTGGGGGAGTGGGATTAATTTGGATAGCTCTTTCAAATAGCCGGCATTGACACGATGGGCCGAATGGCCTCCTCCTGTGCTGTATAATTCTATGATTCTAAGTTCTTCAAACTATATGGTCTTTTTCCTCTGAGTGGATATGAGTCACAGCATCCAACTGAACAACTACTGTACTACATGGACAGGAAAGAGGCTAGTTTTATTTGAACTTTATCTGAGTCAGTGTTGCCAGATGAATGGACCACTCACTAAATTGAAAAACAACTCCCGACATGAATCATCAATATAGAAGCACAAGCAAGAAACAATGACCAGCATGTGAGTAATCCAATCATGAGCATGAATGCATTCAAATTGCACACCAAAAGGTAACCCCAGTGAACCAGTGGGAGGGATGAGAAAGGTTTATTCTATTTGAATAAGGGCGGGAATGTGCTTCAGTTTATCCTGTGATGCCAGCCAGGGAGAATGCACTTGAAAATGTAACATTTTGTGCAGTGTTAACTAAGCAATGAGAAACTACAGTGAAATACAAAGAATTTGTAAATTGCAATTGATTTTTCATTCTGCCTATTTTGTACTATGCCCACTGAATATTAGTGTTGGAGGACAGAACATTCTACTCCTTGCACCATTTAAAATCCATTATTTATTAGTTAAAATTGTATTACAATTATTTATAAGTACGAAGGAATAAATTTGCTAACTTTAGCAAATGGAAGAGAATAGTATTCAGCCCACAACAATGAATTTACAACATAAAGTGCATTGAGCAGAATAGTCCCCACTACGTTTAAGCCGTATAGCCTGAGGCTATCATCAATGTGGAACTTCAACAGAACCTAGCGTTGAGAACTCTATAGAAAGCATTGCCAATGAGTGTCATATGGCTTTAGAAAATACTTCTTGATTTTAACTTCCAATATACATACAGTTGGACCTAAAATATGTGACTGCAACCCATTTCGAGATGTTTTGATGTGCTGTTTGTCCCTTTACTTCCACACTGCAATTCAAATGTAATCTTTCAAAGAAACATACACTTAACACAACACTTGGGCCAGATTATAATTATTGCTCAAAATGAGGAACAAAAGTTACTTTTGCCACAACAGATGGAAATTTAGGCCTTATTACAAAGGCAGGTGCTGTTTCTAATTTTTCCACCAATTAAGATTTCCAGTATAAAGATTTTGTACTTGTGAGCAATGTTCATCAATTAGAACTACAGAACCACAAATGTTGCAAATGTTTCCCTGTCGTCAGGAGAAATTTAATTATTTTTAAACACTCTTGCACCAGCAGCTCCAACAATAATAATCCTTGCATTTGATAAGAACACATTATCACGTCTTCGAGACGTCTCAAAGTGCTTCACCAAATACACTGTAAAGTGAATTGACTGCATATTTTGTGGGCAAAATGCGGCAGCCAATTGTGCACAGCAGTGTCCCACAAACAGTCGTGGATTGAAGTGACCAATTTATTATTTTTTTTTGAAGGAATTATTACCCCCAGAAAAGCGATCCGCCAATTGGCTAACAACCAGGTTCCTACTTACTGCTTGGTAAACAGTGTAGCAAAATTCACCAATGTTTCTTTCTTGTCTTTCAGAAGTTAATTTCTTACTGCGCTTTGAGCTCCACATTGGTGTAAGGAAGGGAGGAGGGAAGAAGGAATGCGGTAGTACTACTGACAATATCTATATAGAAAATAATAGATACCTGGAGTGATTACTAGGCAGTAATCCCATCAAGAGAAGGGTGGAGGGGGTTCAGATGACAGCGTGATTCACAGAGAGTAAAGTACAAGCAGTTTATAACAGGCATCTGAACCCAGAGATGAAATTACAGACTTGAAGTCACCCTTGTGCATCTTTTTTTTCTTTTAATAATACATGCCGAATTGCAGGGTGGTTTTCTGGGAATGTTTGCACCAACATCAGATGTCTTAAGAGATAGGAACCACCAATGATATATACACATTACACATTACTGACATATAATTGTAATAATAATCCTTGAGTTTGATACATTGCTTTTCACATCAAGAGGACGTCTCAAAGTGCTTGACAGGATTTACCATGAAGTCCAGCGACTATGTGTTTTGCAGGCAAATATTGATATCCAGGCTGCTGACAAATTCACAATGACAATCAATGTCAATTTTTCAACTGATAATCGATAGCTGCTCACCCAGAAATAAAAGTCACATAGATTACATTTTTATAGTAGTTTATCATGTTGAAACATCAAAAAAGTGTTTCAGAGATAATTATTGTCAAATGTAGCGACTGTTCTTGTAGGCAACCATCTATCCGAACAAAGTCTAACAAAGAGGTAAGTGATTAATTAATTAATCTGAAAAATTGCTGGTCAGAGACATACAAGATTTCATATCACTCATGCAATGCAATGAGAAAAGGTATAGTGCATTGTCAAAGGTATTTCCGCTCTGAGACGCTACCTTGCATGGAGGGCGCTATTTAAGCACAACTTGTTGTTGTTGTATGAATGGCACAACTTTCTGGCCTAACTGCTTACAAATACATATTGTTTTACAAAGAGGGATATAAAAATGTGCCCTATAAAAGTTATTGTTGCATCTTAGGCCACAACTGCATTAAAAGTAACTTGAAGAAGTACTTGAGGAAGAATAATATTAAGTGGGAAAGAGCAGGGAAAAGAGATTTAAGTAAATAGATCTAGTGGAAAAGTTAATACCAGCAAACGCCTAATGAGTCAAATGGTCTCATTCTGTGCTATAATCTTTCAAGGATATTATGAATCAAATTTCAGGTCCTCAGTTATATCCTGGTTATGTGCTGAGAAATGATACTACTTTTTAAAGGAAGAATTAATAGAAACAATTTTTTTTAGAATGCTACCATTTTTGATGCATTTGTTGCGTCAGCCTGGCTCAGTTGGTAGTGCTCTCTCCTTGGAGTCTCCTTCAGTTCAGTCCCACTTCAGGACCTGAAATTCATAGTCTAAGATGACTTCAATGCAGTGTGGGGCTGCTACAATGTTGGAGGTGCCATCCTTCGGATGAAACATTAAACCAAGGCCCTGTGTGCCTGTTCAGGTGGACAGTTAAGATCCCATGGCACTATGCAAAAAAGAGAAGGGAGTTTGTCCCAGTGTCCTGGCCAACAATCACCCAAATAAAATTGGTCACTCACATCATAGCTATTTCAAATTCTCGAATTCAAGATCCTCACCCTCACCTACAAGGCCATTCACGGCCTTGCTCCCTCCTACCTCTCCAACCTACTATCCCCCTACCTACCCGCCCGTACCCTCCGTTCCTCTGGCTCCGGTCTGCTCCACATCCCCCGCCCCAACCGCCCTACTATCGGTGGTCGGGCCTTCAGCCTCTCAGCCCCGAGGCTCTGGAACTCCATCCCCCAGTGCCTTCGCCGCTTCCTCCCTTTCCTCCTTCAAGGCCGGTCTCAAGACCTTTCTCTTTGACCGTGCCTTCAGCTCTCTTCTCGACTCTCTACCCCCTCCTCGCTCCTCCCTTCCCTCCCCTCACCCTGACCATTTCCCCCCTGCTCGGGTCCTGACCCAACTGTACAGCGCCTTGGGACGTCCTCCCGACGTGAAAGGCGCTCAATAAATGGAATCTTGTTGTTGTTGTATTTGTGGGATATTGCTGTGTGCAAATCAGCTGCCAGGTTTGCCCACAAAACAACTGCATTTTACAATACATCCTGTGAAGCACTTTGAGACATTCTCTAACGTGAAAAGTGCTAAGGATTATTATAGTTTCAATCTCGTTTGCCCTTTTCATTTCCATTAACTGGATAGGGTTTAACCAATATGCATTTCTTGTATACCAGCAAGAAAATGCAAATAACAAACACAACTGTTATGATATTAAACCCCATCAATAAATATTATATGCATATGTAAAATATATGTATTGTATAATTACTCTTAGAACTCCAAATCAGCCTAAGCACACTTGAAACTAGCAAACAAATAAAACACTAATTTATTTTCATCAAGATTTTGTTCTCAAAAGTAGCTCATGGTATAAAAAGCTCAAACAACTTGAAATGTACCAATCAAGTCATTGAGCCAACCACTAACCTGTGCCAGTAGCACTGATGAGATGTTAATCATTGTGTATTTTCAATACAAATATATGTATATATCATATATAAATCGTGAGACTGTCTAATGAAAAAGATATAGGATTGGAATACTATGCTCAAACCACTCAAACTGATTGGCATCAGTTAGGACAGTCTTCTGGCTATACCACAGAACTCTAATTCCTAAAATGAGTTTGATACAAATGTTACTTAGTTCCATTTCCAAAAGCATACAAGCTGATCTGAATATGAATTTGTCAAATTCACTTTCAATTTTTTTCAATCACAGTACATTGTAGGTTATTCTAATTGCACTTCATGCCATGAATTCATGGATGAGAACTCAGCCTTGACTGCTCTGTTCAGTAAGTTTACTGGATTTGATATAATCCTAAAATATATTTCGCTTTTAAGTTTGAATTTCATTTTTAATTCATGTTATTTAATATTAAAATTCAGGGACAAATTTGCTATTTTTACCAAACAATGCAGAAATAGCGCCGCATCATCAAATTCACTGCCTGGAGGACATAGCACCAAATAACACCTTTAGAAACCAGACATTTTTGGATGCACCTTCATAGCCTGATCTTCAAATCCAAGATAGTATTTACATGAAAGCATAGATGATGCATTTCCTTACACTGCTATCTTCTTATTTTTAAATAACATGTCAACTGCAAAATAAAACAAAATCAGAACATGGTCTCAGACAACAATAACAAAAAGCTTTGACAACAAAATGGAGTTAAGAAATGGTAGAAGTGTTCAATTTCAAGGGATTTTTTTCCTTTTAATGTTGCAATGCAACATTTTCATTCTAGATTGTATTGCATTTACCTGGGTACAAAACTTGATCATATTGTTGTCATTCGACCTTATACTGGAAGTGAGCACGAGGTGCCTTCAGTACAGTGGATACTATGCACCTACTATATAAACTGTCAATGTCATTCTATAACCCAAACACTAAAGCAGATTCACCAGTAGGTAACTAATACTTCATATTCTCTTTGCATTCTTTGAATCCGCAGACTAAATAATTAAAGACACTGAACCCAGCAACTTAATTTTACAAGAAAACATTACAGGAGCCAGTTAATTCTCTCCTTTCACAGGAAGCGGCAATGATTATTTGAACATTACAGCAACCATACATGTATCAAGAGCTGAAATAGCCAGTTGGAAGGAAATAGTATTTGGAAAATAGGGTTTGTTTGAGGGGAGGAGAATAATTGATGCAATCCCACAGAATAGATGCCAGTTATTTTAACAGGCCTAGTTGTAGCAGAGGCTGCTTCGCTTTATGTCTCTGCGAGACACAAGCTTCCAAAACGTTACCAAAATTACTTGATAAGAGAGTGAGTGACTTCTGATACCCCACAGTACTTTAGCTCATTTCTCTCTTACACTTACACACGCGCGCACACAAGAGACGTGTATTGATTGCCCCTCTGCTGCTGTCCAAGTTCTCTCTAATCTGTGGTATCAGTTATGGTCCAGAGCTGCTCTCTCTCTGGGCTGGTTGGACGAGGCTGCCTTTTGCTGTGACTCAGTCTGGGGCCGAGGCTCGGGAGTGACTCCTGCTCTCAGAGTGGCTCAGAGTGTGGTTCTACCTGTGGCTCTGGCTGTAGCTCTGGCTCTGGCTGTAGCTCTGGCTGTAGCTCTGGCTCTGGCTGTAGCTCTGGCTCTGGCTGTAGCTCTGGCTCTGGCTGTAGCTCTGGCTGTAGCTCTGGCTCTGGCTGTAGCTCTGGCTCTGGCTCTGGCTGTAGCTGTGGCTCTGGCTGTAGCTCTGGCTGTAGCTCTGGCTCTGGCTGTAGCTGTGGCTCTGGCTGTAGCTGTGGCTCTGGCTGTAGCTCTGGCTCTGGCTCTGGCTGTAGCTGTAGCTGTAGCTCTGGCTCTGGCTGTAGCTCTGGCTGTGGCTCTGGCTGTTTGATGACAGCCTGGTTGACAGTCGAGTTCTAGCAGTGCCTGCCCTGTCTGCCCTGCCTGTGCTGCCTGCCCTGCTTGCCCTGCCTGCCCTGCCTGTGCTGCCTGCCCTGCCTGTGCTGCTGCCCACCCTGCCCTGCCCGCCCTGCCCTGCCTGCCCGCCCTGCCTGTGTTGCCTGCCTGCCCTGCCTGCTCTGCCTGTGTTGCCTCCCTGCCCTGCCTGCCTCCCCTGCCCTGCCTGCCCTCCCTGCCCTGCCCTGCCTCCCCTGCCCTGCCTGCCTCCCCTGCCTCCCCTGCCTGCCTCCCCTGCCTGCCTCCCCTGCCCTGCCTGCTTCCCCTGCCTGCCCTCCCCTGCCTGCCTCCCCTGCCCTGCCTGCCCTCCCCTGCCTGCCTGCCCTGCCTGCCAGGCTCTCCAGTGCTGGCGCTGTCCGCCGCTGTGTGGTCCTGAATCATGTCACCGAGGCCGCTGTGAGGCACCAGCAGCCGCTGGGCTTCAGCTCGGTGTTGGGGCCGAGCTGTGCACACACACACAGGCGGGGAGACCCACTGCGGGGCTGGGGCTGGGGGGCTGGGGCTGGGGGGCTGCGGGGCTGGGGCTGGGGGGCTGGGGCTGGGGGGGCTGGGGGGCTGCGGGGCTGCGGGGCTGGGGGGCTGGGGGCTGCGGGGCTGGGGCTGGGGCTGGGGGCTGCGGGGCTGCGGGGCTGGGGGCTGCGGGGCTGGGGCTGGGGGGCTGCGGGGCTGGGGGCTGGGGGGCTGCGGGGCTGGGGGCTGGGGGGCTGGGGGGCTGGGGGGCTGGGGGCTGGGGGGGCTGGGGGGCTGGGGGCTGGGGGGCTGGGGCTGGGGGGCTGGGGGGCTGGGGGCTGGGGCTGGGGCTGGGGGGCTGGGGGGCTGGGGCTGGGGGGCTGGGGGCTGGGGGCTGGGGGGCTGGGGCTGGGGGGCTGGGGGGCTGGGGGGGGCTGGGGGGCTGGGGCTGGGGGCTGGGGGGCTGGGGCTGGGGGGCTGGGGGCTGGGGGGCTGGGGGCTGGGGGGCTGGGGGCTGGGGGGCTGGGGGCTGGGGGGCTGGGGCTGGGGGGCTGGGGGGCTGGGGCTGGGGGGCTGGGGGGCTGGGGGCTGGGGGGCTGGGGCTGGGGCTGGGGCTGGGGGGCTGGGGCTGGGGGGCTGGGGGGCTGGGGCTGGGGGCTGGGCTGGGGGCTGGGGCTGGGGCTGGGGGCTGGGGCTGGGGCTGGGGGGCTGGGGGGCTGGGGCTGGGGGCTGGGGCTGGGGGGGCTGGGGCTGGGGGCTGGGGGCTGGGGGCTGGGCTGGGGGCTGGGGGGCTGGGGGCTGGGGGGCTGGGGCTGGGGCTGGGGGGCTGGGGGGCTGGGGGCTGGGGGCTGGGGGCTGGGGGGCTGGGGCTGGGGCTGGGGGCTGGGGGGCTGGGGGGCTGGGGCTGGGGGGCTGGGGGGCTGGGGGGCTGGGGCTGGGGGCTGGGGGGCTGGGGCTGGGGGGCTGCGGGGCTGGGGGGCTGGGGGGCTGGGGCTGGGGGGCTGGGGGGCTGGGGGGCTGGGGCTGGGGGGCTGGGGGGCTGGGGGGCTGCGGGGTGGTTGTGGGGGGGGAGAGCAGGACACGGGGGGGGTATATATTATCCCAAAGATGTTCCCATCAACGTGCAAAAAGGAGAGCCACGAGCAGCACAGGACAGGACAGCTCTGCCCACCATACAACTCACACACACAATCATGAGATTCAATAATAAAATAAATAAAAACCTGCCCCCCCCCCCCAGAGCCAGAGCCAGTGCCCGGACTAACTGAGAGGCGGAAGATGGCGGCTGCAAACCCTAACCCAAGGCTTGTAGGCCAATTGGTCCACATGAAATACACAGAGAGAGAGAGAGAGAGAGAGAGTGTGTTCAGGTCCTCAATCCCAGTGCTTTGTTTCAGTGCGTTTGACATTTCTACACATTTTCTCTCTCTCTCTCTCTCTCTCTCTCTCTGTGCAATGTGATGGTGTGTGTGGTGATGTGTGTGCAATGTGATGGTGTGTGTGGTGTGTGTGCAATGTGATGGTGTGAGTGTGATGGTGTGAGTGTGATGGTGTGTGTGGTGATGTGTGTGCAATGTGATGGTGTGTGTGATGGTGTGAGTGTGATGGTGTGTGTGGTGATGTGTGTGCAATGTGATGGTGTGTGTGGTGTGTGTGCAATGTGATGGTGTGTGTGGTGATGTGTGTGCAATGTGATGGTGTGTGTGGTGTGTGTGCAATGTGATGGTGTGTGTGGTGTGTGTGCAATGTGATGGTGTGTGTGATGGTGTGTGTGGTGATGTGTGTGCAATGTGATGGTGTGTGTGGTGTGTGTGCAATGTGATGGTGTGTGTGGTGTGTGTGCAATGTGATGGTGTGTGTGTGATGGTGTGTGTGTGTGCAATGTGATGGTGTGTGTGTGATGGTGTGTGTGATGGTGTGTGAGTGTGGTGTGTGTGATGGTGTGTGATGGTGTGAGTGTGATGGTGTGTGTGATGGTGTGTGTGTGATGGTGTGAGTGTGATGGTGTGTGTGGTGTGTGTGATGGTGAGTGTGATGGTGTGTGTGTGATGGTGTGTGTGTGTGCAATGTGATGGTGTGTGTG
This sequence comes from Callorhinchus milii, assembly GCF_018977255.1. Lineage (NCBI taxonomy): Eukaryota > Metazoa > Chordata > Chondrichthyes > Chimaeriformes > Callorhinchidae > Callorhinchus > Callorhinchus milii. The sequence goes on from NW_024704743.1 coordinate 90,362,510, forward strand.
TGTGGTGTGTGTGATGGTGTGTGTGTGCAATGTGATGGTGTGTGATGGTGTGAGTGTGATGGTGTGTGTGTGTGGTGTGTGATGGTGTGTGTGGTGTGTGTGATGGTGTGTGTTATGGTGTGTGTGATGGTGTGTGTGATGGTGTGTGCAATGTGATGGTGTGTGATGGTGTGAGTGTGGTGGTGTGTGAGTGCTGTTTGTGGGGATGCCCTTACCTGAGCATGGACTGTTCCTTCTCTTCCTCCTGGCGTTGCCTGTCCATAACGGCCAGGATGATCTTCCTCTCCTCCTCGGTCAGATGGCTGAGGTCCGGCAGGTCGGGCATGTCTGCGGGGGCCGGGGCCGGGGGTGGGGGTGGGGGGGGAGCGGGGGCTGAAGCTAGAAGATGAGGAGGGGGGGGAGCGGGGGCTGACTGGCGAGGACCCCGAGGCCCGAGAGGAGCCGACATGTTGAGTAATAAACACAGTAAGGATTGCACGGGGGGAGGGGGAGGGGGGGCAGCCCGGGGTTGCTGGTCGGGGGGGAGAGGCGCTGTGAGCGGCTGCGGGTGGACGAGGAGCCGCCGGAGGGGGAGGAGGAGGCGGCGGCGGAGGCGGAGGAAACTGCTCCCGTCACATCCAAATCATTTCCACCGCTCGTTGCAGTTCGCCTCATAATTCTCTCTCTCTCTCTCTCTCTATTTAGGCATTTGCACTTTAGGGGAAAGGGAGGGGGAGGGGGTGGGGGGGAGGGGGTGGGGGAGGGGGTGGGGGTGGGGGTGGGGGAGGGGGTGGGGGTGGGGGTGGGGGGGGGGGGGTGGGGGGGGGGAGGGAGAATCCGCGAAAAAAACCACCCCCTCTCCCAACAAAAAACCCTCCACAAACTATTAGTTAAGGAGCAGCGATGCATTCACTCCCTCCTTGTTCTCTGTGTGTCTG